>NW_028188989.1:0-429209 GCF_054131305.1 Coturnix japonica
CTACTGCGCCTACATCATAACTCGGAATCTAACTCGGAATCTACTGCGCCTACATCATAACTCGGAATTTAACTAGGAATCTACTGCGCCTACATCATAACTCGGAATCTACTGCGCCTACATCATAACTCGGAATCTAACTCGGAATCTACTGCGCCTACATCATAACTCGGAATCTACTGCGCCTACATCATAACTCGGAATCTAACTCGGAATCTACTGCGCCTACATCATAACTCAGAATCTACTGCGCCTACATCATAACTCGGAATCTAACTCGGAATCTACTGCGCCTACATCATAACTCGGAATCTACTGCGCCTACATCATAACTCGGAATCTAACTCGGACGATCTACTGCCTACATCATAACTCGGAATCTACTGCGCCTACATCATAACTCGGAATCTAACTCGGAATCTACTGCGCCTACATCATAACTCGGAATCTACTGCGCCTACATCATAACTCGGAATCTAACTCGGAATCTACTGCGCCTACATCATAACTCGGAATCTACTGCGCCTACATCATAACTCAGATCTGACACCAGAATCTACTGCGCCTACATCATAACTCGGAATCTAACTCGGAATCTACTGCGCCTACATCATAACTCGGAATCTAACTCGGAATCTACTGCGCCTACATCATAACTCGGAATCTACTGCGCCTACATCATAACTCGGAATCTAACTCGGAATCTACTGCGCCTACATCATAACTCGGAATCTACTGCGCCTACATCATAACTCGGAATCTAACTCGGAATCTACTGCGCCTACATCATAACTCGGAATCTACTGCGCCTACATCATAACTCGGAATCTAACTCGGAATCTACTGCGCCTACATCATAACTCGGAATCTACTGCGCCTACATCATAACTCGGAATCTAACTCGGAATCTACTGCGCCTACATCATAACTCGGAATCTACTGCGCCTACATCATAACTCGGAATCTAACTCGGAATCTACTGCGCCTACATCATAACTCGGAATCTACTGCGCCTACATCATAACTCGGAATCTACTGCGCCTACATCATAACTCGGAATCTAACTCGGAATCTACTGCGCCTACATCATAACTCGGAATCTACTGCGCCTACATCATAACTCGGAATCTAACTCGGAATCTACTGCGCCTACATCATAACTCGGAATCTACTGCGCCTACATCATAACTCGGAATCTAACTCGGAATCTACTGCGCCTACATCATAACTCGGAATCTACTGCGCCTACATCATAACTCGGAATCTAACTCGGAATCTACTGCGCCTACATCATAACTCGGAATCTACTGCGCCTACATCATAACTCGGAATCTACTGCGCCTACATCATAACTCGGAATCTAACTCGGAATCTACTGCGCCTACATCATAACTCGGAATCTACTGCGCCTACATCATAACTCGGAATCTAACTCGGAATCTACTGCGCCTACATCATAACTCGGAATCTACTGCGCCTACATCATAACTCGGAATCTAACTCGGAATCTACTGCGCCTACATCATAACTCGGAATCTAACTCGGAATCTACTGCGCCTACATCATAACTCGGAATCTACTGCGCCTACATCATAACTCGGAATCTACTGCGCCTACATCATAACTCGGAATCTAACTCGGAATCTACTGCGCCTACATCATAACTCGGAATCTACTGCGCCTACATCATAACTCGGAATCTAACTCGGAATCTACTGCGCCTACATCATAACTCAGAATCTACTGCGCCTACATCATAACTCGGAATCTAACTCGGAATCTACTGCGCCTACATCATAACTCGGAATCTACTGCGCCTACATCATAACTCGGAATCTAACTCGGAATCTACTGCGCCTACATCATAACTCGGAATCTACTGCGCCTACATCATAACTCGGAATCTACTGCGCCTACATCATTACTCGGAATCTAACTCGGAATCTACTGCGCCTACATCATAACTCGGAATCTACTGCGCCTACATCATAACTCGGAATCTAACTCGGAATCTACTGCGCCTACATCATAACTCGGAATCTACTGCGCCTACATCATAACTCGGAATCTACTGCGCCTACATCATAACTCGGAATCTAACTCGGAATCTACCGTGCCTACATCATAACACGGAATCTACTGCGCCTACATCCTAACTCGGAATCTAACTCGGAATCTACTGCGCCTACATCATAACTCGGAATCTACTGCGCCTACATCATAACTCGGAATCTAACTCGGAATCTACTGCGCCTACATCATAACTCGGAATCTACTGCGCCTACATCATAACTCGGAATCTACTGCGCCTACATCATAACTCGGAATCTACTGCGCCTACATCATAACTCGGAATCTAACTCGGAATCTACTGCGCCTACATCATAACTCGGAATCTACTGCGCCTACATCATAACTCGGAATCTAACTCGGAGTCTACCGTGCCTACATCATAACACGGAATCTACTGCGCCTACATCATAACTCGGAATCTAACTCGGAATCTACTGCGCCTACATCATAACTCGGAATCTACTGCGCCTACATCATAACTCGGAATCTAACTCGGAATCTACTGCGCCTACATCATAACTCGGAATCTACCGCGCCTACATCATAACTCGGAATCTACTGCGCCTACATCATAACTCGGAATCTAACTCGGAATCTACTGCGCCTACATCATAACTCGGAATCTAACTCGGAATCTACTGCGCCTACATCATAACTCGGAATCTACTGCGCCTACATCATAACTCGGAATCTAACTCGGAATCTACTGCGCCTACATCATAACTCGGAATCTACTGCGCCTACATCATAACTCGGAATCTAACTCGGAATTTACTGCGCCTACATCATAACTCGGAATCTAACTCGGAATCTACTGCGCCTACATCATAACTCGGAATCTACTGCGCCTACATCATAACTCGGAATCTACTGCGCCTACATCATAACTCGGAATCTAACTCGGAATCTACTGCGCCTACATCATAACTCGGAATCTACTGCGCCTACATCATAACTCGGAATCTAACTCGGAATCTACTGCGCCTACATCATAACTCGGAATCTACTGCGCCTACATCATAACTCGGAATCTAACTCGGAATCTACTGCGCCTACATCATAACTCGGAATCTAACTCGGAATCTACTGCGCCTACATCATAACTCGGAATCTACTGCGCCTACATCATAACTCGGAATCTAACTCGGAATCTACTGCGCCTACATCATAACTCGGAATCTACTGCGCCTACATCATAACTCAGAATCTAACTCGGAATCTACTGCGCCTACATCATAACTCAAAATCTACTGCGCCTACATCATAACTCGGAATCTAACTCGGAATCTACTGCGCCTACATCATAACTCGGAATCTACTGCGCCTACATCATAACTCGGAATCTAACTCGGAATCTACTGCGCCTACATCATAACTCGGAATCTACTGCGCCTACATCATAACTCGGAATCTAACTCGGAATATACTGCGCCTACATCATAACTCGGAATCTACTGCGCCTACATCATAACTAAGAATCTAACTCGGAATCTACTGCGCCTACATCATAACTCAGAATCTACTGCGCCTACATCATAACTCGGAATCTAACTCGGAATCTACTGCGCCTACATCATAACTCGGAATCTAACTCGGAATCTACTGCGCCTACATCATAACTCGGAATCTACTGCGCCTACATCATAACTCGGAATCTACTGCGCCTACATCATAACTTGGAATCTATCTCGGAATCTACTGCGCCTACATCATAACTCGGAATCTACTGCGCCTACATCATAACTCGGAATCTAACTCGGAATCTACTGCGCCTACATCATAACTCAGAATCTACTGCGCCTACATCATAACTCGGAATCTAACTCGGAATCTACTGCGCCTACATCATAACTCGGAATCTACTGCGCCTACATCATAACTCGGAATCTAACTCGGAATCTACTGCGCCTACATCATAACTCGGAATCTACTGCGCCTACATCATAACTCGGAATCTACTGCGCCTACATCATTACTTGGAATCTAACTCGGAATCTACTGCGCCTACATCATAACTCGGAATCTACTGCGCCTACATCATAACTCGGAATCTAACTCGGAATCTACTGCCCCTACATCATAACTCGGAATCTACTGCGCCTACATCATAACTCGGAATCTACTGCGCCTACATCATAACTCGGAATCTAACTCGGAATCTACCGTGCCTACATCATAACTCGGAATCTACTGCGCCTACATCATAACTCGGAATCTACTGCGCCTACATCATAACTCGGAATCTAACTCGGAATCTACTGCGCCTACATCATAACTCGGAATCAAACTCGGAATCAACTGCGCCTACATCATAACTCGGAATCTACTGCGCCTACATCATAACTCGGAATCTAACTCGGAATCTACTGCGCCTACATCATAACTCGGAATCTAACTCGGAATCTACTGCGCCTACATCATAACTCGGAATCTACTGCGCCTACATCATAACTCGGAATCTAACTCGGAATCTACTGCGCCTACATCATAACTCGGAATCTACTGCGCCTACATCATAACTCGGAATCTAACTCGGAATCTACTGCGCCTACATCATAACTCGGAATCTACTGCGCCTACATCATAACTCGGAATCTAACTCGGAATCTACTGCGCCTACATCATAACTCGGAATCTACTGCGCCTACATCATAACTCGGAATCTAACTCGGAATCTACTGCGCCTACATCATAACTCGGAATCTACTGCGCCTACATCATAACTCGGAATCTAACTCGGAATCTACCGTGCCTACATCATAACACGGAATCTACTGCGCCTACATCATAACTCGGAATCTAACTCGGAATCTACTGCGCCTACATCATAACTCGGAATCTACTGCGCCTACATCATAACTCGGAATCTAACTCGGAATCTACTGCGCCTACATCATAACTCGGAATCTAACTCGGAATCTACTGCGCCTACATCATAACTCGGAATCTACTGCGCCTACATCATAACTCGGAATCTAACTCGGAATCTACTGCGCCTACATCATAACTCGGAATCTAACTCGGAATCTACTGCGCCTACATCATAACTCGGAATCTACTGCGCCTACATCATAACTCGGAATCTACTGCGCCTACATCATAACTCGGAATCTAACTCGGAATCTACTGCGCCTACATCATAACTCGGAATCTACTGCGCCTACATCATAACTCGGAATCTAACTCGGAATCTACTGCGCCTACATCATAACTCGGAATCTACTGCGCCTACATCATAACTCGGAATCTAACTCGGAATCTACTGCGCCTACATCATAACTCGGAATCTACTGCGCCTACATCATAACTCGGAATCTAACTCGGAATCTACTGCGCCTACATCATAACTCGGAATCTACTGCGCCTACATCATAACTCGGAATCTAACTCGGAATTTACTGCGCCTACATCATAACTCGGAATCTAACTCGGAATCTACTGCGCCTACATCATAACTCGGAATCTACTGCGCCTACATCATAACTCGGAATCTAACTCGGAATCTACTGCGCCTACATCATAACTCGGAATCTACTGCGCCTACATCATAACTCGGAATCTAACTCGGAATCTACTGCGCCTACATCATAACTCGGAATCTAACTCGGAATCTACTGCGCCTACATCATAACTCGGAATCTACTGCGCCTACATCATAACTCGGAATCTAACTTGGAATCTACTGCGCCTACATCATAACTCGGAATCTACTGCGCCTACATCATAACTCGGAATCTAACTCGGAATCTACTGCGCCTACATCATAACTCGGAATCTACTGCGCCTACATCATAACTCGGAATCTAACTCGGAATCTACTGCGCCTACATCATAACTCGGAATCTACTGCGCCTACATCATAACTCGGAATCTAACTCGGAATCTACTGCGCCTACATCATAACTCGGAATCTAACTCAGAATCTACTGCGCCTACATCATAACTCGGAATCTACTGCGCCTACATCATAACTCGGAATCTAACTCGGAATCTACTGCGCCTACATCATAACTCGGAATCTACTGCGCCTACATCATAACTCAGAATCTAACTCGGAATCTACTGCGCCTACATCATAACTCAAAATCTACTGCGCCTACATCATAACTCGGAATCTAACTAGGAATCTACTACGCCTACATCATAACTCGGAATCTACTGCGCCTACATCATAACTCGGAATCTACTGCGCCTACATCATAACTCAGAATCTAACTCGGAATCTACTGCGCCTACATCATAACTCGGAATCTACTGCGCCTACATCATAACTCGGAATCTAACTCGGAATCTACTGCGCCTACATCATAACTCGGAATCTACTGCGCCTACATCATAACTCGGAATCTACTGCGCCTACATCATAACTCGGAATCTAACTCGGAATCTACTGCGCCTACATCATAACTCGGAATCTACTGCGCCTACATCATAACTCGGAATCTAACTCGGAATCTACTGCGCCTACATCATAACTCGGAATCTACTGCGCCTACATCATAACTCGGAATCTAACTCGGAATCTACTGCGCCTACATCATAACTCGGAATCTACTGCGCCTACATCATAACTCGGAATCTAACTCGGAATCTACTGCGCCTACATCATAACTCGGAATCTACTGCGCCTACATCATAACTCGGAATCTAACTCGGAATTTACTGCGCCTACATCATAACTCGGAATCTAACTCGGAATCTACTGCGCCTACATCATAACTCGGAATCTACTGCGCCTACATCATAACTCGGAATCTAACTCGGAATCTACTGCGCCTACATCATAACTCGGAATCTACTGCGCCTACATCATAACTCGGAATCTAACTCGGAATCTACTGCGCCTACATCATAACTCGGAATCTAACTCGGAATCTACTGCGCCTACATCATAACTCGGAATCTACTGCGCCTACATCATAACTCGGAATCTAACTCGGAATCTACTGCGCCTACATCATAACTCGGAATCTACTGCGCCTACATCATAACTCGGAATCTAACTCGGAATCTACTGCGCCTACATCATAACTCGGAATCTACTGCGCCTACATCATAACTCGGAATCTAACTCGGAATCTACTGCGCCTACATCATAACTCGGAATCTACTGCGCCTACATCATAACTCGGAATCTAACTCGGAATCTACTGCGCCTACATCATAACTCGGAATCTAACTCAGAATCTACTGCGCCTACATCATAACTCGGAATCTACTGCGCCTACATCATAACTCGGAATCTAACTCGGAATCTACTGCGCCTACATCATAACTCGGAATCTACTGCGCCTACATCATAACTCAGAATCTAACTCGGAATCTACTGCGCCTACATCATAACTCAAAATCTACTGCGCCTACATCATAACTCGGAATCTAACTCGGAATCTACTGCGCCTACATCATAACTCGGAATCTACTGCGCCTACATCATAACTCGGAATCTACTGCGCCTACATCATAACTCAGAATCTAACTCGGAATCTACTGCGCCTACATCATAACTCGGAATCTACTGCGCCTACATCATAACTCGGAATCTAACTCGGAATCTACTGCGCCTACATCATAACTCAGAATCTACTGCGCCTACATCATAACTCGGAATCTAACTCGGAATCTACTGCGCCTACATCATAACTCGGAATCTACTGCGCCTACATCATAACTCGGAATCTAACTCGGAATCTACTGCGCCTACATCATAACTCGGAATCTACTGCGCCTACATCATAACTCGGAATCTACTGCGCCTACATCATAACTTGGAATCTAACTCGGAATCTACTGCGCCTACATCATAACTCGGAATCTACTGCGCCTACATCATAACTCGGAATCTAACTCGGAATCTACTGCCCCTACATCATAACTCGGAATCTACTGCGCCTACATCATAACTCGGAATCTAACTCGGAATCTACTGCGCCTACATCATAACTCGGAATCTACTGCGCCTACATCATAACTCGGAATCTACTGCGCCTACATCATAACTCGGAATCTAACTCGGAATCTACCGTGCCTACATCATAACACGGAATCTACTGCGCCTACATCATAACTCGGAATCTAACTCGGAATCTACTGCGCCTACATCATAACTCGGAATCTACTGCGCCTACATCATAACTCGGAATCTAACTCGGAATCTACTGCGCCTACATCATAACTCGGAATCAAACTCGGAATCAACTGCGCCTACATCATAACTCGGAATCTACTGCGCCTACATCATAACTCGGAATCTACTGCGCCTACATCATAACTCGGAATCTAACTCGGAATCTACTGCGCCTACATCATAACTCGGAATCTAACTCGGAATCTACTGCGCCTACATCATAACTCGGAATCTACTGCGCCTACATCATAACTCGGAATCTACTGCGCCTACATCATAACTCGGAATCTAACTCGGAATCTACTGCGCCTACATCATAACTCGGAATCTACTGCGCCTACATCATAACTCGGAATCTAACTCGGAATCTACTGCGCCTACATCATAACTCGGAATCTACTGCGCCTACATCATAACTCGGAATCTAACTCGGAATCTACTGCGCCTACATCATAACTCGGAATCTACTGCGCCTACATCATAACTCGGAATCTAACTCGGAATCTACTGCGCCTACATCATAACTCGGAATCTAACTCGGAATCTACTGCGCCTACATCATAACTCGGAATCTAACTCGGAATCTACTGCGCCTACATCATAACTCGGAATCTAACTCGGAATCTACTGCGCCTACATCATAACTCGGAATCTGATGCGCCTACATCATAACTCGGAATCTAACTCGGAATCTACTGCGCCTACATCATAACTCGGAATCTACTGCGCCTACATCATAACTCGGAATCTAACTCGGAATCTACTGCGCCTACATCATAACTCGGAATCTACTGCGCCTACATCATAACTAAGAATCTAACTCGGAATCTACTGCGCCTACATCATAACTCGGAATCTACTGCGCCTACATCATAACTTGGAATCTAACTCGGAATCTACTGCGCCTACATCATAACTCGGAATCTACTGCGCCTACATCATAACTCGGAATCTAACTCGGAATCTACTGCGCCTACATCATAACTCGGAATCTACTGTGCCTACATCATAACTCGGAATCTAACTCGGAATCTACTGCGCCTACATCATAACTCGGAATCTACTGCGCCTACATCATAACTCGGAATCTAACTCGGAATCTACTGCGCCTACATCATAACTCGGAATCTACTGCGCCTACATCATAACTCGGAATCTAACTCGGAATCTACTGCGCCTACATCATAACTCGGAATCTACTGCGCCTACATCATAACTCGGAATCTAACTCGGAATCTACTGCGCCTACATCATAACTCGGAATCTACTGCGCCTACATCATAACTCGGAATCTAACTCGGAATCTACTGCGCCTACATCATAACTCGGAATCTACTGCGACTACATCAAAACTCGGAATCTAACTCAGAATCTACTGCGCCTACATCATAACTCGGAATCTACTGCGCCTACATCATAACTCGGAATCTAACTCGGAATCTACTGCGCCTACATCATAACTCGGAATCTACTGCGCCTACATCATAACTCGGAATATACTGCGCCTACATCATAACTCGGAATCTAACTCGGAATCTACTGCGCCTACATAATAGCTCGGAATCTACTGCGCCTACATCATAACTCGGAATCTAACTCGGAATCTACTGCGCCTACATCATAACTCGGAATCTAACTCGGAATCTACTGCGCCTACATCATAACTCGGAATCTACTGCGTCTACATCATAACTCGGAATCTACTGCGCCTACATCATAACTCGGAATCTAACTCGGAATCTACTGCGCCTACATCATAACTCGGAATCTACTGCGCCTACATCATAACTTGGAATCTAACTCGGAATCTACTGCGCCTACATCATAACTTGAATCTACTGCGCCTACATCATAACTCGGAATCTAACTCGGAATCTACTGCGCCTACATCATAACTCGGAATCTACTGCGCCTACATCATAACTCGGAATCTACTGCGCCTACATCATAACTCGTATCTAACTCGGAATCTACTGCGCCTACATCATAATTCGGAATCTACTGCGCCTACATCATAACTCGGAATCTAACTCGGAATCTACTGCGCCTACATCATAACTCGGAATCTACTGCGCCTACATCATAACTCGGAATCTAACTCGGAATCTACTGCGCCTACATCATAACTCGGAATCTACTGCGCCTACATCATAACTTGGAATCTAACTCGGAATCTACTGCGCCTACATCATAACTCGGAATCTACTGCGCCTACATCATAACTCGGAATCTAACTCGGAATCTACTGCGCCTACATCATAACTCGGAATCTACTGCGCCTACATCATAACTCGGAATCTAACTCGGAATCTACTGCGCCTACATCATAACTCGGAATCTACTGCGCCTACATCATAACTCGGAATCTAACTCGGAATCTACTGCGCCTACATCATAACTCGGAATCTACTGCGCCTACATCATAACTCGGAATCTAACTCGGCATCTACTGCGCCTACATCATAACTCGGAATCTACTGCGCCTACATCATAACTAGGAATCTGACTTGGAATCTACTGCGCCTACATCATAACTCGGAATCTAACTCGGAATCTACTGCGCCTACATCATAACTCGGAATCTACTGCGCCTACATCATAACTCGGAATCTAACTCGGAATCTACTGCGCCTACATCATAACTCGGAATCTACTGCGCCTACATCATAACTCGGAATCTAACTCGGAATCTACTGCGCCTACATCATAACTCGGAATCTAACTCGGAATCTACTGCGCCTACATCATAACTCGGAATCTACTGCGCCTAAATCATAACTCGGAATCTACTGCGCCTACATCATAACTCGAAATCTAACTCGGAATCTAACTCGGAATCTACTGCGCCTACATCATAACTCGGAATCTAACTCGGAATCTACTGCACCTACATCATAACTTGGAATCTACTGCGCCTACATCATAACTCGGAATCTAACTCGGAATCTACTGCGCCTACATCATAACTCGGAATCTACTGCGCCTACATCATAACTCGGAATCTAACTCGGAATCTACTGCGCCTACATCATAACTCGGAATCTACTGCGCCTAAATCATAACTCGGAATCTACTGCGCCTACATCATAACTCGGAATCTAACTCGGAATCTAACTCGGAATCTACTGCGCCTACATCATAACTCGGAATCTACTGCGCCTACATCATAACTCGGAATCTAACTCGGAATCTACTGCGCCTACATCATAACTCGGAATCTACTGCGCCTACATCATAACTCGGAATCTAACTCGGAATCTACTGCGCCTACATCATAACTCGGAATCTACTGCGCCTACATCATAACTCGGAATCTAACTCGGAATCTACTGCGCCTACATCATAACTCGGAATCTACTGCGCCTACATCATAACTCGGAATCTAACTCGGAATCTACTGCGCCTACATCATAACTCGGAATCTACTGCGCCTACATCATAACTCGGAATCTACTGCGCCTACATCATAACTCGGAATCTAACTCGGAATCTACTGCGCCTACATCATAACTCGGAATCTAACTCGGAATCTACTGCGCCTACATCATAACTCGGAACCTACTGCGCCTACATCATAACTCGGAATCTAACTCGTAATCTACCGTGCCTACATCATAACACGGAATCTACTGCGCCTACATCATAACTCGGAATCTAACTCGGAATCTACTGCGCCTACATCATAACTCGGAATCTACTGCGCCTACATCATAACTCGGAATCTAACTCGGAATCTACTGCGCCTACATCATAACTCGGAATCAAACTCGGAATCAACTGCGCCTACATCATAACTCGGAATCTACTGCGCCTACATCATAACTCGGAATCTACTACGCCTACATCATAACTCGGAATCTAACTCGGAATCTACTGCGCCTACATCATAACTCGGAATCTAACTCGGAATCTACTGCGCCTACATCATAACTCGGAATCTACTGCGCCTACATCATAACTCGGAATCTACTGCGCCTACATCATAACTCGGAATCTAACTCGGAATCTACTGCGCCTACATCATAACTCGGAATCTACTGCGCCTACATCATAACTCGGAATCTAACTCGGAATCTACTGCGCCTACATCATAACTCGGAATCTACTGCGCCTACATCATAACTCGGAATCTAACTCGGAATCTACTGCGCCTACATCATAACTCGGAATCTACTGCGCCTACATCATAACTCGGAATCTAACTCGGCATCTACTGCGCCTACATCATAACTCGGAATCTACTGCGCCTACATCATAACTAGGAATCTAACTTGGAATCTACTGCGCCTACATCATAACTCGGAATCTAACTCGGAATCTACTGCGCCTACATCATAACTCGGAATCTACTGCGCCTACATCATAACTCGGAATCTAACTCGGAATCTACTGCGCCTACATCATAACTCGGAATCTACTGCGCCTACATCATAACTCGGAATCTAACTCGGAATCTACTGCGCCTACATCATAACTCGGAATCTAACTCGGAATCTACTGCGCCTACATCATAACTCGGAATCTACTGCGCCTAAATCATAACTCGGAATCTACTGCGCCTACATCATAACTCGAAATCTAACTCGGAATCTAACTCGGAATCTACTGCGCCTACATCATAACTCGGAATCTAACTCGGAATCTACTGCACCTACATCATAACTTGGAATCTACTGCGCCTACATCATAACTCGGAATCTAACTCGGAATCTACTGCGCCTACATCATAACTCGGAATCTACTGCGCCTACATCATAACTCGGAATCTAACTCGGAATCTACTGCGCCTACATCATAACTCGGAATCTACTGCGCCTACATCATAACTCGGAATCTAACTCGGAATCTACTGCGCCTACATCATAACTCGGAATCTACTGCGCCTACATCATAACTCGGAATCTAACTCGGAATCTACTGCGCCTACATCATAACTCGGAATCTAACTCGGAATCTACTGCGCCTACATCATAACTCGGAACCTACTGCGCCTACATCATAACTCGGAATCTAACTCGGAATCTACTGCGCCTACATCATAACTCGGAATCTAACTCGGAATCTACTGCGCCTACATCATAACTCAGAATCTGACTCGGAATCTACTGCGCCTACATCATAACTCGGAATCTACTGCGCCTACATCATAACTCGGAATCTAACTCGGAATCTACTGCGCCTACATCATAACTCGGAATCTACTGCGCCTACATCATAACTCGGAATCTAACTCGGAATCTACTGCGCCTACATCATAACTCGGAATCTACTGCGCCTACATCATAACTTGGAATCTAACTCGGAATCTACTGCGCCTACATCATAACTTGAATCTACTGCGCCTACATCATAACTCGGAATCTAACTCGGAATCTACTGCGCCTACATCATAACTCGGAATCTACTGCGCCTACATCATAACTCGGAATCTACTGCGCCTACATCATAACTCGTATCTAACTCGGAATCTACTGCGCCTACATCATAATTCGGAATCTACTGCGCCTACATCATAACTCGGAATCTAACTCGGAATCTACTGCGCCTACATCATAACTCGGAATCTACTGCGCCTACATCATAACTCGGAATCTAACTCGGAATCTACTGCGCCTACATCATAACTCGGAACCTACTGCGCCTACATCATAACTCGGAATCTAACTCGGAATCTACTGCGCCTACATCATAACTCGGAATCTACTGCGCCTACATCATAACTCGGAATCTAACTCGGAATCTACTGCGCCTACATCATAACTCGGAATCTACTGCGCCTACATCATAACTCGGAATCTAACTCGGAATCTACTGCGCCTACATCATAACTCGGAATCTACTGCGCCTACATCATAACTCGGAATCTAACTCGGAATCTACTGCGCCTACATCATAACTCGGAATCTACTGCGCCTACATCATAACTCGGAATCTAACTCGGAATCTACTGCGCCTACATCATAACTTGAATCTACTGCGCCTACATCATAACTCGGAATCTAACTCGGAATCTACTGCGCCTACATCATAACTCGGAATCTACTGCGCCTACATCATAACTCGGAATCTACTGCGCCTACATCATAACTCGTATCTAACTCGGAATCTACTGCGCCTACATCATAATTCGGAATCTACTGCGCCTACATCATAACTCGGAATCTAACTCGGAATCTACTGCGCCTACATCATAACTCGGAATCTACTGCGCCTACATCATAACTCGGAATCTAACTCGGAATCTACTGCGCCTACATCATAACTCGGAACCTACTGCGCCTACATCATAACTCGGAATCTAACTCGGAATCTACTGCGCCTACATCATAACTCGGAATCTACTGCGCCTACATCATAACTCGGAATCTAACTCGGAATCTACTGCGCCTACATCATAACTCGGAATCTACTGCGCCTACATCATAACTCGGAATCTAACTCGGAATCTACTGCGCCTACATCATAACTCGGAATCTACTGCGCCTACATCATAACTCGGAATCTAACTCGGAATCTACTGCGCCTACATCATAACTCGGAATCTACTGCGCCTACATCATAACTCGGAATCTAACTCGGAATCTACTGCGCCTACATCATAACTCGGAATCTAACTCGGAATCTACTGCGCCTACATCATAACTCGGAATCTACTGCGCCTACATCATAACTCGGAATCTAACTCGGAATCTACTGCGCCTACATCATAACTCGGAATCTACTGCGCCTACATCATAACTCGGAATCTAACTCGGAATCTACTGCGCCTACATCATAACTCGGAATCTAACTCGGAATCTACTGCGCCTACATCATAACTCGGAATCTACTGCGCCTAAATCATAACTCGGAATCTACTGCGCCTACATCATAACTCGAAATCTAACTCGGAATCTAACTCGGAATCTACTGCGCCTACATCATAACTCGGAATCTACTGCGCCTACATCATAACTCGGAATCTAACTCGGAATCTACTGCACCTACATCATAACTTGGAATCTACTGCGCCTACATCATAACTCGGAATCTAACTCGGAATCTACTGCGCCTACATCATAACTCGGAATCTACTGCGCCTACATCATAACTCGGAATCTAACTCGGAATCTACTGCGCCTACATCATAACTCGGAATCTACTGCGCCTACATCATAACTCGGAATCTAACTCGGAATCTACTGCGCCTACATCATAACTCGGAATCTACTGCGCCTACATCATAACTCGGAATCTAACTCGGAATCTACTGCGCCTACATCATAACTCGGAATCTAACTCGGAATCTACTGCGCCTACATCATAACTCGGAACCTACTGCGCCTACATCATAACTCGGAATCTAACTCGGAATCTACTGCGCCTACATCATAACTCGGAATCTAACTCGGAATCTACTGCGCCTACATCATAACTCAGAATCTGACTCGGAATCTACTGCGCCTACATCATAACTCGGAATCTACTGCGCCTACATCATAACTCGGAATCTAACTCGGAATCTACTTCGCCTACATCATAACTCGGAATCTACTGCGCCTACATCATAACTCGGAATCTAACTCGGAATCTACTGCGCCTACATCATAACTCGGAATCTACTGCGCCTACATCATAACTCGGAATCTAACTCGGAATCTACTGCGCCTACATCATAACTCGGAATCTACTGCGCCTACATCATAACTTGGAATCTAACTCGGAATCTACTGCGCCTACATCATAACTTGAATCTACTGCGCCTACATCATAACTCGGAATCTAACTCGGAATCTACTGCGCCTACATCATAACTCGGAATCTACTGCGCCTACATCATAACTCGGAATCTACTGCGCCTACATCATAACTCGTATCTAACTCGGAATCTACTGCGCCTACATCATAATTCGGAATCTACTGCGCCTACATCATAACTCGGAATCTAACTCGGAATCTACTGCGCCTACATCATAACTCGGAATCTACTGCGCCTACATCATAACTCGGAATCTAACTCGGAATCTACTGCGCCTACATCATAACTCGGAACCTACTGCGCCTACATCATAACTCGGAATCTAACTCGGAATCTACCGTGCCTACATCATAACACGGAATCTACTGCGCCTACATCATAACTCGGAATCTAACTCGGAATCTACTGCGCCTACATCATAACTCGGAATCTACTGCGCCTACATCATAACTCGGAATCTAACTCGGAATCTACTGCGCCTACATCATAACTCGGAATCAAACTCGGAATCAACTGCGCCTACATCATAACTCGGAATCTACTGCGCCTACATCATAACTCGGAATCTCCTACGCCTACATCATAACTCGGAATCTAACTCGGAATCTACTGCGCCTACATCATAACTCGGAATCTAACTCGGAATCTACTGCGCCTACATCATAACTCGGAATCTACTGCGCCTACATCATAACTCGGAATCTACTGCGCCTACATCATAACTCGGAATCTAACTCGGAATCTACTGCGCCTACATCATAACTCGGAATCTACTGCGCCTACATCATAACTCGGAATCTAACTCGGAATCTACTGCGCCTACATCATAACTCGGAATCTACTGCGCCTACATCATAACTCGGAATCTAACTCGGAATCTACTGCGCCTACATCATAACTCGGAATCTACTGCGCCTACATCATAACTCGGAATCTAACTCGGAATCTACTGCGCCTACATCATAACTCGGAATCTACTGCGCCTACATCATAACTAGGAATCTAACTTGGAATCTACTGCGCCTACATCATAACTCGGAATCTAACTCGGAATCTACTGCGCCTACATCATAACTCGGAATCTACTGCGCCTACATCATAACTCGGAATCTAACTCGGAATCTACTGCGCCTACATCATAACTCGGAATCTACTGCGCCTACATCATAACTCGGAATCTAACTCGGAATCTACTGCGCCTACATCATAACTCGGAATCTAACTCGGAATCTACTGCGCCTACATCATAACTCGGAATCTACTGCGCCTAAATCATAACTCGGAATCTACTGCGCCTACATCATAACTCGAAATCTAGCTCGGAATCTACTGCGCCTACCTCATAACTCGGAACCTACTGCGCCTACATCATAACTCGGAATCTAACTCGGAATCTACTGCGCCTACATCATAACTCGGAATCTAACTCGGAATCTACTGCGCCTACATCATAACTCAGAATCTGACTCGGAATCTACTGCGCCTACATCATAACTCGGAATCTACTGCGCCTACATCATAACTCGGAATCTAACTCGGAATCTACTGCGCCTACATCATAACTCGGAATCTACTGCGCCTACATCATAACTCGGAATCTAACTCGGAATCTACTGCGCCTACATCATAACTCGGAATCTACTGCGCCTACATCATAACTCGGAATCTAACTCGGAATCTACTGCGCCTACATCATAACTCGGAATCTACTGCGCCTACATCATAACTTGGAATCTAACTCGGAATCTACTGCGCCTACATCATAACTTGAATCTACTGCGCCTACATCATAACTCGGAATCTAACTCGGAATCTACTGCGCCTACATCATAACTCGGAATCTACTGCGCCTACATCATAACTCGGAATCTAACTCGGAATCTACTGCGCCTACATCATAACTCGGAATCAAACTCGGAATCTACTGCGCCTACATCATAACTCGGAATCTACTGCGCCTACATCATAACTCGGAATCTAACTCGGAATCTACTGCGCCTACATCATAACTCGGAATCTACTGCGCCTACATCATAACTCGGAATCTAACTCGGAATCTACTGCGCCTACATCATAACTCGGAATCTACTGCGCCTACATCATTACTCGGAATCTACTGTGCCTACATCATAACTCGTATCTAACTCGGAATCTACTGCGCCTACATCATAATTCGGAATCTACTGCGCCTACATCATAACTCGGAATCTAACTCGGAATCTACTGCGCCTACATCATAACTCGGAATCTACTGCGCCTACATCATAACTCGGAATCTAACTCGGAATCTACTGCGCCTACATCATAACTCGGAATCTACTGCGCCTACATCATAACTCGGAACCTAACTCGGAATCTACTGCGCCTACATCATAACTCGGAATCTACTGCGCCTACATCATAACTCGGAATCTAACTCGGAATCTACTGCGCCTACATCATAACTCGGAATCTACTGCGCCTACATCATAACTCGGAATCTAACTCGGAATCTACTGCGCCTACATCATAACTCGGAATCTACTGCGCCTACATCAAAACTCGGAATCTAACTCGGAATCTACTGCGCCTACATCATAACTCGGAATCTACTGCACCTACATCATAACTCGGAACCTACTGCGCCTACATCATAACTCGGAATCTAACTCGGAATCTTCTGCGCCTACATCATAACTCGGAATCTACTGCGCCTACATCATAACTCGGAATCTAACTCGGAATCTACTGCGCCTACATCATAACTCGGAATCTACTGCGCCTACATCATAACTCGGAATCTAACTCGGAATCTACTGCGCCTACATCATAACTCGGAATCTACTGCGCCTACATCATAACTCAGAATCTACTGCGCCTACATCATAACTCGGAATCTAACTCGGAATCTACTGCGCCTACATCATAACTCGGAATCTACTGCGCCTACATCATAACTCGGAATCTAAGTCGGAATCTACCGTGCCTACATCATAACTCGAAATCTACTGCGCCTACATCATAACTCAGAATCTAACTCGGAATCTACTGCGCCTACATCATAACTCGGAATCTACTGCGCCTACATCATAACTCGGAATCTAACTCGGAATCTACTGCGCCTACATCATAACTCGGAATCAAACTCGGAATCTACTGCGCCTACATCATAACTCGGAATCTACTGCGCCTACATCATAACTCGGAATCTACTGCACCTACATCATAACTCGGAATCTAAGTCGGAATCTACTGCGCCTACATCATAACTCGGAATCTAACTCGGAATCTACTGCGCCTACATCATAACTCGGAATCTACTGCGCCTACATCATAACTCGGAATCTACTGCGCCTACATCATAACTTGGAATCTACTGCGCCTACATCATAACTCGGAATCTAACTCGGAATCTACTGCGCCTACATCATAACTCGGAATCTACTGCGCCTACATCATAACTCGGAATCTAACTCGGAATCTACTGCGCCTACATCATAACTCGGAATCTACTGCGCCTACATCATAACTCGGAATCTAACTCGGATTCTACTGCGCCTACATCATAACTCGGAATCTACTGCGCCTACATCATAACTCGGAATCTAACTCGGAATCTACTGCGCCTACATCATAACTTGGAATCTACTGCGCCTACATCATAACTCGGAATCTAACTCGGAATCTACTGCGCCTACATCATAACTCGGAATCTAACTCGGAATCTACTGCGCCTACATCATTACTCGGAATCTACTGCGCCTACATCATAACTCGGAATCTAACTCGGAATCTACTGCGCCTACATCATAACTCGGAATCTACTGCGCCTACATCATAACTCGGAATCTAATACGGAATCTACTGCGCCTACATCATAACTCGGAATCTAACTCGGAATCTACTGCGCCTACATCATAACTAGGAATCTACTGCGCCTAAATCATAACTCGGAATCTACTGCGCCTACATCATAACTCGGAATCTACTGCGCCTACATCATAACTCGGAATCTAACTCGGAATCTAACTCGGAATCTACTGCGCCTACATCATAACTCGGAATCTACTGCGCCCACATCATAACTCGGAATCTAACTCGGAATCTACTGCGCCTACATCATAACTCGGAATCTACTGCGCCTACATCATAACTCGGAATCTAACTCGGAATCTACTGCGCCTACATCATAACTCGGAATCTACTGCGCCTACATCATAACTCGGAATCTAACTCGGAATCTACTGCGCCTACATCATAACTCGGAATCTACTGCGCCTACATCATAACTCGGAATCTAACTCGGAATCTACTGCGCCTACATCATAACTCGGAATCTAACTCGGAATCTACTGCGCCTACATCATAACTCGGAATCTACTGCGCCTACATCATAACTCGGAATCTAACTCGGAATCTACTGCGCCTACATCATAACTCGGAATCTACTGCGCCTACATCATAACTCGGAATCTAACTCGGAATCTACTGCGCCTACATCATAACTCGGAATCTAACTCGGAATCTACTGCGCCTACATCATAACTCGGAACCTACTGCGCCTACATCATAACTCGGAATCTAACTCGGAATCTACTGCGCCTACATCATAACTCGGAATCTAACTCGGAATCTACTGCGCCTACATCATAACTCAGAATATAACTCGGAATCTACTGCGCCTACATCATAACTCGGAATCTAATGCGCCTACATCATAACTCGGAATCTAACTCGGAATCTACTGCGCCTACATCATAACTCGGAATCTACTGCGCCTACATCATAACTCGGAATCTACTGCGCCTACATCATAACTCAGAATCTACTGCGCCTGCATCATAACTCGGAATCTAACTCGGAATCTACTGCGCCTACATCATAGCTCGGAATCTACTGCGCCTACATCATAACTCGGAATCTAACTCGGAATCTACTGCGCCTACATCATAACTCTGAATCTAACTCAGTATCTACTGCGCCTACATCATAACTCGGAATCTACTGCGTCTACTTCATAACTCGGAATCTACTGCGCCTACATCATAACTCGGAATCTACTGCGCCTACATCATAACTCGGAATCTAACTCGGAATCTACTGCGCCTACATCATGACTCGGAATCTACTGCACCTACATCATAACTCGGAACCTACTGCGCCTACATCATAACTCGGAATCTAACTCGGAATCTACTGCGCCTACATCATAACTCGGAATCTACTGCGCCTACATCATAACTTGGAATCTAACTCGGAATCTACTGCGCCTACATCATAACTCGGAATCTACTGCGCCTACATCATAACTCGGAATCTACTGCGCCTACATCATAACTCGGAATCTAACTCGGAATCTACTGCGCCTACATCATAACTCGGAATCTAACTCGGAATCTACTGCGCCTACATCATAACTCGGAATCTACTGCGCCTACATCATAACTCGGAATCTAACTCGGAATCTACTGCGCCTACATCATAACTCGGAATCTACTGCGCCTACATCATAACTCAGAATCTAACTCGGAATCTACTGCGCCTACATCATAACTCGGAATCTACTGCGCCTACATCATAACTCGGAATCTAACTCGGAATCTACTGCGCCTACATCATAACTCGGAATCTACTGCGCCTACATCATAACTCGGAATCTAACTCGGAATCTACTGCGCCTACATCATAACTCGGAATCTACTGCGCCTACATCATAACTCGGAATCTAACTCGGAATCTACTGCGCCTACATCATAACTCGGAATCTAACTCGGAATCTACTGCGCCTACATCATAACTCGGAATCTGATGCGCCTACATCATAACTCGGAATCTAACTCGGAATCTAATGCGCCTACATCATAACTCGGAATCTACTGCGCCTACATCATAACTCGGAATCTAACTCGGAATCTACTGCGCCTACATCATAACTCGGAATCTAACTCGGAATCTACTGCGCCTACATCATAACTCGGAATCTACTGCGCCTAAATCATAACTCGGAATCTACTGCGCCTACATCATAACTCGGAATCTAACTCGGAATCTAACTCGGAATCTACTGCGCCTACATCATAACTCGGAATCTACTGCGCCTACATCATAACTCGGAATCTAACTCGGAATCTACTGCGCCTACATCATAACTCGGAATCTACTGCGCCTACATCATAACTCGGAATCTAACTCGGAATCTACTGCGCCTACATCATAACTCGGAATCTACTGCGCCTACATCATAACTCGGAATCTAACTCGGAATCTACTGCGCCTACATCATAACTCGGAATCTACTGCGCCTACATCATAACTCGGAATCTAACTCGGAATCTACTGCGCCTACATCATAACTCGGAATCTACTGCGCCTACATCATAACTCGGAATCTACTGCGCCTACATCATAACTCGTAATCTAACTCGGAATCTACTGCGCCTACATCATAACTCGGAATCTAACTCGGAATCTACTGCGCCTACATCATAACTCGGAACCTACTGCGCCTACATCATAACTCGGAATCTAACTCGGAATCTACTGCGCCTACATCATAACTCGGAATCTAACTCGGAATCTACTGCGCCTACATCATAGCTAGGAATCTACTGCGCCTACATCATAACTCGGAATCTAACTCGGAATCTACTGCGCCTACATCATAACTCGGAATCTAACTCGGAATCTACTGCGCCTACATCATAACTCGGAATCTACTGCGTCTACATCATAACTCGGAATCTACTGCGCCTACATCATAACTCGGAATCTACTGCGCCTACATCATAACTCGGAATCTAACTCGGAATCTACTGCGCCTACATCATAACTCGGAATCTACTGCGCCTACATCATAACTCGTATCTAACTCGGAATCTACTGCGCCTACATCATAACTCGGAATCTACTGCGCCTACATCATAACTCGGAATCTACTGCGACTACATCATAACTCGGAATCTAACTCGGAATCTACTGCGCCTACATCATAACTCTGAATCTACTGCGCCTACATCATAACTCGGAATCTAACTCGGAATCTACTGCGCCTACATCATAACTCGGAATCTACTGCGCCTACATCATAACTCGGAATCTAACTCGGAATCTACTGCGCCTACATCATAGCTCGGAATCTACTGCGCCTACATCATAACTCGGAATCTAACTCGGAATCTACTGCGCCTACATCATAACTCGGAATCTAACTCGGAATCTACTGCGCCTACATCATAACTCGGAATCTACTGCGTCTACATCATAACTCGGAATCTACTGCGCCTACATCATAACTCGGAATCTACTGCGCCTACATCATAACTCGGAATCTAACTCGGAATCTACTGCGCCTACATCATAACTCGGAATCTACTGCGCCTACATCATAACTCGTATCTAACTCGGAATCTACTGCGCCTACATCATAACTCGGAATCTACTGCGCCTACATCATAACTCGGAATCTAACTCGGAATCTACTGCGCCTACATCATAACTCGGAATCTACTGCGCCTACATCATAACTCGGAATCTAACTCGGAATCTACTGCGCCTACATCATAACTCGGAATCTACTGCGCCTACATCATAACTAAGAATCTAACTCGGAATATACTGCGCCTACATCATAACTCGGAATCTACTGCGCCTACATCATAACTTGGAATCTAACTCGGAATCTACGGCGCCTACATCATAACTCGGAATCTACTGCGCCTACATCATAACTCGGAATCTAACTCGGAATCTACTGCGCCTACATCATAACTCGGAATCTACTGCGCCTACATCATAACTCGGAATCTAACTCGGAATCTACTGCGCCTACATCATAACTCGGAATCTACTGCGCCTACATCATAACTCGGAATCTAACTCGGAATCTACTGCGCCTACATCATAACTCGGAATCTACTGCGCCTACATCATAACTCGGAATCTAACTCGGAATCTACTGCGCCTACATCATAACTCGGAATCTACTGCGCCTACATCATAACTCGGAATCTAACTCGGAATCTACTGCGCCTACATCATAACTCGGAATCTACTGCGCCTACATCATAACTCGGAATCTAACTCGGAATCTACTGCGCCTACATCATAACTCGGAATCTACTGCGACTACATCATAACTCGGAATCTAACTCGGAATCTACTGCGCCTACATCATAACTCGGAATCTACTGCGCCTACATCATAACTCGGAATCTAACTCGGAATCTACTGCGCCTACATCATAACTCGGAATCTACTGCGCCTACATCATAACTCGGAATCTAACTCGGAATCTACTGCGCCTACATCATAACTCGGAATCTACTGCGCCTACATCATAACTCGGAATCTACTGCGCCTACATCATAACTCGTAATCTAACTCGGAATCTACTGCGCCTACATCATAACTCGGAATCTAACTCGGAATCTACTGCGCCTACATCATAACTCGGAACCTACTGCGCCTACATCATAACTCGGAATCTAACTCGGAATCTACTGCGCCTACATCATAACTCGGAATCTAACTCGGAATCTACTGCGCCTACATCATAGCTAGGAATCTACTGCGCCTACATCATAACTCGGAATCTAACTCGGAATCTACTGCGCCTACATCATAACTCGGAATCTAACTCGGAATCTACTGCGCCTACATCATAACTCGGAATCTACTGCGTCTACATCATAACTCGGAATCTACTGCGCCTACATCATAACTCGGAATCTACTGCGCCTACATCATAACTCGGAATCTAACTCGGAATCTACTGCGCCTACATCATAACTCGGAATCTACTGCGCCTACATCATAACTCGTATCTAACTCGGAATCTACTGCGCCTACATCATAACTCGGAATCTACTGCGCCTACATCATAACTCGGAATCTACTGCGACTACATCATAACTCGGAATCTAACTCGGAATCTACTGCGCCTACATCATAACTCTGAATCTACTGCGCCTACATCATAACTCGGAATCTAACTCGGAATCTACTGCGCCTACATCATAACTCGGAATCTACTGCGCCTACATCATAACTCGGAATCTAACTCGGAATCTACTGCGCCTACATCATAGCTCGGAATCTACTGCGCCTACATCATAACTCGGAATCTAACTCGGAATCTACTGCGCCTACATCATAACTCGGAATCTAACTCGGAATCTACTGCGCCTACATCATAACTCGGAATCTACTGCGTCTACATCATAACTCGGAATCTACTGCGCCTACATCATAACTCGGAATCTACTGCGCCTACATCATAACTCGGAATCTAACTCGGAATCTACTGCGCCTACATCATAACTCGGAATCTACTGCGCCTACATCATAACTCGTATCTAACTCGGAATCTACTGCGCCTACATCATAACTCGGAATCTACTGCGCCTACATCATAACTCGGAATCTAACTCGGAATCTACTGCGCCTACATCATAACTCGGAATCTACTGCGCCTACATCATAACTCGGAATCTAACTCGGAATCTACTGCGCCTACATCATAACTCGGAATCTACTGCGCCTACATCATAACTAAGAATCTAACTCGGAATATACTGCGCCTACATCATAACTCGGAATCTACTGCGCCTACATCATAACTTGGAATCTAACTCGGAATCTACGGCGCCTACATCATAACTCGGAATCTACTGCGCCTACATCATAACTCGGAATCTAACTCGGAATCTACTGCGCCTACATCATAACTCGGAATCTACTGCGCCTACATCATAACTCGGAATCTAACTCGGAATCTACTGCGCCTACATCATAACTCGGAATCTACTGCGCCTACATCATAACTCGGAATCTAACTCGGAATCTACTGCGCCTACATCATAACTCGGAATCTACTGCGCCTACATCATAACTCGGAATCTAACTCGGAATCTACTGCGCCTACATCATAACTCGGAATCTACTGCGCCTACATCATAACTCGGAATCTAACTCGGAATCTACTGCGCCTACATCATAACTCGGAATCTACTGCGCCTACATCATAACTCGGAATCTAACTCGGAATCTACTGCGCCTACATCATAACTCGGAATCTACTGCGACTACATCATAACTCGGAATCTAACTCGGAATCTACTGCGCCTACATCATAACTCGGAATCTACTGCGCCTACATCATAACTCGGAATCTAACTCGGAATCTACTGCGCCTACATCATAACTCGGAATCTACTGCGCCTACATCATAACTCGGAATATACTGCGCCTACATCATAACTCGGAATCTAACTCGGAATCTACTGCGCCTACATAATAGCTCGGAATCTACTGCGCCTACATCATAACTCGGAATCTAACTCGGAATCTACTGCGCCTACATCATAACTCGGAATCTAACTCGGAATCTACTGTGTCTACATCATAACTCGGAATCTACTGCGTCTACATCATAACTCGGAATCTACTGCGCCTACATCATAACTCGGAATCTAACTCGGAATCTACTGTGCCTACATCATAACTCGGAATCTACTGCGCCTACATCATAACTTGGAATCTAACTCGGAATCTACTGCGCCTACATCATAACTTGAATCTACTGCGCCTACATCATAACTCGGAATCTAACTCGGAATCTACTGTGCCTACATCATAACTCGGAATCTACTGCGCCTACATCATAACTCGGAATCTACTGCGCCTACATCATAACTCGTATCTAACTCGGAATCTACTGCGCCTACATCATAATTCGGAATCTACTGCGCCTACATCATAACTCGGAATCTAACTCGGAATCTACTGCGCCTACATCATAACTCGGAATCTACTGCGCCTACATCATAACTCGGAATCTAACTCGGAATCTACTGCGCCTACATCATAACTCGGAATCTACTGCGCCTACATCATAACTTGGAATCTAACTCGGAATCTACTGCGCCTACATCATAACTCGGAATCTACTGCGCCTACATCATAACTCGGAATCTAACTCGGAATCTACTGCGCCTACATCATAACTCGGAATCTACTGCGCCTACATCATAACTCGGAATCTAACTCGGAATCTACTGCGCCTACATCATAACTCGGAATCTACTGCGCCTACATCATAACTCGGAATCTAACTCGGAATCTACTGCGCCTACATCATAACTCGGAATCTACTGCGCCTACATCATAACTCGTATCTAACTCGGAATCTACTGCGCCTACATCATAACTCGCAATCTACTGCGCCTACATCATAACTCGGAATCTAACTCGGAATCTACTGCGCCTACATCATAACTCGGAATCTACTGCGCCTACATCATAACTCGGAATCTAACTCGGAATCTACTGCACCTACATCATAACTCGGAATCTACTGCGCCTACATCATAACTCGGAATCTAACTCGGAATCTACTGCGCCTACATCATAACTCAGAATCTACTGCGCCTACATCATAACTCGGAATCTAACTCGAAATCTACTGCGCCTACATCATAACTCGGAATCTACTGCGCCTACATCATAACTCGGAATCTAACTCGGAATCTACTGCGCCTACATCATAACTCGGAATCTAACTCGGAATCTACTGCGCCTACATCATAACTCGGAATCTACTGCGCCTACATCATAACTCGGAATCTAACTCGGAATCTACTGCGCCTACATCATAACTCGGAATCTACTGCGCCTACATCATAACTCAGAATCTAACTCGGAATCTACTGCGCCTACATCATAACTCAAAATCTACTGCGCCTACATCATAACTCGGAATCTAACTCGGAATCTACTGCGCCTACATCATAACTCGGAATCTACTGCGCCTACATCATAACTCGGAATCTACTGCGCCTACATCATAACTCGGAATCTAACTCGGAATCTACTGCGCCTACATCATAACTCGGAATCTACTGCGCCTACATCATAACTCGGAATCTAACTCGGAATCTACTGCGCCTACATCATAACTCGGAATCTACTGCGCCTACATCATAACTCGGAATCTAACTCGGAATCTACTGCGCCTACATCATAACTCAGAATCTACTGCGCCTACATCATAACTCGGAATCTAACTCGGAATCTACTGCGCCTACATCATAACTCGGAATCTACTGCGCCTACATCATAACTCGGAATCTAACTCGGAATCTACTGCGCCTACATCATAACTCGGAACCTACTGCGCCTACATCATAACTTGGAATCTAACTCGGAATCTACTGCGCCTACATCATAACTTGAATCTACTGCGCCTACATCATAACTCGGAATCTAACTCGGAATCTACTGCGCCTACATCATAACTCGGAATCTACTGCGCCTACATCATAACTCGGAATCTACTGCGCCTACATCATAACTCGTATCTAACTCGGAATCTACTGCGCCTACATCATAACTCGGAATCTACTGCGCCTACATCATAACTCGGAATCTAACTCGGAATCTACTGCGCCTACATCATAACTCGGAATCTACTGCGCCTACATCATAACTCGGAATCTAACTCGGAATCTACTGCGCCTACATCATAACTCGGAATCTACTGCGCCTACATCATAACTCGGAATCTAACTCGGAATCTACTGCGCCTACATCATAACTCGGAATCTACTGCGCCTACATCATAACTCGGAATCTAACTCGAAATCTACTGCGCCTACATCATAACTCGGAATCTACTGCGCCTACATCATAACTCGGAATCTAACTCGGAATCTACTGCGCCTACATCATAACTCGGAATCTAACTCGGAATCTACTGCGCCTACATCATAACTCGGAATCTACTGCGCCTACATCATAACTCGGAATCTAACTCGGAATCTACTGCGCCTACATCATAACTCGGAATCTACTGCGCCTACATCATAACTCAGAATCTAACTCGGAATCTACTGCGCCTACATCATAACTCAAAATCTACTGCGCCTACATCATAACTCGGAATCTAACTCGGAATCTACTGCGCCTACATCATAACTCGGAATCTACTGCGCCTACATCATAACTCGGAATCTACTGCGCCTACATCATAACTCGGAATCTAACTCGGAATCTACTGCGCCTACATCATAACTCGGAATCTACTGCGCCTACATCATAACTCGGAATCTAACTCGGAATCTACTGCGCCTACATCATAACTCGGAATCTACTGCGCCTACATCATAACTCGGAATCTAACTCGGAATCTACTGCGCCTACATCATAACTCAGAATCTACTGCGCCTACATCATAACTCGGAATCTAACTCGGAATCTACTGCGCCTACATCATAACTCGGAATCTACTGCGCCTACATCATAACTCGGAATCTAACTCGGAATCTACTGCGCCTACATCATAACTCGGAATCTACTGCGCCTACATCATAACTCGGAATCTACTGCGCCTACATCATAACTTGGAATCTAACTCGGAATCTACTGCGCCTACATCATAACTCGGAATCTACTGCGCCTACATCATAACTCGGAATCTAACTCGGAATCTACTGCGCCTACATCATAACTCGGAATCTACTGCGCCTACATCATAACTCGGAATCTAACTCGGAATCTACTGCGCCTACATCATAACTCGGAATCTACTGCGCCTACATCATAACTCGGAATCTACTGCGCCTACATCATAACTCGGAATCTAACTCGGAATCTACCGTGCCTACATCATAACACGGAATCTACTGCGCCTACATCATAACTCGGAATCTAACTCGGAATCTACTGCGCCTACATCATAACTCGGAATCTACTGCGCCTACATCATAACTCGGAATCTAACTCGGAATCTACTGCGCCTACATCATAACTCGGAATCAAACTCGGAATCAACTGCGCCTACATCATAACTCGGAATCTACTGCGCCTACATCATAACTCGGAATCTACTGCGCCTACATCATAACTCGGAATCTAACTCGGAATCTACTGCGCCTACATCATAACTCGGAATCTAACTCGGAATCTACTACGCCTACATCATAACTCGGAATCTACTGCGCCTACATCATAACTCGGAATCTACTGCGCCTACATCATAACTCGGAACCTACTGCGCCTACATCATAACTCGGAATCTAACTCGGAATCTACTGCGCCTACATCATAACTCGGAATCTACTGCGCCTACATCATAACTCGGAATCTAACTCGGAATCTACTGCGACTACATCATAACTCGGAATCTACTGCGCCTACATCATAACTCGGAATCTAACTCGGAATCTACTGCGCCTACATCATAACTCGGAATCTACTGCGCCTACATCATAACTCGGAATCTAACTCGGAATCTACTGCGCCTACATCATAACTCGGAATCTAACTCGGAATCTACTGCGCCTACATCATAACTCGGAATCTACTGCGCCTAAATCATAACTCGGAATCTACTGCGCCTACATCATAACTCGGAATCTAACTCGGAATCTAACTCGGAATCTACTGCGCCTACATCATAACTCGGAATCTACTGCGCCTACATCATAACTCGGAATCTAACTCGGAATCTACTGCGCCTACATCATAACTCGGAATCTACTGCGCCTACATCATAACTCGGAATCTAACTCGGAATCTACTGCGCCTACATAATAACTCGGAATCTACTGCGCCTACATCATAACTCGGAATCTAACTCGGAATCTACTGCGCCTACATCATAACTCGGAATCTACTGCGCCTACATCATAACTCGGAATCTAACTCGGAATCTACTGCGCCTACATCATAACTCGGAATCTACTGCGCCTACATCATAACTCGGAATCTACTGCGCCTACATCATAACTCGGAATCTAACTCGGAATCTACTGCGCCTACATCATAACTCGGAATCTAAAACGGAATCTACTGCGCCTACATCATAACTCGGAACCTACTGCGCCTACATCATAACTCGGAATCTAACTCGGAATCTACCGTGCCTACATCATAACACGGAAACTACTGCGCCTACATCATAACTCGGAATCTAACTCGGAATCTACTGCGCCTACATCATAACTCGGAATCTACTGCGCCTACATCATAACTCGGAATCTAACTCGGAATCTACTGCGCCTACATCATAACTCGGAATCAAACTCGGAATCAACTGCGCCTACATCATAACTCGGAATCTACTGCGCCTACATCATAACTCGGAATCTACTACGCCTACATCATAACTCGGAATCTAACTCGGAATCTACTGCGCCTACATCATAACTCGGAATCTAACTCGGAATCTACTGCGCCTACATCATAACTCGGAATCTACTGCGCCTACATCATAACTCGGAATCTACTGCGCCTACATCATAACTCGGAATCTAACTCGGAATCTACTGCGCCTACATCATAACTCGGAATCTACTGCGCCTACATCATAACTCGGAATCTAACTCGGAATCTACTGCGCCGACATCATAACTCGGAATCTACTGCGCCTACATCATAACTCGGAATCTAACTCGGAATCTACTGCGCCTACATCATAACTCGGAATCTACTGCGCCTACATCATAACTCGGAATCTAACTCGGAATCTACTGCGCCTACATCATAACTCGGAATCTACTGCGCCTACATCATAACTAGGAATCTAACTTGGAATCTACTGCGCCTACATCATAACTCGGAATCTAACTCGGAATCTACTGCACCTACATCATAACTCGGAATCTACTGCGCCTACATCATAACTCGGAATCTAACTCGGAATCTACTGCGCCTACATCATAACTCGGAATCTACTGCGCCTACATCATAACTCGGAATCTAACTCGGAATCTACTGCGCCTACATCATAACTCGGAATCTAACTCAAAATCTACTGCGCCTACATCATAACTCGGAATCTACTGCGCCTAAATCATAACTCGGAATCTACTGCGCCTACATCATAACTCGAAATCTAACTCGGAATCTAACTCGGAATCTACTGCGCCTACATCATAACTCGGAATCTACTGCGCCTACATCATAACTCGGAATCTAACTCGGAATCTACTGCGCCTACATCATAACTTGGAATCTACTGCGCCTACATCATAACTCGGAATCTAACTCGGAATCTACTGCGCCTACATCATAACTCGGAATCTACTGCGCCTACATCATAACTCGGAAACTAACTCGGAATCTACTGCGCCTACATCATAACTCGGAATCTACTGCGCCTACATCATAACTCGGAATCTAACTCGGAATCTACTGCGCCTACATCATAACTCGGAATCTACTGCGCCTACATCATAACTCGGAATCTAACTCGGAATCTACTGCGCCTACATCATAACTCGGAATCTAACTCGGAATCTACTGCGCCTACATCATAACTCGGAACCTACTGCGCCTACATCATAACTCGGAATCTAACTCGGAATCTACTGCGCCTACATCATAACTCGGAATCTAACTCGGAATCTACTGCGCCTACATCATAACTCAGCATCTGACTCGGAATCTACTGCGCCTACATCATAACTCGGAATCTACTGCGCCTACATCATAACTCGGAATCTAACTCGGAATCTACTGCGCCTACATCATAACTCGGAATCTACTGCGCCTACATCATAACTCGGAATCTAACTCGGAATCTACTGCGCCTACATCATAACTCGGAATCTACTGCGCCTACATCATAACTCGGAATCTAACTCGGAATCTACTGCGCCTACATCATAACTCGGAATCTACTGCGCCTACATCATAACTTGGAATCTAACTCGGAATCTACTGCGCCTACATCATAACTTGAATCTACTGCGCCTACATCATAACTCGGAATCTAACTCGGAATCTACTGCGCCTACATCATAACTCGGAATCTACTGCGCCTACATCATAACTAGGAATCTACTGCGCCTACATCATAACTCGTATCTAACTCGGAATCTACTGCGCCTACATCATAATTCGGAATCTACTGCGCCTACATCATAACTCGGAATCTAACTCGGAATCTACTGCGCCTACATCATAACTCGGAATCTACTGCGCCTACATCATAACTCGGAATCTAACTCGGAATCTACTGCGCCTACATCATAACTCGGAATCTACTGCGCCTACATCATAACTTGGAATCTAACTCGGAATCTACTGCGCCTACATCATAACTCGGAATCTACTGCGCCTACATCATAACTCGGAATCTAACTCGGAATCTACTGCGCCTACATCATAACTCGGAATCTACTGCGCCTACATCATAACTCGGAATCTAACTCGGAATCTACTGCGCCTACATCATAACTCGGAATCTACTGCGCCTACATCATAACTCGGAATCTAACTCGGAATCTACTGCGCCTACATCATAACTCGGAATCTACTGCGCCTACATCATAACTCAGAATCTACTGCGCCTACATCATAACTCGGAATTTTACTCGGAATCTACTGCGCCTACATCATAGCTCGGAATCTACTGCGCCTACATCATAACTCGGAATCTAACTCGGAATCTACTGCGCCTACATCATAACTCGGAATCTAACTCGGTATCTACTGCGCCTACATCATAACTCGGAATCTACTGCGTCTACATCATAACTCGGAATCTACTGCGCCTACATCATAACTCGGAATCTACTGCGCCTACATCATAACTCGGAATCTAACTCGGAATCTACTGCGCCTACATCATAACTCGGAATCTACTGCACCTACATCATAACTCGGAACCTACTGCGCCTACATCATAACTCGGAATCTAACTCGGAATCTACTGCGCCTACATCATAACTCGGAATCTACTGCGCCTACATCATAACTTGGAATCTAACTCGGAATCTACTGCGCCTACATCATAACTCGGAATCTACTGCGCCTACATCATAACTCGGAATCTAACTCGGAATCTACTGCGCCTACATCATAACTCGGAATCTACTGCGCCTACATCATAACTCGGAATCTAACTCGGAATCTACTGCGCCTACATCATAACTCGGAATCTACTGCGCCTACATCATAACTCGGAATCTAACTCGGAATCTACTCCGCCTACATCATAACTCGGAATCTACTGCGCCTACATCATAACTCAGAATCTACTGCGCCTACATCATAACTCGGAATCTAACTCGGAATCTACTGCGCCTACATCATAACTCGGAATCTACTGCGCCTACATCATAACTCGGAATCTAAGTCGGAATCTACCGTGCCTACATCATAACTCGGAATCTACTGCGCCTACATCATAACTCGGAATCTAACTCGGAATCTACTGCGCCTACATCATAACTCGGAATCTACTGCGCCTACATCATAACTCGGAATCTAACTCGGAATCTACTGCGCCTACATCATAACTCGGAATCAAACTCGGAATCAACTGCGCCTACATCATAACTCGGAATCTACTGCGCCTACATCATAACTCGGAATCTACTGCACCTACATCATAACTCGGAATCTAACTCGGAATCTACTGCGCCTACATCATAACTCGGAATCTAACTCGGAATCTACTGCGCCTACATCATAACTCGGATTCTACTGCGCCTACATCATAACTCGGAATCTACTGCGCCTACATCATAACTTGGAATCTACTGCGCCTACATCATAACTCGGAATCTAACTCGGAATCTACTGCGCCTACATCATAACTCGGAATCTAACTCGGAATCTACTGCGCCTACATCATAACTCGGAACCTACTGCGCCTACATCATAACTCGGAATCTAACTCGGATTCTACTGCGCCTACATCATAAATCGGAATCTACTGCGCCTACATCATAACTCGGAATCTAACTCGGAATCTACTGCGCCTACATCATAACTTGGAATCTACTGCGCCTACATCATAACTCGGAATCTAACTCGGAATCTACTGCGCCTACATCATAACTCGGAATCTAACTCGGAATCTACTGCGCCTACATCATTACTCGGAATCTACTGCGCCTACATCATAACTCGGAATCTAACTCGGAATCTACTGCGCCTACATCATAACTCGGAATCTACTGCGCCTACATCATAACTCGGAATCTAATACGGAATCTACTGCGCCTACATCATAACTCGGAATCTAACTCGGAATCTACTGCGCCTACATCATAACTAGGAATCTACTGCGCCTAAATCATAACTCGGAATCTACTGCGCCTACATCATAACTCGGAATCTACAGCGCCTACATCATAACTCGGAATCTAACTCGGAATCTAACTCGGAATCTACTGCGCCTACATCATAACTCGGAATCTACTGCGCCTACATCATAACTCGGAATCTAACTCGGAATCTACTGCGCCTACATCATAACTCGGAATCTACTGCGCCTACATCATAACTCGGAATCTAACTCGGAATCTACTGCGCCTACATCATAACTCGGAATCTACTGCGCCTACATCATAACTCGGAATCTAACTCGGAATCTACTGCGCCTACATCATAACTCGGAATCTACTGCGCCTACATCATAACTCGGAATCTAACTCGGAATCTACTGCGCCTACATCATAACTCGGAATCTACTGCGCCTACATCATAACTCGGAATCTAACTCGGAATCTACTGCGCCTACATCATAACTCGGAATCTAACTCAGAATCTACTGCGCCTACATCATAACTCGGAATCTACTGCGCCTACATCATAACTCGGAATCTAACTCGGAATCTACTGCGCCTACATCATAACTCGGAATCTACTGCGCCTACATCATAACTCGGAATCTAACTCGGAATCTACTGCGCCTACATCATAACTCGGAATCTAACTCGGAATCTATTGCGCCTACATCATAACTCGGAACCTACTGCGCCTACATCATAACTCGGAATCTAACTCGGAATCTACTGCGCCTACATCATAACTCGGAATCTATCTCGGAATCTACTGCGCCTACATCATAACTCGGAATCTACTGCGCCTACATCATAACTCGGAATCTACTGCGCCTACATCATAACTCGGAATCTAACTCGGAATCTACTGCGCCTACATCATAACTCGGAATCTACTGCGCCTACATCATAACTCGGAATCTAACTCGGAATCTACTGCGCCTACATCATAACTCGGAATCTACTGCGCCTACATCATAACTCGGAATCTAACTCGGAATCTACTGCGCCTACATCATAACTCAGAATCTACTGCGCCTACATCATAACTCGGAATCTAACTCGGAATCTACTGCGCCTACATCATAACTCGGAATCTACTGCGCCTACATCATAACTCGGAATCTAACTCGGAATCTACTGCGCCTACATCATAACTCGGAATCTACTGCGCCTACATCATAACTCGGAATCTACTGCGCCTACATCATAACTTGGAATCTAACTCGGAATCTACTGCGCCTACATCATAACTCGGAATCTACTGCGCCTACATCATAACTCGGAATCTAACTCGGAATCTACTGCCCCTACATCATAACTCGGAATCTACTGCGCCTACATCATAACTCGGAATCTAACTCGGAATCTACTGCGCCTACATCATAACTCGGAATCTACTGCGCCTACATCATAACTCGGAATCTAACTCGGAATCTACCGTGCCTACATCATAACACGGAATCTACTGCGCCTACATCATAACTCGGAATCTAACTCGGAATCTACTGCGCCTACATCATAACTCGGAATCTACTGCGCCTACATCATAACTCGGAATCTAACTCGGAATCTACTGCGCCTACATCATAACTCGGAATCAAACTCGGAATCCACTGCGCCTACATCATAACTCGGAATCTACTGCGCCTACATCATAACTCGGAATCTACTGCGCCTACATCATAACTCGGAATCTAACTCGGAATCTACTGCGCCTACATCATAACTCGGAATCTAACTCGGAATCTACTGCGCCTACATCATAACTCGGAATCTACTGCGCCTACATCATAACTCGGAATCTACTGCGCCTACATCATAACTCGGAATCTACTGCGCCTACATCATAACTCGGAATCTAACTCGGAATCTACTGCGCCTACATCATAACTCGGAATCTACTGCGCCTACATCATAACTCGGAATCTAACTCGGAATCTACTGCGCCTACATCATAACTCGGAATCTACTGCGCCTACATCATAACTCGGAATCTAACTCGGAATCTACTGCGCCTACATCATAACTCGGAATCTACTGCACCTACATCATAACTCGGAATCTAACTCGGAATCTACTGCGCCTACATCATAACTCGGAATCTAACTCGGAATCTACTGCGCCTACATCATAACTCGGAATCTACTGCGCCTAAATCATAACTCGGAATCTACTGCGCCTACATCATAACTCGGAATCTAACTCGGAATCTACTGCGCCTACATCATAACTCGGAATCTACTGCGCCTACATCATAACTCGGAATCTAACTCGGAATCTACTGCGCCTACATCATAACTCGGAATCTACTGCGCCTACATCATAACTCGGAATCTAACTCGGAATCTACTGCGCCTACATCATAACTCGGAATCTACTGCGCCTACATCATAACTCGGAATCTAACTCGGAATCTACTGCGCCTACATCATAACTCGGAATCTACTGCGCCTACATCATAACTCGGAATCTAACTCGGAATCTACTGCGCCTACATCATAACTCGGAATCTACTGCGCCTACATCATAACTCGGAATCTACTGCGCCTACATCATAACTCGGAATCTAACTCGGAATCTACTGCGCCTACATCATAACTCGGAATCTAACTCGGAATCTACTGCGCCTACATCATAACTCGGAACCTACTGCGCCTACATCATAACTCGGAATCTAACTCGGAATCTACCGTGCCTACATCATAACACGGAATCTACTGCGCCTACATCATAACTCGGAATCTAACTCGGAATCTACTGCGCCTACATCATAACTCGGAATCTACTGCGCCTACATCATAACTCGGAATCTAACTCGGAATCTACTGCGCCTACATCATAACTCGGAATCAAACTCGGAATCAACTGCGCCTACATCATAACTCGGAATCTACTGCGCCTACATCATAACTCGGAATCTACTACGCCTACATCATAACTCGGAATCTAACTCGGAATCTACTGCGCCTACATCATAACTCGGAATCTAACTCGGAATCTACTGCGCCTACATCATAACTCGGAATCTACTGCGCCTACATCATAACTCGGAATCTAACTCGGAATCTACTGCGCCTACATAATTACTCGGAATCTACTGCGCCTACATCATAACTCAGAATCTAACTCGGAATCTACTGCGCCTACATCATAACTCGGAATCTACTGCGCCTACATCATAACTCGGAATCTAACTCGGAATCTACTGCGCCTACATCATAACTCGGAATCTACTGCGCCTACATCATAACTCGGAATCTAACTCGGAATCTACTGCGCCTACATCATAACTCGGAATCTACTGCGCCTACATCATAACTAGGAATCTAACTTGGAATCTACTGCGCCTACATCATAACTCGGAATCTAACTCGGAATCTACTGCGCCTACATCATAACTCGGAATCTACTGCGCCTACATCATAACTCGGAATCTAACTCGGAATCTACTGCGCCTACATCATAACTCGGAATCTACTGCGCCTACATCATAACTCGGAATCTAACTCGGAATCTACTGCGCCTACATCATAACTCGGAATCTAACTCGGAATCTACTGCGCCTACATCATAACTCGGAATCTACTGCGCCTAAATCATAACTCGGAATCTACTGCGCCTACATCATAACTCGAAATCTAACTCGGAATCTAACTCGGAATCTACTGCGCCTACATCATAACTCGGAATCTACTGCGCCTACATCATAACTCGGAATCTAACTCGGAATCTACTGCGCCTACATCATAACTTGGAATCTACTGCGCCTACATCATAACTCGGAATCTAACTCGGAATCTACTGCGCCTACATCATAACTCGGAATCTACTGCGCCTACATCATAACTCGGAATCTAACTCGGAATCTACTGCGCCTACATCATAACTCGGAATCTACTGCGCCTACATCATAACTCGGAATCTAACTCGGAATCTACTGCGCCTACATCATAACTCGGAATCTACTGCGCCTACATCATAACTCGGAATCTAACTCGGAATCTACTGCGCCTACATCATAACTCGGAATCTAACTCGGAATCTACTGCGCCTACATCATAACTCGGAACCTACTGCGCCTACATCATAACTCGGAATCTAACTCGGAATCTACTGCGCCTACATCATAACTCGGAATCTAACTCGGAATCTACTGCGCCTACATCATAACTCGGAATCTAACTCGGAATCTACTGCGCCTACATCATAACTCGGAATCTACTGCGCCTACATCATAACTCGGAATCTACTGCGCCTACATCATAACTCGGAATCTAACTCGGAATCTACTGCGCCTACATCATAACTCGGAATCTACTGCGCCTACATCATAACTCGGAATCTAACTCGGAATCTACTGCGCCTACATCATAACTCGGAATCTACTGCGCCTACATCATAACTCGGAATCTAACTCGGAATCTACTGTGCCTACATCATAACTCGGAATCTACTGCGCCTACATCATAACTCGGAATCTAACTCGGAATCTACTGCGCCTACATCATAACTCGGAATCTAACTCGGAATCTACTGCGCCTACATCATAACTCGGAATCTACTGCGCCTAAATCATAACTCGGAATCTACTGCGCCTACATCATAACTCGGAATCTAACTCGGAATCTAACTCGGAATCTACTGCGCCTACATCATAACTCGGAATCTACTGCGCCTACATCATAACTCGGAATCTAACTCGGAATCTACTGCGCCTACATCATAACTCGGAATCTACTGCGCCTACATCATAACTCGGAATCTAACTCGGAATCTACTGCGCCTACATCATAACTCGGAATCTACTGCGCCTACATCATAACTCGGAATCTAACTCGGAATCTACTGCGCCTACATCATAACTCGGAATCTACTGCGCCTACATCATAACTCGGAATCTAACTCGGAATCTACTGCGCCTACATCATAACTCGGAATCTACTGCGCCTACATCATAACTCGGAATCTACTGCGCCTACATCATAACTCGGAATCTAACTCGGAATCTACTGCGCCTACATCATAACTCGGAATCTAACTCGGAATCTACTGCGCCTACATCATAACTCGGAACCTACTGCGCCTACATCATAACTCGGAATCTAACTCGGAATCTACCGTGCCTACATCATAACACGGAATCTACTGCGCCTACATCATAACTCGGAATCTAACTCGGAATCTACTGCGCCTACATCATAACTCGGAATCTACTGCGCCTACATCATAACTCGGAATCTAACTCGGAATCTACTGCGCCTACATCATAACTCGGAATCAAACTCGGAATCACCTGCGCCTACATCATAACTCGGAATCTACTGCGCCTACATCATAACTCGGAATCTACTACGCCTACATCATAACTCGGAATCTAACTCGGAATCTACTGCGCCTACATCATAACTCGGAATCTAACTCGGAATCTACTGCGCCTACATCATAACTCGGAATCTACTGCGCCTACATCATAACTCGGAATCTAACTCGGAATCTACTGCGCCTACATCATAACTCGGAATCTACTGCGCCTACATCATAACTCGGAATCTAACTCGGAATCTACTGCGCCTACATCATAACTCGGAATCTACTGCGCCTACATCATAACTCGGAATCTAACTCGGAATCTACTGCGCCTACATCATAACTCGGAATCTACTGCGCCTACATCATAACTCGGAATCTAACTCGGAATCTACTGCGCCTACATCATAACTCGGAATCTACTGCGCCTACATCATAACTAGGAATCTAACTTGGAATCTACTGCGCCTACATCATAACTCGGAATCTAACTCGGAATCTACTGCGCCTACATCATAACTCGGAATCTACTGCGCCTACATCATTACTCGGAATCTAACTCGGAATCTACTGCGCCTACATCATAACTCGGAATCTACTGCGCCTACATCATAACTCGGAATCTAACTCGGAATCTACTGCGCCTACATCATAACTCGGAATCTAACTCGGAATCTACTGCGCCTACATCATAACTCGGAATCTACTGCGCCTAAATCATAACTCGGAATCTACTGCGCCTACATCATAACTCGAAATCTAACTCGGAATCTAACTCGGAATCTACTGCGCCTACATCATAACTCGGAATCTACTGCGCCTACATCATAACTCGGAATCTAACTCGGAATCTACTGCGCCTACATCATAACTAGGAATCTACTGCGCCTACATCATAACTCGGAATCTAACTCGGAATCTACTGCGCCTACATCATAACTCGGAATCTACTGCGCCTACATCATAACTCGGAATCTAACTCGGAATCTACTGCGCCTACATCATAACTCGGAATCTACTGCGCCTACATCATAACTCGGAATCTAACTCGGAATCTACTGCGCCTACATCATAACTCGGAATCTACTGCGCCTACATCATAACTCGGAATCTAACTCGGAATCTACTGCGCCTACATCATAAGTCAGAATCTAACTCGGAATCTACTGCGCCTACATCATAACTCGGAACCTACTGCGCCTACATCATAACTCGAAATCTAACTCGGAATCTACTGCGCCTACATCATAACTCGGAATCTAACTCGGAATCTACTGCGCCTACATCATAACTCAGAATCTGACTCGGAATCTACTGCGCCTACATCATAACTCGGAATCTACTGCGCCTACATCATAACTCGGAATCTAACTCGGAATCTACTGCGCCTACATCATAACTCGGAATCTACTGCGCCTACATCATAACTCGGAATCTAACTCAAAATCTACTGCGCCTACATCATAACTCGGAATCTACTGCGCCTACATCATAACTCGGAATCTAACTCGGAATCTACTGCGCCTACATCATAACTCGGAATCTACTGCGCCTACATCATAACTCGGAATCTAACTCGGAATCTACTGCACCTACATCATAACTCGGAATCTACTGCGCCTACATCATAACTCGGAATCTACTGCGCCTACATCATAACTCGGAATCTAACTCGGAATCTACTGCGCCTACATCATAACTCGGAATCTAACTCGGAATCTACTGCGCCTACATCATAACTCGGAACCTTCTGCGCCTACATCATAACTCGGAATGTAACTCGGAATCTACCGTGCCTACATCATAACACGGAATCTACTGCGCCTACATCATAACTCGGAATCTAACTCGGAATCTACTGCGCCTACATCATAACTCGGAATCTACTGCGCCTACATCATAACTCGGAATCTAACTCGGAATCTACTGCGCCTACATCATAACTCGGAATCAAACTCGGAATCACCTGCGCCTACATCATAACTCGGAATCTACTGCGCATACATCATAACTCGGAATCTACTACGCCTACATCATAACTCGGAATCTAACTCGGAATCTACTGCGCCTACATCATAACTCGGAATCTAACTCGGAATCTACTGCGCCTACATCATAACTCGGAATCTACTGCGCCTACATCATAACTCGGAATCTAACTCGGAATCTACTGCGCCTACATCATAACTCGGAATCTACTGCGCCTACATCATAACTCGGAATCTAACTCGGAATCTACTGCGCCTACATCATAACTCGGAATCTACTGCGCCTACATCATAACTCGGAATCTAACTCGGAATCTACTGCGCCTACATCATAACTCGGAATCTACTGCGCCTACATCATAACTCGGAATCTAACTCGGAATCTACTGCGCCTACATCATAACTCGGAATCTACTGCGCCTACATCATAACTAGGAATCTAACTTGGAATCTACTGCGCCTACATCATAACTCGGAATCTAACTCGGAATCTACTGCGCCTACATCATAACTCGGAATCTACTGCGCCTACATCATAACTCGGAATCTAACTCGGAATCTACTGCGCCTACATCATAACTCGGAATCTACTGCGCCTACATCATAACTCGGAATCTAACTCGGAATCTACTGTGCCTACATCATAACTCGGAATCTAACTCGGAATCTACTGCGCCTACATCATAACTCGGAATCTACTGCGCCTAAATCATAACTCGGAATCTACTGCGCCTACATCATAACTCGAAATCTAACTCGGAATCTAACTCGGAATCTACTGCGCCTACATCATAACTCGGAATCTACTGCGCCTACATCATAACTCGGAATCTAACTCGGAATCTACTGCGCCTACATCATAACTTGGAATCTACTGCGCCTACATCATAACTCGGAATCTAACTCGGAATCTACTGCGCCTACATCATAACTCGGAATCTACTGCGCCTACATCATAACTCGGAATCTAACTCGGAATCTACTGCGCCTACATCATAACTCGGAATCTACTGCGCCTACATCATAACTCGGAATCTAACTCGGAATCTACTGCGCCTACATCATAACTCGGAATCTACTGCGCCTACATCATAACTCGGAATCTAACTCGGAATCTACTGCGCCTACATCATAACTCAGAATCTAACTCGGAATCTACTGCGCCTACATCATAACTCGGAACCTACTGCGCCTACATCATAACTCGGAATCTAACTCGGAATCTACTGTGCCTACATCATAACTCGGAATCTAACTCGGAATCTACTGCGCCTACATCATAACTCAGAATCTGACTCGGAATCTACTGCGCCTACATCATAACTCGGAATCTACTGCGCCTACATCATAACTCGGAATCTAACTCGGAATCTACTGCGCCTACATCATAACTCGGAATCTACTGCGCCTACATCATAACTCGGAATCTAACTCGGAATCTACTGCGCCTACATCATAACTCGGAATCTACTGCGCCTACATCATAACTCGGAATCTAACTCGGAATCTACTGCGCCTACATCATAACTCGGAATCTACTGCGCCTACATCATAACTTGGAATCTAACTCGGAATCTACTGCGCCTACATCATAACTTGAATCTACTGCGCCTACATCATAACTCGGAATCTAACTCGGAATCTACTGCGCCTACATCATAACTCGGAATCTACTGCGCCTAAATCATAACTCGGAATCTACTGCGCCTACATCATAACTCGTATCTAACTCGGAATCTACTGCGCCTACATCATAATTCGGAATCTACTGCGCCTACATCATAACTCGGAATCTAACTCGGAATCTACTGCGCCTACATCATAACTCGGAATCTACTGCGCCTACATCATAACTCGGAATCTAACTCGGAATCTACTGCGCCTACATCATAACTCGGAATCTACTGCGCCTACATCATAACTTGGAATCTAACTCGGAATCTACTGCGCCTACATCATAACTCGGAATCTACTGCGCCTACATCATAACTCGGAATCTAACTCGGAATCTACTGCGCCTACATCATAACTCGGAATCTACTGCGCCTACATCATAACTCGGAATCTAACTCGGAATCTACTGCGCCTACATCATAACTCGGAATCTACTGCGCCTACATCATAACTCGGAATCTAACTCGGAATCTACTGCGCCTACATCATAACTCGGAATCTACTGCGCCTACATCATAACTCGGAATCTAACTCGGAATCTACTGCGCCTACATCATAGCTCGGAATCTACTGCGCCTACATCATAACTCGGAATCTAACTCGGAATCTACTGCGCCTACATCATAACTCGGAATCTAACTCGGTATCTACTGCGCCTACATCATAACTCGGAATCTACTGCGTCTACATCATAACTCGGAATCTACAGCGCCTAAATCATAACTCGGAATCTACTGCGCCTACATCATAACTCGGAATCTAACTCGGAATCTACTGCGCCTACATCATAACTCGGAATCTACTGCACCTACATCATAACTCGGAACCTACTGCGCCTACATCATAACTCGGAATCTAACTCGGAATCTACTGCGCCTACATCATAACTCGGAATCTACTGCGCCTACATCATAACTTGGAATCTAACTCGGAATCTACTGCGCCGACATCATAACTCGGAATCTACAGCGCCTACATCATAACTCGGAATCTAACTCGGAATCTACTGCGCCTACATCATAACTCGGAATCTACTGCGCCTACATCATAACTCGGAATCTAACTCGGAATCTACTGCGCCTACATCATAACTCGGAATCTACTGCGCCTACATCATAACTCGGAATCTAACTCGGAATCTACTGCGCGTACATCATAACTCGGAATCTACTGCGCCTACATCATAACTCAGAATCTACTGCGCCTACATCATAACTCGGAATCTAACTCGGAATCTACTGCGCCTACATCATAACTCGGAATCTACTGCGCCTACATCATAACTCGGAATCTAAGTCGGAATCTACCGTGCCTACATCATAACTCGAAATCTACTGCGCCTACATCATAACTCGGAATCTAACTCGGAATCTACTGCGCCTACATCATAACTCGGAATCTACTGCGCCTACATCATAACTCGGAATCTAACTCGGAATCTACTGCGCCTACATCATAACTTGGAATCTACTGCGCCTACATCATAACTCGGAATCTAACTCGGAATCTACTGCGCCTACATCATAACTCGGAATCTACTGCGCCTACATCATAACTCGGAATCTAACTCGGAATCTACTGCGCCTACATCATAACTCGGAATCTACTGCGCCTACATCATAACTCGGAATCTAACTCGGAATCTACTGCGCCTACATCATAACTCGGAATCTACTGCGCCTACATCATAACTCGGAATCTAACTCGGAATCTACTGCGCCTACATCATAACTCAGAATCTAACTCGGAATCTACTGCGCCTACATCATAACTCGGAACCTACTGCGCCTACATCATAACTCGGAATCTAACTCGGAATCTACTGCGCCTACATCATAACTCGGAATCTAACTCGGAATCTACTGCGCCTACATCATAACTCAGAATCTGACTCGGAATCTACTGCGCCTACATCATAACTCGGAATCTACTGCGCCTACATCATAACTCGGAATCTAACTCGGAATCTACTGCGCCTACATCATAACTCGGAATCTACTGCGCCTACATCATAACTCGGAATCTAACTCGGAATCTACTGCGCCTACATCATAACTCGGAATCTACTGCGCCTACATCATAACTCGGAATCTAACTCGGAATCTACTGCGCCTACATCATAACTCGGAATCTACTGCGCCTACATCATAACTCGGAATCTAACTCGGAATCTACTGCGCCTACATCATAACTCGGAATCTACTGCGCCTACATCATAACTCGGAATCTAACTCGGAATCTACTGCGCCTACATCATAACTCGGAATCTACTGCGCCTACATCATAACTCGGAATCTACTGCGCCTACATCATAACTCGGAATCTAACTCGGAATCTACTGCGCCTACATCATAACTCGGAATCTAACTCGGAATCTACTGCGCCTACATCATAACTCGGAACCTTCTGCGCCTACATCATAACTCGGAATGTAACTCGGAATCTACCGTGCCTACATCATAACACGGAATCTACTGCGCCTACATCATAACTCGGAATCTAACTCGGAATCTACTGCGCCTACATCATAACTCGGAATCTACTGCGCCTACATCATAACTCGGAATCTAACTCGGAATCTACTGCGCCTACATCATAACTCGGAATCAAACTCGGAATAACCTGCGCCTACATCATAACTCGGAATCTACTGCGCCTACATCATAACTCGGAATCTACTACGCCTACATCATAACTCGGAATCTAACTCGGAATCTACTGCGCCTACATCATAACTCGGAATCTAACTCGGAATCTACTGCGCCTACATCATAACTCGGAATCTACTGCGCCTACATCATAACTCGGAATCTAACTCGGAATCTACTGCGCCTACATCATAACTCGGAATCTACTGCGCCTACATCATAACTCGGAATCTAACTCGGAATCTACTGCGCCTACATCATAACTCGGAATCTACTGCGCCTACATCATAACTCGGAATCTAACTCGGAATCTACTGCGCCTACATCATAACTCGGAATCTACTGCGCCTACATCATAACTCGGAATCTAACTCGGAATCTACTGCGCCTACATCATAACTCGGAATCTACTGCGCCTACATCATAACTAGGAATCTAACTTGGAATCTACTGCGCCTACATCATAACTCGGAATCTAACTCGGAATCTACTGCGACTACATCATAACTCGGAATCTACTGCGCCTACATCATAACTCAGAATCTAACTCGGAATCTACTGCGCCTACATCATAACTCGGAATCTACTGCGCCTACATCATAACTCGGAATCTAACTCGGAATCTACTGCGCCTACATCATAACTCGGAATCTAACTCGGAATCTACTGCGCCTACATCATAACTCGGAATCTACTGCGCCTAAATCATAACTCGGAATCTACTGCGCCTACATCATAACTCGAAATCTAACTCGGAATCTAACTCGGAATCTACTGCGCCTACATCATAACTCGGAATCTACTGCGCCTACATCATAACTCGGAATCTAACTCGGAATCTACTGCGCCTACATCATAACTTGGAATCTACTGCGCCTACATCATAACTCGGAATCTAACTCGGAATCTACTGCGCCTACATCATAACTCGGAATCTACTGCGCCTACATCATAACTCGGAATCTAACTCGGAATCTACTGCGCCTATATCATAACTCGGAATCTACTGCGCCTACATCATAACTCGGAATCTAACTCGGAATCTACTGCGCCTACATCATAACTCGGAATCTACTGCGCCTACATCATAACTCGGAATCTAACTCGGAATCTACTGCGCCTACATCATAACTCAGAATCTAACTCGGAATCTACTGCGCCTACATCATAACTCGGAACCTACTGCGCCTACATCATAACTCGGAATCTAACTCGGAATCTACTGCGCCTACATCATAACTCGGAATCTAACTCGGAATCTACTGCGCCTACATCATAACTCAGAATCTGACTCGGAATCTACTGCGCCTACATCATAACTTGAATCTACTGCGCCTACATCATAACTCGGAATCTAACTCGGAATCTACTGCGCCTACATCATAACTCGGAATCTACTGCGCCTAAATCATAACTCGGAATCTACTGCGCCTACATCATAACTCGTATCTAACTCGGAATCTACTGCGCCTACATCATAATTCGGAATCTACTGCGCCTACATCATAACTCGGAATCTAACTCGGAATCTACTGCGCCTACATCATAACTCGGAATCTACTGCGCCTACATCATAACTCGGAATCTAACTCGGAATCTACTGCGCCTACATCATAACTCGGAATCTACTGCGCCTACATCATAACTTGGAATCTAACTCGGAATCTACTGCGCCTACATCATAACTCGGAATCTACTGCGCCTACATCATAACTCGGAATCTAACTCGGAATCTACTGCGCCTACATCATAGCTCGGAATCTACTGCGCCTACATCATAACTCGGAATCTAACTCGGAATCTACTGCGCCTACATCATAACTCGGAATCTAACTCGGTATCTACTGCGCCTACATCATAACTCGGAATCTACTGCGTCTACATCATAACTCGGAATCTACAGCGCCTAAATCATAACTCGGAATCTACTGCGCCTACATCATAACTCGGAATCTAACTCGGAATCTACTGCGCCTACATCATAACTCGGAATCTACTGCACCTACATCATAACTCGGAACCTACTGCGCCTACATCATAACTCGGAATCTAACTCGGAATCTACTGCGCCTACATCATAACTCGGAATCTACTGCGCCTACATCATAACTTGGAATCTAACTCGGAATCTACTGCGCCGACATCATAACTCGGAATCTACTGCGCCTACATCATAACTCGGAATCTAACTCGGAATCTACTGCGCCTACATCATAACTCGGAATCTACTGCGCCTACATCATAACTCGGAATCTAACTCGGAATCTACTGCGCCTACATCATAACTCGGAATCTACTGCGCCTACATCATAACTCAGAATCTACTGCGCCTACATCATAACTCGGAATCTTACTCGGAATCTACTGCGCCTACATCATAACTCGGAATCTAACTCGGAATCTACTGCGCCTACATCATAACTCGGAATCTACTGCGCCTACATCATAACTCGGAATCTAACTCGGAATCTACTGCGCCTACATCATAACTCGGAATCAAACTCGGAATCAACTGCGCCTACATCATAACTCGGAATCTACTGCGCCTACATCATAACTCGGAATCTACTGCACCTACATCATAACTCGGAATCTAACTCGGAATCTACTGCGCCTACATCATAACTCGGAATCTAACTCGGAATCTACTGCGTCTACATCATAACTCGTAATCTACTGCGCCTACATCATAACTCGGAATCTACTGCGCCTACATCATAACTTGGAATCTACTGCGCCTACATCATAACTCGGAATCTAACTCGGAATCTACTGCGCCTACATCATAACTCGGAATCTACTGCGCCTACATCATAACTCGGAATCTAACTCGGAATCTACTGCGCCTACATCATAACTCGGAATCTACTGCGCCTACATCATAACTCTGAATCTAACTCGGATTCTACTGCGCCTACATCATAACTCGGAATCTACTGCGCCTACATCATAACTCGGAATCTAACTCGGAATCTACTGCGCCTACATCATAACTTGGAATCTACTGCGCCTACATCATAACTCGGAATCTAACTCGGAATCTACTGCGCCTACATCATAACTCGGAATCTAACTCGGAATCTACTGCGCCTACATCATTACTCGGAATCTACTGCGCCTACATCATAACTCGGAATCTAACTCGGAATCTACTGCGCCTACATCATAACTCGGAATCTACTGCGCCTACATCATAACTCGGAATCTAATACGGAATCTACTGCGCCTACATCATAACTCGGAATCTAACTCGGAATCTACTGCGCCTACATCATAACTAGGAATCTACTGCGCCTAAATCATAACTCGGAATCTACTGCGCCTACATCATAACTCGGAATCTACTGCGCCTACATCATAACTCGGAATCTAACTCGGAATCTAACTCGGAATCTACTGCGCCTACATCATAACTCGGAATCTACTGCGCCTACATCATAACTCGGAATCTAACTCGGAATCTACTGCGCCTACATCATAACTCGGAATCTACTGCGCCTACATCATAACTCGGAATCTAACTCGGAATCTACTGCGCCTACATCATAACTCGGAATCTACTGCGCCGACATCATAACTCGGAATCTAACTCGGAATCTACTGCGCCTACATCATAACTCGGAATCTACTGCGCCTACATCATAACTCGGAATCTAACTCGGAATCTACTGCGCCTACATCATAACTCGGAATCTACTGCGCCTACATCATAACTCGGAATCTACCTCGGAATCTACTGCGCCTACATCATAACTCGGAATCTAACTCAGAATCTACTGCGCCTACATCATAACTCGGAATCTACTGCGCCTACATCATAACTCGGAATCTAACTCGGAATCTACTGCGCCTACATCATAACTCGGAATCTACTGCGCCTACATCATAACTCGGAATCTAACTCGGAATCTACTGCGCCTACATCATAACTCGGAATCTAACTCGGAATCTACTGCGCCTACATCATAACTCCGAACCTACTGCGCCTACATCATAACTCGGAATCTAACTCGGAATCTACTGCGCCTACATCATAACTCGGAATCTAACTCGGAATCTACTGCGCCTACATCATAACTCAGAATCTAACTTGGAATCTACTGCGCCTACATCATAACTCGGAATCTACTGCGCCTACATCATAACTCGGAATCTAACTCGGAATCTACTGCGCCTACATCATAACTCGGAATCTACTGCGCCTACATCATAACTCGGAATCTACTGCGCCTACATCATAACTCAGAATCTACTGCGCCTGCATCATAACTCGGAATCTAACTCGGAATCTACTGCGCCTACATCATAGCTCGGAATCTACTGCGCCTACATCATAACTCGGAATCTAACTCGGAATCTACTGCGCCTACATCATAACTCGGAATCTAACTCGGTATCTACTGCGCCTACATCATAACTCGGAATCTACTGCGTCTACATTATAACTCTGAATCTACTGCGCCTACATCATAACTCGGAATCTACTGCGCCTACATCATAACTCGGAATCTAACTCGGAATCTACTGCGCCTACATCATAACTCGGAATCTACTGCACCTACATCATAACTCGGAACCTACTGCGCCTACATCATAACTCGGAATCTAACTCGGAATCTACTGCGCCTACATCATAACTCGGAATCTACTGCGCCTACATCATAACTTGGAATCTAACTCGGAATCTACTGCGCCTACATCATAACTCGGAATCTACTGCGCCTACATCATAACTCGGAATCTACTGCGCCTACATCATAACTCGGAATCTAACTCGGAATCTACTGCGCCTACATCATAACTCGGAATCTAACTCGGAATCTACTGCGCCTACATCATAACTCGGAATCTACTGCGCCTACATCATAACTCGGAATCTACTGCGCCTACATCATAACTCGGAATCTAACTCGGAATCTACTGCGCCTACATCATAACTTGGAATCTACTGCGCCTACATCATAACTCGGAATCTAACTCGGAATCTACTGCGCCTACATCATAACTCGGAATCTAACTCGGAATCTACTGCGCCTACATCATTACTCGGAATCTACTGCGCCTACATCATAACTCGGAATCTAACTCGGAATCTACTGCGCCTACATCATAACTCGGAATCTACTGTGCCTACATCATAACTCGGAATCTAATACGGAATCTACTGCGCCTACATCATAACTCGGAATCTAACTCGGAATCTACTGCGCCTACATCATAACTAGGAATCTACTGCGCCTAAATCATAACTCGGAATCTACTGCGCCTACATCATAACTCGGAATCTACTGCGCCTACATCATAACTCGGAATCTAACTCGGAATCTAACTCGGAATCTACTGCGCCTACATCATAACTCGGAATCTACTGCGCCTACATCATAACTCGGAATCTAACTCGGAATCTACTGCGCCTACATCATAACTCGGAATCTACTGCGCCTACATCATAACTCGGAATCTAACTCGGAATCTACTGCGCCTACATCATAACTCGGAATCTACTGCGCCGACATCATAACTCGGAATCTAACTCGGAATCTACTGCGCCTACATCATAACTCGGAATCTACTGCGCCTACATCATAACTCGGAATCTAACTCGGAATCTACTGCGTCTACATCATAACTCGGAATCTACTGCGCCTACATCATAACTCGGAATCTACTGCGCCTACATCATAACTTGGAATCTACTGCGCCTACATCATAACTCGGAATCTAACTCGGAATCTACTGCGCCTACATCATAACTCGGAATCTACTGCGCCTACATCATAACTCGGAATCTAACTCGGAATCTACTGCGCCTACATCATAACTCGGAATCTACTGCGCCTACATCATAACTCGGAATCTAACTCGGATTCTACTGCGCCTACATCATAACTCGGAATCTACTGCGCCTACATCATAACTCGGAATCTAACTCGGAATCTACTGCGCCTACATCATAACTTGGAATCTACTGCGCCTACATCATAACTCGGAATCTAACTCGGAATCTACTGCGCCTACATCATAACTCGGAATCTAACTCGGAATCTACTGCGCCTACATCATTACTCGGAATCTACTGCGCCTACATCATAACTCGGAATCTAACTCGGAATCTACTGCGCCTACATCATAACTCGGAATCTACTGCGCCTACATCATAACTCGGAATCTAATACGGAATCTACTGCGCCTACATCATAACTCGGAATCTAACTCGGAATCTACTGCGCCTACATCATAACTAGGAATCTACTGCGCCTAAATCATAACTCGGAATCTACTGCGCCTACATCATAACTCGGAATCTACTGCGCCTACATCATAACTCGGAATCTAACTCGGAATCTAACTCGGAATCTACTGCGCCTACATCATAACTCGGAATCTACTGCGCCTACATCATAACTCGGAATCTAACTCGGAATCTACTGCGCCTACATCATAACTCGGAATCTACTGCGCCTACATCATAACTCGGAATCTAACTCGGAATCTACTGCGCCTACATCATAACTCGGAATCTACTGCGCCGACATCATAACTCGGAATCTAACTCGGAATCTACTGCGCCTACATCATAACTCGGAATCTACTGCGCCTACATCATAACTCGGAATCTAACTCGGAATCTACTGCGCCTACATCATAACTCGGAATCTACTGCGCCTACATCATAACTCGGAATCTACCTCGGAATCTACTGCGCCTACATCATAACTCGGAATCTAACTCAGAATCTACTGCGCCTACATCATAACTCGGAATCTACTGCGCCTACATCATAACTCGGAATCTAACTCGGAATCTACTGCGCCTACATCATAACTCGGAATCTACTGCGCCTACATCATAACTCGGAATCTAACTCGGAATCTACTGCGCCTACATCATAACTCGGAATCTAACTCGGAATCTACTGCGCCTACATCATAACTCCGAACCTACTGCGCCTACATCATAACTCGGAATCTAACTCGGAATCTACTGCGCCTACATCATAACTCGGAATCTAACTCGGAATCTACTGCGCCTACATCATAACTCAGAATCTAACTTGGAATCTACTGCGCCTACATCATAACTCGGAATCTACTGCGCCTACATCATAACTCGGAATCTAACTCGGAATCTACTGCGCCTACATCATAACTCGGAATCTACTGCGCCTACATCATAACTCGGAATCTACTGCGCCTACATCATAACTCAGAATCTACTGCGCCTGCATCATAACTCGGAATCTAACTCGGAATCTACTGCGCCTACATCATAGCTCGGAATCTACTGCGCCTACATCATAACTCGGAATCTAACTCGGAATCTACTGCGCCTACATCATAACTCGGAATCTAACTCGGTATCTACTGCGCCTACATCATAACTCGGAATCTACTGCGTCTACATTATAACTCTGAATCTACTGCGCCTACATCATAACTCGGAATCTACTGCGCCTACATCATAACTCGGAATCTAACTCGGAATCTACTGCGCCTACATCATAACTCGGAATCTACTGCACCTACATCATAACTCGGAACCTACTGCGCCTACATCATAACTCGGAATCTAACTCGGAATCTACTGCGCCTACATCATAACTCGGAATCTACTGCGCCTACATCATAACTTGGAATCTAACTCGGAATCTACTGCGCCTACATCATAACTCGGAATCTACTGCGCCTACATCATAACTCGGAATCTACTGCGCCTACATCATAACTCGGAATCTAACTCGGAATCTACTGCGCCTACATCATAACTCGGAATCTAACTCGGAATCTACTGCGCCTACATCATAACTCGGAATCTACTGCGCCTACATCATAACTCGGAATCTACTGCGCCTACATCATAACTCGGAATCTAACTCGGAATCTACTGCGCCTACATCATAACTTGGAATCTACTGCGCCTACATCATAACTCGGAATCTAACTCGGAATCTACTGCGCCTACATCATAACTCGGAATCTAACTCGGAATCTACTGCGCCTACATCATTACTCGGAATCTACTGCGCCTACATCATAACTCGGAATCTAACTCGGAATCTACTGCGCCTACATCATAACTCGGAATCTACTGTGCCTACATCATAACTCGGAATCTAATACGGAATCTACTGCGCCTACATCATAACTCGGAATCTAACTCGGAATCTACTGCGCCTACATCATAACTAGGAATCTACTGCGCCTAAATCATAACTCGGAATCTACTGCGCCTACATCATAACTCGGAATCTACTGCGCCTACATCATAACTCGGAATCTAACTCGGAATCTAACTCGGAATCTACTGCGCCTACATCATAACTCGGAATCTACTGCGCCTACATCATAACTCGGAATCTAACTCGGAATCTACTGCGCCTACATCATAACTCGGAATCTACTGCGCCTACATCATAACTCGGAATCTAACTCGGAATCTACTGCGCCTACATCATAACTCGGAATCTACTGCGCCGACATCATAACTCGGAATCTAACTCGGAATCTACTGCGCCTACATCATAACTCGGAATCTACTGCGCCTACATCATAACTCGGAATCTAACTCGGAATCTACTGCGCCTACATCATAACTCGGAATCTACTGCGCCTACATCATAACTCGGAATCTACCTCGGAATCTACTGCGCCTACATCATAACTCGGAATCTAACTCAGAATCTACTGCGCCTACATCATAACTCGGAATCTACTGCGCCTACATCATAACTCGGAATCTAACTCGGAATCTACTGCGCCTACATCATAACTCGGAATCTACTGCGCCTACATCATAACTCGGAATCTAACTCGGAATCTACTGCGCCTACATCATAACTCGGAATCTAACTCGGAATCTACTGCGCCTACATCATAACTCGGAACCTACTGCGCCTACATCATAACTCGGAATCTAACTCGGAATCTACTGCGCCTATATCATAACTCGGAATCTAACTCGGAATCTACTGCGCCTACATCATAACTCAGAATCTAACTCGGAATCTACTGCGCCTACATCATAACTCGGAATCTACTGCGCCCACATCATAACTCGGAATCTAACTCGGAATCTACTGCGCCTACATCATAACTCGGAATCTACTGCGCCTACATCATAACTCGGAATCTACTGCGCCTACATCATAACTCAGAATCTACTGCGCCTGCATCATAACTCGGAATCTAACTCGGAATCTACTGCGCCTACATCATAGCTCGGAATCTACTGCGCCTACATCATAACTCGGAATCTAACTCGGAATCTACTGCGCCTACATCATAACTCGGAATCTAACTCGGTATCTACTGCGCCTACATCATAACTCGGAATCTACTGCGTCTACATTATAACTCTGAATCTACTGCGCCTACATCATAACTCGGAATCTACTGCGCCTACATCATAACTCGGAATCTAACTCGGAATCTACTGCGCCTACATCATAACTCGGAATCTACTGCACCTACATCATAACTCGGAACCTACTGCGCCTACATCATAACTCGGAATCTAACTCGGAATCTACTGCGCCTACATCATAACTCGGAATCTACTGCGCCTACATCATAACTTGGAATCTAACTCGGAATCTACTGCGCCTACATCATAACTCGGAATCTACTGCGCCTACATCATAACTCGGAATCTACTGCGCCTACATCATAACTCGGAATCTAACTCGGAATCTACTGCGCCTACATCATAACTCGGAATCTAACTCGGAATCTACTGCGCCTACATCATAACTCGGAATCTACTGCGCCTACATCATAACTCGGAATCTACTGCGCCTACATCATAACTCGGAATCTAACTCGGAATCTACTGCGCCTACATCATAACTCGGAATCTACTGCGCCTACATCATAACTCGGAATCTAACTCGGAATCTACTGCGCCTACATCATAACTCGGAATCTACTGCGCCTACATCATAACTCAGAATCTACTGCGCCTACATCATAACTCGGAATCTAACTCGGAATCTACTGCGCCTACATCATAACTCGGAATCTACTGCGCCTACATCATAACTCGGAATCTAAGTCGGAATCTACCGTGCCTACATCATAACTCGAAATCTACTGCGCCTACATCATAACTCGGAATCTAACTCGGAATCTACTGCGCCTACATCATAACTCGGAATCTACTGCGCCTACATCATAACTCGGAATCTAACTCGGAATCTACTGCGCCTACATCATAACTTGGAATCTACTGCGCCTACATCATAACTCGGAATCTAACTCGGAATCTACTGCGCCTACATCATAACTCGGAATCTACTGCGCCTACATCATAACTCGGAATCTAACTCGGAATCTACTGCGCCTACATCATAACTCGGAATCTACTGCGCCTACATCATAACTCGGAATCTAACTCGGAATCTACTGCGCCTACATCATAACTCGGAATCTACTGCGCCTACATCATAACTCGGAATCTAACTCGGAATCTACTGCGCCTACATCATAACTCAGAATCTAACTCGGAATCTACTGCGCCTACATCATAACTCGGAACCTACTGCGCCTACATCATAACTCGGAATCTAACTCGGAATCTACTGCGCCTACATCATAACTCGGAATCTAACTCGGAATCTACTGCGCCTACATCATAACTCAGAATCTGACTCGGAATCTACTGCGCCTACATCATAACTCGGAATCTACTGCGCCTACATCATAACTCGGAATCTAACTCGGAATCTACTGCGCCTACATCATAACTCGGAATCTACTGCGCCTACATCATAACTCGGAATCTAACTCGGAATCTACTGCGCCTACATCATAACTCGGAATCTACTGCGCCTACATCATAACTCGGAATCTAACTCGGAATCTACTGCGCCTACATCATAACTCGGAATCTACTGCGCCTACATCATAACTCGGAATCTAACTCGGAATCTACTGCGCCTACATCATAACTCGGAATCTACTGCGCCTACATCATAACTCGGAATCTACTGCGCCTACATCATAACTCGGAATCTAACTCGGAATCTACTGCGCCTACATCATAACTCGGAATCTAACTCGGAATCTACTGCGCCTACATCATAACTCGGAACCTTCTGCGCCTACATCATAACTCGGAATGTAACTCGGAATCTACCGTGCCTACATCATAACACGGAATCTACTGCGCCTACATCATAACTCGGAATCTAACTCGGAATCTACTGCGCCTACATCATAACTCGGAATCTACTGCGCCTACATCATAACTCGGAATCTAACTCGGAATCTACTGCGCCTACATCATAACTCGGAATCAAACTCGGAATCACCTGCGCCTACATCATAACTCGGAATCTACTGCGCATACATCATAACTCGGAATCTACTACGCCTACATCATAACTCGGAATCTAACTCGGAATCTACTGCGCCTACATCATAACTCGGAATCTAACTCGGAATCTACTGCGCCTACATCATAACTCGGAATCTACTGCGCCTACATCATAACTCGGAATCTAACTCGGAATCTACTGCGCCTACATCATAACTCGGAATCTACTGCGCCTACATCATAACTCGGAATCTAACTCGGAATCTACTGCGCCTACATCATAACTCGGAATCTACTGCGCCTACATCATAACTCGGAATCTAACTCGGAATCTACTGCGCCTACATCATAACTCGGAATCTACTGCGCCTACATCATAACTCGGAATCTAACTCGGAATCTACTGCGCCTACATCATAACTCGGAATCTACTGCGCCTACATCATAACTAGGAATCTAACTTGGAATCTACTGCGCCTACATCATAACTCGGAATCTAACTCGGAATCTACTGCGCCTACATCATAACTCGGAATCTACTGCGCCTACATCATAACTCAGAATCTAACTCGGAATCTACTGCGCCTACATCATAACTCGGAATCTACTGCGCCTACATCATAACTCGGAATCTAACTCGGAATCTACTGCGCCTACATCATAACTCGGAATCTAACTCGGAATCTAACTCGGAATCTACTGCGCCTACATCATAACTCGGAATCTACTGCGCCTACATCATAACTCGGAATCTAACTCGGAATCTACTGCGCCTACATCATAACTTGGAATCTACTGCGCCTACATCATAACTCGGAATCTAACTCGGAATCTACTGCGCCTACATCATAACTCGGAATCTACTGCGCCTACATCATAACTCGGAATCTAACTCGGAATCTACTGCGCCTACATCATAACTCGGAATCTACTGCGCCTACATCATAACTCGGAATCTAACTCGGAATCTACTGCGCCTACATCATAACTCGGAATCTACTGCGCCTACATCATAACTCGGAATCTAACTCGGAATCTACTGCGCCTACATCATAACTCAGAATCTAACTCGGAATCTACTGCGCCTACATCATAACTCGGAACCTACTGCGCCTACATCATAACTCGGAATCTAACTCGGAATCTACTGCGCCTACATCATAACTCGGAATCTAACTCGGAATCTACTGCGCCTACATCATAACTCAGAATCTGACTCGGAATCTACTGCGCCTACATCATAACTTGAATCTACTGCGCCTACATCATAACTCGGAATCTAACTCGGAATCTACTGCGCCTACATCATAACTCGGAATCTACTGCGCCTAAATCATAACTCGGAATCTACTGCGCCTACATCATAACTCGTATCTAACTCGGAATCTACTGCGCCTACATCATAATTCGGAATCTACTGCGCCTACATCATAACTCGGAATCTAACTCGGAATCTACTGCGCCTACATCATAACTCGGAATCTACTGCGCCTACATCATAACTCGGAATCTAACTCGGAATCTACTGCGCCTACATCATAACTCGGAATCTACTGCGCCTACATCATAACTTGGAATCTAACTCGGAATCTACTGCGCCTACATCATAACTCGGAATCTACTGCGCCTACATCATAACTCGGAATCTAACTCGGAATCTACTGCGCCTACATCATAGCTCGGAATCTACTGCGCCTACATCATAACTCGGAATCTAACTCGGAATCTACTGCGCCTACATCATAACTCGGAATCTAACTCGGTATCTACTGCGCCTACATCATAACTCGGAATCTACTGCGTCTACATCATAACTCGGAATCTACAGCGCCTAAATCATAACTCGGAATCTACTGCGCCTACATCATAACTCGGAATCTAACTCGGAATCTACTGCGCCTACATCATAACTCGGAATCTACTGCACCTACATCATAACTCGGAACCTACTGCGCCTACATCATAACTCGGAATCTAACTCGGAATCTACTGCGCCTACATCATAACTCGGAATCTACTGCGCCTACATCATAACTTGGAATCTAACTCGGAATCTACTGCGCCGACATCATAACTCGGAATCTACTGCGCCTACATCATAACTCGGAATCTAACTCGGAATCTACTGCGCCTACATCATAACTCGGAATCTACTGCGCCTACATCATAACTCGGAATCTAACTCGGAATCTACTGCGCCTACATCATAACTCGGAATCTACTGCGCCTACATCATAACTCGGAATCTAACTCGGAATCTACTGCGCCTACATCATAACTCGGAATCTACTGCGCCTACATCATAACTCAGAATCTACTGCGCCTACATCATAACTCGGAATCTTACTCGGAATCTACTGCGCCTACATCATAACTCGGAATCTAACTCGGAATCTACTGCGCCTACATCATAACTCGGAATCTACTGCGCCTACATCATAACTCGGAATCTAACTCGGAATCTACTGCGCCTACATCATAACTCGGAATCAAACTCGGAATCAACTGCGCCTACATCATAACTCGGAATCTACTGCGCCTACATCATAACTCGGAATCTACTGCACCTACATCATAACTCGGAATCTAACTCGGAATCTACTGCGCCTACATCATAACTCGGAATCTAACTCGGAATCTACTGCGTCTACATCATAACTCGGAATCTACTGCGCCTACATCATAACTCGGAATCTACTGCGCCTACATCATAACTTGGAATCTACTGCGCCTACATCATAACTCGGAATCTAACTCGGAATCTACTGCGCCTACATCATAACTCGGAATCTAACTCGGAATCTACTGCGCCTACATCATTACTCGGAATCTACTGCGCCTACATCATAACTCGGAATCTAACTCGGAATCTACTGCGCCTACATCATAACTCGGAATCTACTGCGCCTACATCATAACTCGGAATCTAATACGGAATCTACTGCGCCTACATCATAACTCGGAATCTAACTCGGAATCTACTGCGCCTACATCATAACTAGGAATCTACTGCGCCTAAATCATAACTCGGAATCTACTGCGCCTACATCATAACTCGGAATCTACTGCGCCTACATCATAACTCGGAATCTAACTCGGAATCTAACTCGGAATCTACTGCGCCTACATCATAACTCGGAATCTACTGCGCCTACATCATAACTCGGAATCTAACTCGGAATCTACTGCGCCTACATCATAACTCGGAATCTACTGCGCCTACATCATAACTCGGAATCTAACTCGGAATCTACTGCGCCTACATCATAACTCGGAATCTACTGCGCCGACATCATAACTCGGAATCTAACTCGGAATCTACTGCGCCTACATCATAACTCGGAATCTACTGCGCCTACATCATAACTCGGAATCTAACTCGGAATCTACTGCGCCTACATCATAACTCGGAATCTACTGCGCCTACATCATAACTCGGAATCTACCTCGGAATCTACTGCGCCTACATCATAACTCGGAATCTAACTCAGAATCTACTGCGCCTACATCATAACTCGGAATCTACTGCGCCTACATCATAACTCGGAATCTAACTCGGAATCTACTGCGCCTACATCATAACTCGGAATCTACTGCGCCTACATCATAACTCGGAATCTAACTCGGAATCTACTGCGCCTACATCATAACTCGGAATCTAACTCGGAATCTACTGCGCCTACATCATAACTCCGAACCTACTGCGCCTACATCATAACTCGGAATCTAACTCGGAATCTACTGCGCCTACATCATAACTCGGAATCTAACTCGGAATCTACTGCGCCTACATCATAACTCAGAATCTAACTTGGAATCTACTGCGCCTACATCATAACTCGGAATCTACTGCGCCTACATCATAACTCGGAATCTAACTCGGAATCTACTGCGCCTACATCATAACTCGGAATCTACTGCGCCTACATCATAACTCGGAATCTACTGCGCCTACATCATAACTCGGAATCTAACTCGGAATCTACTGCGCCTACATCATAACTCGGAATCTACTGCGCCTACATCATAACTCGGAATCTAACTCGGAATCTACTGCGCCTACATCATAACTCGGAATCTACTGCGCCTACATCATAACTCGGAATCTAACTCGGAATCTACTGCGCCTACATCATAACTCGGAATCTACTGCGCCTACATCATAACTCGGAATCTACTGCGCCTACATCATAACTCGGAATCTAACTCGGAATCTACTGCGCCTACATCATAACTCGGAATCTAACTCGGAATCTACTGCGCCTACATCATAACTCGGAACCTTCTGCGCCTACATCATAACTCGGAATGTAACTCGGAATCTACCGTGCCTACATCATAACACGGAATCTACTGCGCCTACATCATAACTCGGAATCTAACTCGGAATCTACTGCGCCTACATCATAACTCGGAATCTACTGCGCCTACATCATAACTCGGAATCTAACTCGGAATCTACTGCGCCTACATCATAACTCGGAATCAAACTCGGAATCACCTGCGCCTACATCATAACTCGGAATCTACTGCGCCTACATCATAACTCGGAATCTACTACGCCTACATCATAACTCGGAATCTAACTCGGAATCTACTGCGCCTACATCATAACTCGGAATCTAACTCGGAATCTACTGCGCCTACATCATAACTCGGAATCTACTGCGCCTACATCATAACTCGGAATCTAACTCGGAATCTACTGCGCCTACATCATAACTCGGAATCTACTGCGCCTACATCATAACTCGGAATCTAACTCGGAATCTACTGCGCCTACATCATAACTCGGAATCTACTGCGCCTACATCATAACTCGGAATCTAACTCGGAATCTACTGCGCCTACATCATAACTCGGAATCTACTGCGCCTACATCATAACTCGGAATCTAACTCGGAATCTACTGCGCCTACATCATAACTCGGAATCTACTGCGCCTACATCATAACTAGGAATCTAACTTGGAATCTACTGCGCCTACATCATAACTCGGAATCTAACTCGGAATCTACTGCGCCTACATCATAACTCGGAATCTACTGCGCCTACATCATAACTCAGAATCTAACTCGGAATCTACTGCGCCTACATCATAACTCGGAATCTACTGCGCCTACATCATAACTCGGAATCTAACTCGGAATCTACTGCGCCTACATCATAACTCGGAATCTAACTCGGAATCTACTGCGCCTACATCATAACTCGGAATCTACTGCGCCTAAATCATAACTCGGAATCTACTGCGCCTACATCATAACTCGAAATCTAACTCGGAATCTAACTCGGAATCTACTGCGCCTACATCATAACTCGGAATCTACTGCGCCTACATCATAACTCGGAATCTAACTCGGAATCTACTGCGCCTACATCATAACTTGGAATCTACTGCGCCTACATCATAACTCGGAATCTAACTCGGAATCTACTGCGCCTACATCATAACTCGGAATCTACTGCGCCTACATCATAACTCGGAATCTAACTCGGAATCTACTGCGCCTACATCATAACTCGGAATCTACTGCGCCTACATCATAACTCGGAATCTAACTCGGAATCTACTGCGCCTACATCATAACTCGGAATCTACTGCGCCTACATCATAACTCGGAATCTAACTCGGAATCTACTGCGCCTACATCATAACTCAGAATCTAACTCGGAATCTACTGCGCCTACATCATAACTCGGAACCTACTGCGCCTACATCATAACTCGGAATCTAACTCGGAATCTACTGCGCCTACATCATAACTCGGAATCTAACTCGGAATCTACTGCGCCTACATCATAACTCAGAATCTGACTCGGAATCTACTGCGCCTACATCATAACTTGAATCTACTGCGCCTACATCATAACTCGGAATCTAACTCGGAATCTACTGCGCCTACATCATAACTCGGAATCTACTGCGCCTAAATCATAACTCGGAATCTACTGCGCCTACATCATAACTCGTATCTAACTCGGAATCTACTGCGCCTACATCATAATTCGGAATCTACTGCGCCTACATCATAACTCGGAATCTAACTCGGAATCTACTGCGCCTACATCATAACTCGGAATCTACTGCGCCTACATCATAACTCGGAATCTAACTCGGAATCTACTGCGCCTACATCATAACTCGGAATCTACTGCGCCTACATCATAACTTGGAATCTAACTCGGAATCTACTGCGCCTACATCATAACTCGGAATCTACTGCGCCTACATCATAACTCGGAATCTAACTCGGAATCTACTGCGCCTACATCATAGCTCGGAATCTACTGCGCCTACATCATAACTCGGAATCTAACTCGGAATCTACTGCGCCTACATCATAACTCGGAATCTAACTCGGTATCTACTGCGCCTACATCATAACTCGGAATCTACTGCGTCTACATCATAACTCGGAATCTACAGCGTCTAAATCATAACTCGGAATCTACTGCGCCTACATCATAACTCGGAATCTAACTCGGAATCTACTGCGCCTACATCATAACTCGGAATCTACTGCACCTACATCATAACTCGGAACCTACTGCGCCTACATCATAACTCGGAATCTAACTCGGAATCTACTGCGCCTACATCATAACTCGGAATCTACTGCGCCTACATCATAACTTGGAATCTAACTCGGAATCTACTGCGCCGACATCATAACTCGGAATCTACTGCGCCTACATCATAACTCGGAATCTAACTCGGAATCTACTGCGCCTACATCATAACTCGGAATCTACTGCGCCTACATCATAACTCGGAATCTAACTCGGAATCTACTGCGCCTACATCATAACTCGGAATCTACTGCGCCTACATCATAACTCGGAATCTAACTCGGAATCTACTGCGCCTACATCATAACTCGGAATCTACTGCGCCTACATCATAACTCAGAATCTACTGCGCCTACATCATAACTCGGAATCTTACTCGGAATCTACTGCGCCTACATCATAACTCGGAATCTAACTCGGAATCTACTGCGCCTACATCATAACTCGGAATCTACTGCGCCTACATCATAACTCGGAATCTAACTCGGAATCTACTGCGCCTACATCATAACTCGGAATCAAACTCGGAATCAACTGCGCCTACATCATAACTCGGAATCTACTGCGCCTACATCATAACTCGGAATCTACTGCACCTACATCATAACTCGGAATCTAACTCGGAATCTACTGCGCCTACATCATAACTCGGAATCTAACTCGGAATCTACTGCGTCTACATCATAACTCGGAATCTACTGCGCCTACATCATAACTCGGAATCTACTGCGCCTACATCATAACTTGGAATCTACTGCGCCTACATCATAACTCGGAATCTAACTCGGAATCTACTGCGCCTACATCATAACTCGGAATCTAACTCGGAATCTACTGCGCCTACATCATTACTCGGAATCTACTGCGCCTACATCATAACTCGGAATCTAACTCGGAATCTACTGCGCCTACATCATAACTCGGAATCTACTGCGCCTACATCATAACTCGGAATCTAATACGGAATCTACTGCGCCTACATCATAACTCGGAATCTAACTCGGAATCTACTGCGCCTACATCATAACTAGGAATCTACTGCGCCTAAATCATAACTCGGAATCTACTGCGCCTACATCATAACTCGGAATCTACTGCGCCTACATCATAACTCGGAATCTAACTCGGAATCTAACTCGGAATCTACTGCGCCTACATCATAACTCGGAATCTACTGCGCCTACATCATAACTCGGAATCTAACTCGGAATCTACTGCGCCTACATCATAACTCGGAATCTACTGCGCCTACATCATAACTCGGAATCTAACTCGGAATCTACTGCGCCTACATCATAACTCGGAATCTACTGCGCCGACATCATAACTCGGAATCTAACTCGGAATCTACTGCGCCTACATCATAACTCGGAATCTACTGCGCCTACATCATAACTCGGAATCTAACTCGGAATCTACTGCGCCTACATCATAACTCGGAATCTACTGCGCCTACATCATAACTCGGAATCTACCTCGGAATCTACTGCGCCTACATCATAACTCGGAATCTAACTCAGAATCTACTGCGCCTACATCATAACTCGGAATCTACTGCGCCTACATCATAACTCGGAATCTAACTCGGAATCTACTGCGCCTACATCATAACTCGGAATCTACTGCGCCTACATCATAACTCGGAATCTAACTCGGAATCTACTGCGCCTACATCATAACTCGGAATCTAACTCGGAATCTACTGCGCCTACATCATAACTCCGAACCTACTGCGCCTACATCATAACTCGGAATCTAACTCGGAATCTACTGCGCCTACATCATAACTCGGAATCTAACTCGGAATCTACTGCGCCTACATCATAACTCAGAATCTAACTTGGAATCTACTGCGCCTACATCATAACTCGGAATCTACTGCGCCTACATCATAACTCGGAATCTAACTCGGAATCTACTGCGCCTACATCATAACTCGGAATCTACTGCGCCTACATCATAACTCGGAATCTACTGCGCCTACATCATAACTCAGAATCTACTGCGCCTGCATCATAACTCGGAATCTAACTCGGAATCTACTGCGCCTACATCATAGCTCGGAATCTACTGCGCCTACATCATAACTCGGAATCTAACTCGGAATCTACTGCGCCTACATCATAACTCGGAATCTAACTCGGTATCTACTGCGCCTACATCATAACTCGGAATCTACTGCGTCTACATTATAACTCTGAATCTACTGCGCCTACATCATAACTCGGAATCTACTGCGCCTACATCATAACTCGGAATCTAACTCGGAATCTACTGCGCCTACATCATAACTCGGAATCTACTGCACCTACATCATAACTCGGAACCTACTGCGCCTACATCATAACTCGGAATCTAACTCGGAATCTACTGCGCCTACATCATAACTCGGAATCTACTGCGCCTACATCATAACTTGGAATCTAACTCGGAATCTACTGCGCCTACATCATAACTCGGAATCTACTGCGCCTACATCATAACTCGGAATCTAACTCGGAATCTACTGCGCCTACATCATAACTCGGAATCTAACTCGGAATCTACTGCGCCTACATCATAACTCGGAATCTACTGCGCCTACATCATAACTCGGAATCTACTGCGCCTACATCATAACTCGGAATCTAACTCGGAATCTACTGCGCCTACATCATAACTTGGAATCTACTGCGCCTACATCATAACTCGGAATCTAACTCGGAATCTACTGCGCCTACATCATAACTCGGAATCTAACTCGGAATCTACTGCGCCTACATCATTACTCGGAATCTACTGCGCCTACATCATAACTCGGAATCTAACTCGGAATCTACTGCGCCTACATCATAACTCGGAATCTACTGTGCCTACATCATAACTCGGAATCTAATACGGAATCTACTGCGCCTACATCATAACTCGGAATCTAACTCGGAATCTACTGCGCCTACATCATAACTAGGAATCTACTGCGCCTAAATCATAACTCGGAATCTACTGCGCCTACATCATAACTCGGAATCTACTGCGCCTACATCATAACTCGGAATCTAACTCGGAATCTAACTCGGAATCTACTGCGCCTACATCATAACTCGGAATCTACTGCGCCTACATCATAACTCGGAATCTAACTCGGAATCTACTGCGCCTACATCATAACTCGGAATCTACTGCGCCTACATCATAACTCGGAATCTAACTCGGAATCTACTGCGCCTACATCATAACTCGGAATCTACTGCGCCGACATCATAACTCGGAATCTAACTCGGAATCTACTGCGCCTACATCATAACTCGGAATCTACTGCGCCTACATCATAACTCGGAATCTAACTCGGAATCTACTGCGCCTACATCATAACTCGGAATCTACTGCGCCTACATCATAACTCGGAATCTACCTCGGAATCTACTGCGCCTACATCATAACTCGGAATCTAACTCAGAATCTACTGCGCCTACATCATAACTCGGAATCTACTGCGCCTACATCATAACTCGGAATCTAACTCGGAATCTACTGCGCCTACATCATAACTCGGAATCTACTGCGCCTACATCATAACTCGGAATCTAACTCGGAATCTACTGCGCCTACATCATAACTCGGAATCTAACTCGGAATCTACTGCGCCTACATCATAACTCGGAACCTACTGCGCCTACATCATAACTCGGAATCTAACTCGGAATCTACTGCGCCTACATCATAACTCGGAATCTAACTCGGAATCTACTGCGCCTACATCATAACTCAGAATCTACCTCGGAATCTACTGCGCCTACATCATAACTCGGAATCTACTGCGCCCACATCATAACTCGGAATCTAACTCGGAATCTACTGCGCCTACATCATAACTCGGAATCTACTGCGCCTACATCATAACTCGGAATCTACTGCGCCTACATCATAACTCAGAATCTACTGCGCCTGCATCATAACTCGGAATCTAACTCGGAATCTACTGCGCCTACATCATAGCTCGGAATCTACTGCGCCTACATCATAACTCGGAATCTAACTCGGAATCTACTGCGCCTACATCATAACTCGGAATCTAACTCGGTATCTACTGCGCCTACATCATAACTCGGAATCTACTGCGTCTACATTATAACTCTGAATCTACTGCGCCTACATCATAACTCGGAATCTACTGCGCCTACATCATAACTCGGAATCTAACTCGGAATCTACTGCGCCTACATCATAACTCGGAATCTACTGCACCTACATCATAACTCGGAACCTACTGCGCCTACATCATAACTCGGAATCTAACTCGGAATCTACTGCGCCTACATCATAACTCGGAATCTACTGCGCCTACATCATAACTTGGAATCTAACTCGGAATCTACTGCGCCTACATCATAACTCGGAATCTACTGCGCCTACATCATAACTCGGAATCTACTGCGCCTACATCATAACTCGGAATCTAACTCGGAATCTACTGCGCCTACATCATAACTCGGAATCTAACTCGGAATCTACTGCGCCTACATCATAACTCGGAATCTACTGCGCCTACATCATAACTCGGAATCTACTGCGCCTACATCATAACTCGGAATCTAACTCGGAATCTACTGCGCCTACATCATAACTCGGAATCTACTGCGCCTACATCATAACTCGGAATCTAACTCGGAATCTACTGCGCCTACATCATAACTCGGAATCTACTGCGCCTACATCATAACTCGGAATCTAACTCGGAATCTACTGCGCCTACATCATAACTCGGAATCTACTGCGCCTACATCATAACTCGGAATCTAACTCGGAATCTACTGCGCCTACATCATAACTCGGAATCTACTGCGCCTACATCATAACTCGGAATCTAACTCGGAATCTACTGCGCCTACATCATAACTCGGAATCTACTGCGCCTACATCATAACTCGGAATCTACTGCGCCTACATCATAACTCGGAATCTAACTCGGAATCTACTGCGCCTACATCATAACTCGGAATCTAACTCGGAATCTACTGCGCCTACATCATAACTCGGAACCTACTGCGCCTACATCATAACTCGGAATCTAACTCGGAATCTACTGCGCCTACATCATAACTCGGAATCTAACTCGGAATCTACTGCGCCTACATCATAGCTAGGAATCTACTGCGCCTACATCATAACTCGGAATCTAACTCGGAATCTACTGCACCTACATCATAACTCGGAATCTAACTCGGAATCTACTGCGCCTACATCATAACTCGGAATCTACTGCGTCTACATCATAACTCGGAATCTACTGCGCCTACATCATAACTCGGAATCTACTGCGCCTACATCATAACTCGGAATCTAACTCGGAATCTACTGCGCCTACATCATAACTCGGAATCTACTGCGCCTACATCATAACTCGTATCTAACTCAGAATCTACTGCGCCTACATCATAACTCGGAATCTACTGCGCCTACATCATAACTCGGAATCTACTGCGACTACATCATAACTCGGAATCTAACTCGGAATCTACTGCGCCTACATCATAACTCTGAATCTACTGCGCCTACATCATAACTCGGAATCTAACTCGGAATCTACTGCGCCTACATCATAACTCGGAATCTACTGCGCCTACATCATAACTCGGAATCTAACTCGGAATCTACTGCGCCTACATCATAGCTCGGAATCTACTGCGCCTACATCATAACTCGGAATCTAACTCGGAATCTACTGCGCCTACATCATAACTCGGAATCTAACTCGGAATCTACTGCGCCTACATCATAACTCGGAATCTACTGCGTCTACATCATAACTCGGAATCTACTGCGCCTACATCATAACTCGGAATCTACTGCGCCTACATCATAACTCGGAATCTAACTCGGAATCTACTGCGCCTACATCATAACTCGGAATCTACTGCGCCTACATCATAACTCGTATCTAACTCGGAATCTACTGCGCCTACATCATAACTCGGAATCTACTGCGCCTACATCATAACTCGGAATCTAACTCGGAATCTACTGCGCCTACATCATAACTCGGAATCTACTGCGCCTACATCATAACTCGGAATCTAACTCGGAATCTACTGCGCTACATCATAACTCGGAATCTACTGCGCCTACATCATAACTAAGAATCTAACTCGGAATCTACTGCGCCTACATCATAACTCGGAATCTACTGCGCCTACATCATAACTTGGAATCTAACTCGGAATCTACTGCGCCTACATCATAACTCGGAATCTACTGCGCCTACATCATAACTCGGAATCTAACTCGGAATCTACTGCGCCTACATCATAACTCGGAATCTACTGCGCCTACATCATAACTCGGAATCTAACTCGGAATCTACTGCGCCTACATCATAACTCGGAATCTACTGCGCCTACATCATAACTCGGAATCTAACTCGGAATCTACTGCGCCTACATCATAACTCGGAATCTACTGCGCCTACATTATAACTCGGAATCTAACTCGGAATCTACTGCGCCTACATCATAACTCGGAATCTACTGCGCCTACATCATAACTCGGAATCTAACTCGGAATCTACTGCGCCTACATCATAACTCAGAATCTACTGCGCCTACATCATAACTCGGAATCTAACTCGGAATCTACTGCGCCTACATCATAACTCGGAATCTACTGCGACTACATCATAACTCGGAATCTAACTCAGAATCTACTGCGCCTACATCATAACTCGGAATCTACTGCGCCTACATCATAACTCGGAATCTAACTCGGAATCTACTGCGCCTACATCATAACTCGGAATCTACTGCGCCTACATCATAACTCGGAATATACTGCGCCTACATCATAACTCGGAATCTAACTCGGAATCTACTGCGCCTACATAATAGCTCGGAATCTACTGCGCCTACATCATAACTCGGAATCTAACTCGGAATCTACTGCGCCTACATCATAACTCGGAATCTAACTCGGAATCAACTGCGCCTACATCATAACTCGGAATCTACTGCGTCTACATCATAACTCGGAATCTACTGCGCCTACATCATAACTCGGAATCTACTGCGCCTACATCATAACTCGGAATCTAACTCGGAATCTACTGCGCCTACATCATAACTCGGAATCTACTGCGCCTACATCATAACTTGGAATCTAACTCGGAATCTACTGCGCCTACATCATAACTTGAATCTACTGCGCCTACATCATAACTCGGAATCTAACTCGGAATCTACTGCGCCTACATCATAACTCGGAATCTACTGCGCCTACATCATAACTCGGAATCTACTGCGCCTACATCATAACTCGTATCTAACTCGGAATCTACTGCGCCTACATCATAATTCGGAATCTACTGCGCCTACATCATAACTCGGAATCTAACTCGGAATCTACTGCGCCTACATAATAGCTCGGAATCTACTGCGCCTACATCATAACTCGGAATCTAACTCGGAATCTACTGCGCCTACATCATAACTCGGAATCTAACTCGGAATCTACTGCGCCTACATCATAACTCGGAATCTACTGCGTCTACATCATAACTCGGAATCTACTGCGCCTACATCATAACTCAGAATCTACTGCGCCTACATCATAACTCGGAATCTAACTCGGAATCTACTGCGCCTACATCATAACTCGGAATCTACTGCGCCTACATCATAACTTGGAATCTAACTCGGAATCTACTGCGCCTACATCATAACTTGAATCTACTGCGCCTACATCATAACTCGGAATCTAACTCGGAATCTACTGCGCCTACATCATAACTCGGAATCTACTGCGCCTACATCATAACTCGTATCTAACTCGGAATCTACTGCGCCTACATCATAATTCGGAATCTACTGCGCCTACATCATAACTCGGAATCTAACTCGGAATCTACTGCGCCTACATCATAACTCGGAATCTACTGCGCCTACATCATAACTCGGAATCTAACTCGGAATCTACTGCGCCTACATCATAACTCGGAATCTACTGCGCCTACATCATAACTTGGAATCTAACTCGGAATCTACTGCGCCTACATCATAACTCGGAATCTACTGCGCCTACATCATAACTCGGAATCTAACTCGGAATCTACTGCGCCTACATCATAAATCGGAATCTACTGCGCCTACATCATAACTCGGAATCTAACTCGGAATCTACTGCGCCTACATCATAACTCGGAATCTACTGCGCCTACATCATAACTCGGAAACTAACTCGGAATCTACTGCGCTTACATCATAACTCGGAATCTACTGCGCCTACATCATAACTCGTATCTAACTCGGAATCTACTGCGCCTACATCATAACTCGGAATCTACTGCGCCTACATCATAACTCGGAATCTAACTCGGAATCTACTGCGCCTACATCATAACTCGGAATCTACTGCGCCTACATCATAACTCGGAATCTAACTCGGAATCTACTGCGCCTACATCATAACTCGGAATCTACTGCGCCTACATCATAACTCGGAATCTAACTCGGAATCTACTGCGCCTACATCATAACTCGGAATCTACTGCGCCTACATCATAACTCGGAATCTAACTCGGAATCTACTGCGCCTACATCATAACTCGGAATCTACTGCGCCTACATCATAACTCGGAATCTAACTCGGAATCTACTGCGCCTACATCATAACTCGGAATCTAACTCGGAATCTACTGCGCCTACATCATAACTCGGAATCTACTGCGCCTACATCATAACTCGGAATCTAACTCGGAATCTACTGCGCCTACATCATAACTCGGAATCTACTGCGCCTACATCATAACTCAGAATCTAACTCGGAATCTACTGCGCCTACATCATAACTCAAAATCTACTGCGCCTACATCATAACTCGGAATCTAACTCGGAATCTACTGCGCCTACATCATAACTCGGAATCTACTGCGCCTACATCATAACTCGGAATCTACTGCGCCTACATCATAACTCGGAATCTAACTCGGAATCTACTGCGCCTACATCATAACTCGGAATCTACTGCGCCTACATCATAACTCGGAATCTAACTCGGAATCTACTGCGCCTACATCATAACTCGGAATCTACTGCGCCTACATCATAACTCGGAATCTACTGCGCCTACATCATAACTTGGAATCTAACTCGGAATCTACTGCGCCTACATCATAACTCGGAATCTACTGCGCCTACATCATAACTCGGAATCTAACTCGGAATCTACTGCCCCTACATCATAACTCGGAATCTACTGCGCCTACATCATAACTCGGAATCTAACTCGGAATCTACTGCGCCTACATCATAACTCGGAATCTACTGCGCCTACATCATAACTCGGAATCTAACTCGGAATCTACCGTGCCTACATCATAACACGGAATCTACTGCGCCTACATCATAACTCGGAATCTAACTCGGAATCTACTGCGCCTACATCATAACTCGGAATCTACTGCGCCTACATCATAACTCGGAATCTAACTCGGAATCTACTGCGCCTACATCATAACTCGGAATCAAACTCGGAATCAACTGCGCCTACATCATAACTCGGAATCTACTGCGCCTACATCATAACTCGGAATCTACTGCGCCTACATCATAACTCGGAATCTAACTCGGAATCTACTGCGCCTACATCATAACTCGGAATCTAACTCGGAATCTACTGCGCCTACATCATAACTCGGAATCTACTGCGCCTACATCATAACTCGGAATCTACTGCGCCTACATCATAACTCGGAATCTAACTCGGAATCTACTGCGCCTACATCATAACTCGGAATCTACTGCGCCTACATCATAACTCGGAATCTAACTCGGAATCTACTGCGCCTACATCATAACTCGGAATCTACTGTGCCTACATCATAACTCGGAATCTAACTCGGAATCTACTGCGCCTACATCATAACTCGGAATCTACTGCGCCTACATCATAACTCGGAATCTAACTCGGAATCTACTGCGCCTACATCATAACTCGGAATCTAACTCGGAATCTACTGCGCCTACATCATAACTCGGAATCTACTGCGCCTACATCATAACTCGGAATCTAACTCGGAATCTACTGCGCCTACATCATAACTCGGAATCTACTGCGCCTACATCATAACTCGGAATCTAACTCGGAATCTACTGCGCCTACATCATAACTCGGAATCTACTGCGCCTACATCATAACTCGGAATCTAACTCGGAATCTACTGCGCCTACATCATAACTCAGAATCTACTGCGCCTACATCATAACTCGGAATCTAACTCGGAATCTACTGCGCCTACATCATAACTCGGAATCTACTGCGCCTACATCATAACTCGGAATCTAACTCGGAATCTACTGCGCCTACATCATAACTCGGAATCTACTGCGCCTACATCATAACTCGGAATCTACTGCGCCTACATCATAACTTGGAATCTAACTCGGAATCTACTGCGCCTACATCATAACTCGGAATCTACTGCGCCTACATCATAACTCGGAATCTAACTCGGAATCTACTGCCCCTACATCATAACTCGGAATCTACTGCGCCTACATCATAACTCGGAATCTAACTCGGAATCTACTGCGCCTACATCATAACTCGGAATCTACTGCGCCTACATCATAACTCGGAATCTACTGCGCCTACATCATAACTCGGAATCTAACTCGGAATCTACCGTGCCTACATCATAACACGGAATCTACTGCGCCTACATCATAACTCGGAATCTAACTCGGAATCTACTGCGCCTACATCATAACTCGGAATCTACTGCGCCTACATCATAACTCGGAATCTAACTCGGAATCTACTGCGCCTACATCATAACTCGGAATCAAACTCGGAATCAACTGCGCCTACATCATAACTCGGAATCTACTGCGCCTACATCATAACTCGGAATCTACTGCGCCTACATCATAACTCGGAATCTAACTCGGAATCTACTGCGCCTACATCATAACTCGGAATCTAACTCGGAATCTACTGCGCCTACATCATAACTCGGAATCTACTGCGCCTACATCATAACTCGGAATCTACTGCGCCTACATCATAACTCGGAATCTACTGCGCCTACATCATAACTCGGAATCTAACTCGGAATCTACTGCGCCTACATCATAACTCGGAATCTACTGCGCCTACATCATAACTCGGAATCTAACTCGGAATCTACTGCGCCTACATCATAACTCGGAATCTACTGCGCCTACATCATAACTCGGAATCTAACTCAGAATCTACTGCGCCTACATCATAACTCGGAATCTACTGCGCCTACATCATAACTCGGAATCTAACTCGGAATCTACTGCGCCTACATCATAACTCGGAATCTAACTCGGAATCTACTGCGCCTACATCATAACTCGGAATCTACTGCGCCTAAATCATAACTCGGAATCTACTGCGCCTACATCATAACTCGGAATCTAACTCGGAATCTAACTCGGAATCTACTGCGCCTACATCATAACTCTGAATCTACTGCGCCTACATCATAACTCGGAATCTAACTCGGAATCTACTGCGCCTACATCATAACTCGGAATCTACTGCGCCTACATCATAACTCGGAATCTAACTCGGAATCTACTGCGCCTACATCATAACTCGGAATCTACTGCGCCTACATCATAACTCGTATCTAACTCGGAATCTACTGCGCCTACATCATAACTCGGAATCTACTGCGCCTACATCATAACTCGGAATCTAACTCGGAATCTACTGCGCCTACATCATAACTCGGAATCTACTGCGCCTACATCATAACTCGGAATCTACTGCGCCTACATCATAACTCGGAATCTAACTCGGAATCTACTGCGCCTACATCATAACTCGGAATCTAACTCGGAATCTACTGCGCCTACATCATAACTCGGAACCTACTGCGCCTACATCATAACTCGGAATCTAACTCGGAATCTACCGTGCCTACATCATAACACGGAATCTACTGCGCCTACATCATAACTCGGAATCTAACTCGGAATCTACTGCGCCTACATCATAACTCGGAATCTACTGCGCCTACATCATAACTCGGAATCTAACTCGGAATCTACTGCGCCTACATCATAACTCGGAATCAAACTCGGAATCAACTGCGCCTACATCATAACTCGGAATCTACTGCGCCTACATCATAACTCGGAATCTACTACGCCTACATCATAACTCGGAATCTAACTCGGAATCTACTGCGCCTACATCATAACTCGGAATCTAACTCGGAATCTACTGCGCCTACATCATAACTCGGAATCTACTGCGCCTACATCATAACTCGGAATCTACTGCGCCTACATCATAACTCGGAATCTAACTCGGAATCTACTGCGCCTGCATCATAACTCGGAATCTACTGCGCCTACATTATAACTCGGAATCTAACTCGGAATCTACTGAGCCTACATCATAACTCGGAATCTACTGCGCCTACATCATAACTCGGAATCTAACTCGGAATCTACTGCGCCTACATCATAACTCGGAATCTACTGCGCCTACATCATAACTAGGAATCTAATGTGGAATATACTGCGCCTACATCATAACTCGGAATCCAACTCGGAATCTACTGCGCCTACATCATAACTCGGAATCTACTGCGCCTACATCATAACTCGGAATCTAACTCGGAATCTACTGCGCCTGCATCATAACTCGGAATCTACTGCGCCTACATCATAACTCGGAATCTAACTCGGAATCTACTGCGCCTACATCATAACTCGGAATCTACTGCGCCTACATCATAACTCGGAATCTAACTCGGAATCTACTGCGCCTACATCATAACTCGGAATCTACTGCGCCTACATCATAACTAGGAATCTAATGTGGAATATACTGCGCCTACATCATAACTCGGAATCTAACTCGGAATCTACTGCGCCTACATCATAACTCGGAATCTACTGCGCCTACATCATAACTCGGAATCTAACTCGGAATCTACTGCGCCTACATCATAACTCGGAATCTACTGCGCCTACATCATAACTCGGAATCTAACTCGGAATCTACTGCGCCTACATCATAACTCGGAATCTAACTCGGAATCTACTGCGCCTACATCATAACTCGGAATCTACTGCGCCTACATCATAACTCGGAACCTACTGCGCCTACATCATAACTCGGAATCTAACTCGGAATCTACCGTGCCTACATCATAACACGGAATCTACTGCGCCTACATCATAACTCGGAATCTAACTCGGAATCTACTGCGCCTACATCATAACTCGGAATCTACTGCGCCTACATCATAACTCGGAATCTAACTCGGAATCTACTGCGCCTACATCATAACTCGGAATCAAACTCGGAATCAACTGCGCCTACATCATAACTCGGAATCTACTGCGCCTACATCATAACTCGGAATCTACTACGCCTACATCATAACTCGGAATCTAACTCGGAATCTACTGCGCCTACATCATAACTCGGAATCTAACTCGGAATCTACTGCGCCTACATCATAACTCGGAATCTACTGCGCCTACATCATAACTCGGAATCTACTGCGCCTACATCATAACTCGGAATCTAACTCGGAATCTACTGCGCCTGCATCATAACTCGGAATCTACTGCGCCTACATCATAACTCGGAATCTAACTCGGAATCTACTGCGCCTACATCATAACTCGGAATCTACTGCGCCTACATCATAACTCGGAATCTAACTCGGAATCTACTGCGCCTACATCATAACTCGGAATCTACTGCGCCTACATCATAACTAGGAATCTAATGTGGAATATACTGCGCCTACATCATAACTCGGAATCTAACTCGGAATCTACTGCGCCTACATCATAACTCGGAATCTACTGCGCCTACATCATAACTCGGAATCTAACTCGGAATCTACTGCGCCTACATCATAACTCGGAATCTACTGCGCCTACATCATAACTCGGAATCTAACTCGGAATCTACTGCGCCTACATCATAACTCGGAATCTAACTCGGAATCTACTGCGCCTACATCATAACTCGGAATCTACTGCGCCTAAATCATAACTCGGAATCTACTGCGCCTACATCATAACTCGAAATCTAACTCGGAATCTAACTCGGAATCTACTGCGCCTACATCATAACTCGGAATCTACTGCGCCTACATCATAACTCGGAATCTAACTCGGAATCTACTGCGCCTACATCATAACTTGGAATCTACTGCGCCTACATCATAACTCGGAATCTAACTCGGAATCTACTGCGCCTACATCATAACTCGGAATCTACTGCGCCTACATCATAACTCGGAATCTAACTCGGAATCTACTGCGCCTACATCATAACTCGGAATCTACTGCGCCTACATCATAACTCGGAATCTAACTCGGAATCTACTGCGCCTACATCATAACTCGGAATCTACTGCGCCTACATCATAACTCGGAATCTAACTCGGAATCTACTGCGCCTACATCATAACTCGGAATCTAACTCGGAATCTACTGCGCCTACATCATAACTCGGAACCTACTGCGCCTACATCATAACTCGGAATCTAACTCGGAATCTACTGCGCCTACATCATAACTCGGAATCTAACTCGGAATCTACTGCGCCTACATCATAACTCAGAATCTGACTCGGAATCTACTGCGCCTACATCATAACTCGGAATCTACTGCGCCTACATCATAACTCGGAATCTAACTCGGAATCTACTGCGCCTACATCATAACTCGGAATCTACTGCGCCTACATCATAACTCGGAATCTAACTCGGAATCTACTGCGCCTACATCATAACTCGGAATCTACTGCGCCTACATCATAACTCGGAATCTAACTCGGAATCTACTGCGCCTACATCATAACTCGGAATCTACTGCGCCTACATCATAACTCGGAATCTAACTCGGAATCTACTGCGCCTACATCATAACTCGGAATCTAACTCGGAATCTACTGCGCCTACATCATAACTCGGAATCTACTGCGCCTAAATCATAACTCGGAATCTACTGCGCCTACATCATAACTCGGAATCTAACTCGGAATCTAACTCGGAATCTACTGCGCCTACATCATAACTCTGAATCTACTGCGCCTACATCATAACTCGGAATCTAACTCGGAATCTACTGCGCCTACATCATAACTCGGAATCTACTGCGCCTACATCATAACTCGGAATCTAACTCGGAATCTACTGCGCCTACATCATAACTCGGAATCTACTGCGCCTACATCATAACTCGGAATCTAACTCGGAATCTACTGCGCCTACATCATAACTCGGAATCTACTGCGCCTACATCATAACTCGGAATCTAACTCGGAATCTACTGCGCCTACATCATAACTCGGAATCTACTGCGCCTACATCATAACTCGGAATCTAACTCGGAATCTACTGCGCCTACATCATAACTCGGAATCTAACTCGGAATCTACTGCGCCTACATCATAACTCGGAACCTACTGCGCCTACATCATAACTCGGAATCTAACTCGGAATCTACCGTGCCTACATCATAACACGGAATCTACTGCGCCTACATCATAACTCGGAATCTAACTCGGAATCTACTGCGCCTACATCATAACTCGGAATCTACTGCGCCTACATCATAACTCGGAATCTAACTCGGAATCTACTGCGCCTACATCATAACTCGGAATCAAACTCGGAATCAACTGCGCCTACATCATAACTCGGAATCTACTGCGCCTACATCATAACTCGGAATCTACTACGCCTACATCATAACTCGGAATCTAACTCGGAATCTACTGCACCTACATCATAACTCGGAATCTAACTCGGAATCTACTGCGCCTACATCATAACTCGGAATCTACTGCGCCTACATCATAACTCGGAATCTACTGCGCCTACATCATAACTCGGAATCTAACTCGGAATCTACTGCGCCTACATCATAACTCGGAATCTACTGCGCCTACATCATAACTCGGAATCTAACTCGGAATCTACTGCGCCTACATCATAACTCGGAATCTACTGCGCCTACATCATAACTCGGAATCTAACTCGGAATCTACTGCGCCTACATCATAACTCGGAATCTACTGCGCCTACATCATAACTAGGAATCTAACGTGGAATCTACTGCGCCTACATCATAACTCGGAATCTAACTCGGAATCTACTGCGCCTACATCATAACTCGGAATCTACTGCGCCTACATCATAACTCGGAATCTAACTCGGAATCTACTGCGCCTACATCATAACTCGGAATCTACTGCGCCTACATCATAACTCGGAATCTAACTCGGAATCTACTGCGCCTACATCATAACTCGGAATCTAACTCGGAATCTACTGCGCCTACATCATAACTCGGAATCTACTGCGCCTAAATCATAACTCGGAATCTACTGCGCCTACATCATAACTCGAAATCTAACTCGGAATCTAACTCGGAATCTACTGCGCCTACATCATAACTCGGAATCTACTGCGCCTACATCATAACTCGGAATCTAACTCGGAATCTACTGCGCCTACATCATAACTTGGAATCTACTGCGCCTACATCATAACTCGGAATCTAACTCGGAATCTACTGCGCCTACATCATAACTCGGAATCTACTGCGCCTACATCATAACTCGGAATCTAACTCGGAATCTACTGCGCCTACATCATAACTCGGAATCTAACTCGGAATCTACTGCGCCTACATCATAACTCGGAATCTACTGCGCCTACATCATAACTCGGAATCTAACTCGGAATCTACTGCGCCTACATCATAACTCGGAATCTAACTCGGAATCTACTGCGCCTACATCATAACTCGGAACCTACTGCGCCTACATCATAACTCGGAATCTAACTCGGAATCTACTGCGCCTACATCATAACTCGGAATCTAACTCGGAATCTACTGCGCCTACATCATAACTCAGAATCTGACTCGGAATCTACTGCGCCTACATCATAACTCGGAATCTACTGCGCCTACATCATAACTCGGAATCTAACTCGGAATCTACTGCGCCTACATCATAACTCGGAATCTACTGCGCCTACATCATAACTCGGAATCTAACTCGGAATCTACTGCGCCTACATCATAACTCGGAATCTACTGCGCCTACATCATAACTCGGAATCTAACTCGGAATCTACTGCGCCTACATCATAACTCGGAATCTACTGCGCCTACATCATAACTCGGAATCTAACTCGGAATCTACTGCGCCTACATCATAACTCGGAATCTAACTCGGAATCTACTGCGCCTACATCATAACTCGGAATCTACTGCGCCTAAATCATAACTCGGAATCTACTGCGCCTACATCATAACTCGGAATCTAACTCGGAATCTAACTCGGAATCTACTGCGCCTACATCATAACTCGGAATCTACTGCGCCTACATCATAACTCGGAATCTAACTCGGAATCTACTGCGCCTACATCATAACTCGGAATCTACTGCGCCTACATCATAACTCGGAATCTAACTCGGAATCTACTGCGCCTACATCATAACTCGGAATCTACTGCGCCTACATCATAACTCGGAATCTAACTCGGAATCTACTGCGCCTACATCATAACTCGGAATCTACTGCGCCTACATCATAACTCGGAATCTAACTCGGAATCTACTGCGCCTACATCATAACTCGGAATCTACTGCGCCTACATCATAACTCGGAATCTAACTCGGAATCTACTGCGCCTACATCATAACTCGGAATCTAACTCGGAATCTACTGCGCCTACATCATAACTCGGAACCTACTGCGCCTACATCATAACTCGGAATCTAACTCGGAATCTACCGTGCCTACATCATAACACGGAATCTACTGCGCCTACATCATAACTCGGAATCTAACTCGGAATCTACTGCGCCTACATCATAACTCGGAATCTACTGCGCCTACATCATAACTCGGAATCTAACTCGGAATCTACTGCGCCTACATCATAACTCGGAATCAAACTCGGAATCAACTGCGCCTACAGAATAACTCGGAATCTACTGCGCCTACATCATAACTCGGAATCTACTACGCCTACATCATAACTCGGAATCTAACTCGGAATCTACTGCGCCTACATCATAACTCGGAATCTAACTCGGAATCTACTGCGCCTACATCATAACTCGGAATCTACTGCGCCTACATCATAACTCGGAATCTACTGCGCCTACATCATAACTCGGAATCTACTGCGCCTACATCATAACTCGGAATCTAACTCGGAATCTACTGCGCCTACATCATAACTCGGAATCTACTGCGCCTACATCATAACTCGGAATCTAACTCGGAATCTACTGCGCCTACATCATAACTCGGAATCTACTGCGCCTACATCATAACTCGGAATCAAACTCGGAATCTAACTCGGAATCTACTGCGCCTACATCATAACTCGGAATCTACTGCGCCTACATCATAACTCGGAATCTAACTCGGAATCTACTGCGCCTACATCATAACTTGGAATCTACTGCGCCTACATCATAACTCGGAATCTAACTCGGAATCTACTGCGCCTACATCATAACTCGGAATCTACTGCGCCTACATCATAACTCGGAATCTAACTCGGAATCTACTGCGCCTACATCATAACTCGGAATCTACTGCGCCTACATCATAACTCGGAATCTAACTCGGAATCTACTGCGCCTACATCATAACTCGGAATCTACTGCGCCTACATCATAACTCGGAATCTAACTCGGAATCTACTGCGCCTACATCATAACTCGGAATCTAACTCGGAATCTACTGTGCCTACATCATAACTCGGAACCTACTGCGCCTACATCATAACTCGGAATCTAACTCGGAATCTACTGCGCCTACATCATAACTCGGAATCTAACTCGGAATCTACTGCGCCTACATCATAACTCAGAATCTGACTCGGAATCTACTGCGCCTACATCATAACTCGGAATCTACTGCGCCTACATCATAACTCGGAATCTAACTCGGAATCTACTGCGCCTACATCATAACTCGGAATCTACTGCGCCTACATCATAACTCGGAATCTAACTCGGAATCTACTGCGCCTACATCATAACTCGGAATCTACTGCGCCTACATCATAACTCGGAATCTAACTCGGAATCTACTGCGCCTACATCATAACTCGGAATCTACTGCACCTACATCATAACTCGGAATCTAACTCGGAATCTACTGCGCCTACATCATAACTCGGAATCTAACTCGGAATCTACTGCGCCTACATCATAACTCGGAATCTACTGCGCCTAAATCATAACTCGGAATCTACTGCGCCTACATCATAACTCGGAATCTAACTCGGAATCTAACTCGGAATCTACTGCGCCTACATCATAACTCTGAATCTACTGCGCCTACATCATAACTCGGAATCTAACTCGGAATCTACTGCGCCTACATCATAACTCGGAATCTACTGCGCCTACATCATAACTCGGAATCTAACTCGGAATCTACTGCGCCTACATCATAACTCGGAATCTACTGCGCCTACATCATAACTCGGAATCTAACTCGGAATCTACTGCGCCTACATCATAACTCGGAATCTACTGCGCCTACATCATAACTCGGAATCTAACTCGGAATCTACTGCGCCTACATCATAACTCGGAATCTACTGCGCCTACATCATAACTCGGAATCTACTGCGCCTACATCATAACTCGGAATCTAACTCGGAATCTACTGCGCCTACATCATAACTCGGAATCTAACTCGGAATCTACTGCGCCTACATCATAACTCGGAACCTACTGCGCCTACATCATAACTCGGAATCTAACTCGGAATCTACCGTGCCTACATCATAACACGGAATCTACTGCGCCTACATCATAACTCGGAATCTAACTCGGAATCTACTGCGCCTACATCATAACTCGGAATCTACTGCGCCTACATCATAACTCGGAATCTAACTCGGAATCTACTGCGCCTACATCATAACTCGGAATCAAACTCGGAATCAACTGCGCCTACATCATAACTCGGAATCTACTGCGCCTACATCATAACTCGGAATCTACTACGCCTACATCATAACTCGGAATCTAACTCGGAATCTACTGCGCCTACATCATAACTCGGAATCTAACTCGGAATCTACTGCGCCTACATCATAACTCGGAATCTACTGCGCCTACATCATAACTCGGAATCTACTGCGCCTACATCATAACTCGGAATCTACTGCGCCTACATCATAACTCGGAATCTAACTCGGAATCTACTGCGCCTACATCATAACTCGGAATCTACTGCGCCTACATCATAACTCGGAATCTAACTCGGAATCTACTGCGCCTACATCATAACTCGGAATCTACTGCGCCTACATCATAACTCGGAATCTAACTCGGAATCTACTGCGCCTACATCATAACTCGGAATCTACTGCGCCTACATCATAACTAGGAATCTAACGTGGAATCTACTGCGCCTACATCATAACTCGGAATCTAACTCGGAATCTACTGCGCCTACATCATAACTCGGAATCTACTGCGCCTACATCATAACTCGGAATCTAACTCGGAATCTACTGCGCCTACATCATAACTCGGAATCTACTGCGCCTACATCATAACTCGGAATCTAACTCGGAATCTACTGCGCCTACATCATAACTCGGAATCTAACTCGGAATCTACTGCGCCTACATCATAACTCGGAATCTACTGCGCCTAAATCATAACTCGGAATCTACTGCGCCTACATCATAACTCGAAATCTAACTCGGAATCTAACTTGGAATCTACTGCGCCTACATCATAACTCGGAATCTACTGCGCCTACATCATAACTCGGAATCTAACTCGGAATCTACTGCGCCTACATCATAACTTGGAATCTACTGCGCCTACATCATAACTCGGAATCTAACTCGGAATCTACTGCGCCTACATCATAACTCGGAATCTACTGCGCCTACATCATAACTCGGAATCTAACTCGGAATCTACTGCGCCTACATCATAACTCGGAATCTACTGCGCCTACATCATAACTCGGAATCTAACTCGGAATCTACTGCGCCTACATCATAACTCGGAATCTACTGCGCCTACATCATAACTCGGAATCTAACTCGGAATCTACTGCGCCTACATCATAACTCGGAATCTAACTCGGAATCTACTGCGCCTACATCATAACTCGGAACCTACTGCGCCTACATCATAACTCGGAATCTAACTCGGAATCTACTGCGCCTACATCATAACTCGGAATCTAACTCGGAATCTACTGCGCCTACATCATAACTCAGAATCTGACTCGGAATCTACTGCGCCTACATCATAACTCGGAATCTACTGAGCCTACATCATAACTCGGAATCTAACTCGGAATCTACTGCGCCTACATCATAACTCGGAATCTACTGCGCCTACATCATAACTCGGAATCTAACTCGGAATCTACTGCGCCTACATCATAACTCGGAATCTACTGCGCCTACATCATAACTCGGAATCTAACTCGGAATCTACTGCGCCTACATCATAACTCGGAATCTACTGCGCCTACATCATAACTTGGAATCTAACTCGGAATCTACTGCGCCTACATCATAACTTGAATCTACTGCGCCTACATCATAACTCGGAATCTAACTCGGAATCTACTGCGCCTACATCATAACTCGGAATCTACTGCGCCTACATCATAACTCGGAATCTACTGCGCCTACATCATAACTCGTATCTAACTCGGAATCTACTGCGCCTACATCATAATTCGGAATCTACTGCGCCTACATCATAACTCGGAATCTAACTCGGAATCTACTGCGCCTACATCATAACTCGGAATCTACTGCGCCTACATCATAACTCGGAATCTAACTCGGAATCTACTGCGCCTACATCATAACTCGGAATCTACTGCGCCTACATCATAACTTGGAATCTAACTCGGAATCTACTGCGCCTACATCATAACTCGGAATCTACTGCGCCTACATCATAACTCGGAATCTAACTCGGAATCTACTGCGCCTACATCATAACTCGGAATCTACTGCGCCTACATCATAACTCGGAATCTAACTCGGAATCTACTGCGCCTACATCATAACTCGGAATCTACTGCGCCTACATCATAACTCGGAATCTAACTCGGAATCTACTGCGCCTACATCATAACTCGGAATCTACTGCGCCTACATCATAACTCAGAATCTACTGCGCCTACATCATAACTCGGAATCTAACTCGGAATCTACTGCGCCTACATCATAGCTCGGAATCTACTGCGCCTACATCATAACTCGGAATCTAACTCGGAATCTACTGCGCCTACATCATAACTCGGAATCTAACTCGGTATCTACTGCGCCTACATCATAACTCGGAATCTACTGCGTCTACATCATAACTCGGAATCTACTGCGCCTACATCATAACTCGGAATCTACTGCGCCTACATCATAACTCGGAATCTAACTCGGAATCTACTGCGCCTACATCATAACTCGGAATCTACTGCACCTACATCATAACTCGGAACCTACTGCGCCTACATCATAACTCGGAATCTAACTCGGAATCTACTGCGCCTACATCATAACTCGGAATCTACTGCGCCTACATCATAACTTGGAATCTAACTCGGAATCTACTGCGCCTACATCATAACTCGGAATCTACTGCGCCTACATCATAACTCGGAATCTAACTCGGAATCTACTGCGCCTACATCATAACTCGGAATCTACTGCGCCTACATCATAACTCGGAATCTAACTCGGAATCTACTGCGCCTACATCATAACTCGGAATCTACTGCGCCTACATCATAACTCGGAATCTAACTCGGAATCTACTGCGCCTACATCATAACTCGGAATCTACTGCGCCTACATCATAACTCAGAATCTACTGCGCCTACATCATAACTCGGAATCTAACTCGGAATCTACTGCGCCTACATCATAACTCGGAATCTACTGCGCCTACATCATAACTCGGAATCTAAGTCGTAATCTACCGTGCCTACATCATAACTCGGAATCTACTGCGCCTACATCATAACTCGGAATCTAACTCGGAATCTACTGCGCCTACATCATAACTCGGAATCTACTGCGCCTACATCATAACTCGGAATCTAACTCGGAATCTACTGCGCCTACATCATAACTCGGAATCAAACTCGGAATCAACTGCGCCTACATCATAACTCGGAATCTACTGCGCCTACATCATAACTCGGAATCTACTGCACCTACATCATAACTCGGAATCTAACTCGGAATCTACTGCGCCTACATCATAACTCGGAATCTAACTCGGAATCTACTGCGCCTACATCATAACTCGGAATCTACTGCGCCTACATCATAACTCGGAATCTACTGCGCCTACATCATAACTTGGAATCTACTGCGCCTACATCATAACTCGGAATCTAACTCGGAATCTACTGCGCCTACATCATAACTCGGAATCTACTGCGCCTACATCATAACTCGGAATCTAACTCGGAATCTACTGCGCCTACATCATAACTCGGAATCTACTGCGCCTACATCATAACTCGGAATCTAACTCGGATTCTACTGCGCCTACATCATAACTCGGAATCTACTGCGCCTACATCATAACTCGGAATCTAACTCGGAATCTACTGCGCCTACATCATAACTCGGAATCTACTGCGCCTACATCATAACTCGGAATCTAACTCGGAATCTACTGCGCCTACATCATAACTCGGAATCTAACTCGGAATCTACTGCGCCTACATCATAACTCGGAATCTACTGCGACTACATCATATCTCGGAATCTAATACGGAATCTACTGCGCCTACATCATAACTCGGAATCTAACTCGGAATCTACTGCGCCTACATCATAACTAGGAATCTACTGCGCCTAAATCATAACTCGGAATCTACTGCGCCTACATCATAACTCGGAATCTACTGCGCGTACATCATAACTCGGAATCTAACTCGGAATCTAACTCGGAATCTACTGCGCCTACATCATAACTCGGAATCTACTGCGCCTACATCATAACTCGGAATCTAACTCGGAATCTACTGCGCCTACATCATAACTCGGAATCTACTGCGCCTACATCATAACTCGGAGTCTAACTCGGAATCTACTGCGCCTACATCATAACTCGGAATCTACTGCGCCTACATCATAACTCGGAATCTAACTCGGAATCTACTGCGCCTACATCATAACTCGGAATCTACTGCGCCTACATCATAACTCGGAATCTAACTCGGAATCTACTGCGCCTACATCATAACTCGGAATCTAACTCGGAATCTACTGCGCCTACATCATAACTCGGAACCTACTGCGCCTACATCATAACTCGGAATCTAACTCGGAATCTACTGCGCCTACATCATAACTCGGAATCTAACTCGGAATCTACTGCGCCTACATCATAACTCAGAATCTAACTCGGAATCTACTGCGCCTACATCATAACTCGGAATCTACTGCGCCTACATCATTACTCGGAATCTAACTCGGAATCTACTGCGCCTACATCATAACTCGGAATCTACTGCGCCTACATCATAACTCGGAATCTACTGCGCCTACATCATAACTCAGAATCTACTGCGCCTGCATCATAACTCGGAATCTAACTCGGAATCTACTGCGCCTACATCATAGCTCGGAATCTACTGCGCCTACATCATAACTCGGAATCTAACTCGGTATCTACTGCGCCTACATCATAACTCGGAATCTACTGCGTCTACATCATAACTCGGAATCTACTGCGCCTACATCATAACTCGGAATCTACTGCGCCTACATCATAACTCGGAATCTAACTCGGAATCTACTGCGCCTACATCATAACTCGGAATCTACTGCACCTACATCATAACTCGGAACCTACTGCGCCTACATCATAACTCGGAATCTAACTCGGAATCTACTGCGCCTACATCATAACTCGGAATCTACTGCGCCTACATCATAACTTGGAATCTAACTCGGAATCTACTGCGCCTACAACATAACACGGAATCTACTGCGCCTATATCATAACTCGGAATCTAACTCGGAATCTACTGCGCCTACATCATAACTCGGAATCTACTGCGCCTACATCATAACTCGGAATCTAACTCGGAATCTACTGCGCCTACATCATAACTCGGAATCTACTGCGCCTACATCATAACTCGGAATCTAACTCGGAATCTACTGCGCCTACATCATAACTCGGAATCTACTGCGCCTACATCATAACTCAGAATCTACTGCGCCTACATCATAACTCGGAATCTAACTCGGAATCTACTGCGCCTACATCATAACTCGGAATCTACTGCGCCTACATCATAACTCGGAATCTAACTCGGAATCTACCGTGCCTACATCATAACTCGGAATCTACTGCGCCTACATCATAACTCGGAATCTAACTCGGAATCTACTGCGCCTACATCATAACTCGGAATCTACTGCGCCTACATCATAACTCGGAATCTAACTCGGAATCTACTGCGCCTACATCATAACTCGGAATCTACTGCGCCTACATCATAACTCGGAATCTACTGCACCTACATCATAACTCGGAATCTAACTCGGAATCTACTGCGCCTACATCATAACTCGGAATCTAACTCAGAATCTACTGCGCCTACATCATAACTCGGAATCTACTGCGCCTACATCATAACTCGGAATCTACTGCGCCTACATCATAACTTGGAATCTACTGCGCCTACATCATAACTCGGAATCTAACTCGGAATCTACTGCGCCTACATCATAACTCGGAATCTACTGCGCCTACATCATAACTCGGAATCTAACTCGGAATCTACTGCGCCTACATCATAACTCGGAATCTACTGCGCCTACATCATAACTCGGAATCTAACTCGGATTCTACTGCGCCTACATCATAACTCGGAATCCACTGCGCCTACATCATAACTCGGAATCTAACTCGGAATCTACTGCGCCTACATCATAACTCGGAATCTACTGCGCCTACATCATAACTCGGAATCTAACTCGGAATCTACTGCGCCTACATCATAACTCGGAATCTAACTCGGAATCTACTGCGCCTACATCATAACTCGGAATCTACTGCGCCTACATCATAACTCGGAATCTAACTCGGAATCTACTGCGCCTACATCATAACTCGGAATCTACTGCGCCTACATCATAACTCGGAATCTAATACGGAATCTACTGCGCCTACATCATAACTCGGAATCTAACTCGGAATCTACTGCGCCTACATCATAACTAGGAATCTACTGCGCCTAAATCATAACTCGGAATCTACTGCGCCTACATCATAACTCGGAATCTACTGCGCCTACATCATAACTCGGAATCTAACTCGGAATCTAACTCGGAATCTACTGCGCCTACATCATAACTCGGAATCTACTGCGCCTACATCATAACTCGGAATCTAACTCGGAATCTACTGCGCCTACATCATAACTCGGAATCTACTGCGCCTACATCATAACTTGGAATCTAACTCGGAATCTACTGCGCCTACATCATAACTCGGAATCTACTGCGCCTACATCATAACTCGGAATCTAACTCGGAATCTACTGCGCCTACATCATAACTCGGAATCTAACTCAGAATCTACTGCGCTTACATCATAACTCGGAATCTACTGCGCCTACATCATAACTCGGAATCTAACTCGGAATCTACTGCGCCTACATCATAACTCGGAATCTACTGCGCCTACATCATAACTCGGAATCTAACTCGGAATCTACTGCGCCTACATCATAACTCGGAATCTAACTCGGAATCTACTGCGCCTACATCATAACTCGGAACCTACTGCGCCTACATCATAACTCGGAATCTAACTCGGAACCTACTGCGCCTACATCATAACTCGGAATCTAACTCGGAATCTACTGCGCCTACATCATAACTCAGAATCTAACTCGGAATCTACTGCGCCTACATCATAACTCGGAATCTACTGCGCCTACATCATAACTCGGAATCTAACTCGGAATCTACTGCGCCTACATCATAACTCGGAATCTACTGCGCCTACATCATAACTCGGAATCTAACTCGGAATCTACTGCGCCTACATCATAAATCGGAATCTACTGCGCCTACATCATAACTCAGAATCTAACTCGGAATCTACTGCGCCTACATCATAACTCGGAATCTACTGCGCCTACATCATAACTTGGAATCTAACTCGGAATCTACTGCGCCTACATCATAACTTGAATCTACTGCGCCTACATCATAACTCGGAATCTAACTCGGAATCTACTGCGCCTACATCATAACTCGGAATCTACTGCGCCTACATCATAACTCGGAATCTAACTCGGAATCTACTGCGCCTACATCATAACTCGGAATCTACTGCGCCTACATCATAACTCGGAATCTAACTCGAAATCTACTGCGCCTACATCATAATTCGGAATCTACTGCGCCTACATCATAACTCGGAATCTAACTCGGAATCTACTGCGCCTACATCATAACTTGGAATCTACTGCGCCTACATCATAACTCGGAATCTAACTCGAAATCTACTGCGCCTACATCATAATTCGGAATCTACTGCGCCTACATCATAACTCGGAATCTAACTCGGAATCTATTGCGCCTACATCATAACTCGGAATCTACTGCGCCTACATCATAACTCGGAATCTAACTCGGAATCTACTGCGCCTACATCATAATTCAGAATCTACTGCGCCTACATCATAACTCGGAATCTAACTCGGAATCTACTGCGCCTACATCATAACTCGGAATCTAACTCGGAATCTACTGCGCCTGCATCATAACTCGGAATCTACTGCGCCTACATCATAACTCGGAATCTAACTCGGAATCTACTGCGCCTACATCATAACTCGGAATCTACTGCGCCTACATCATAACTCGGAATCTAACTCGGAATCTACTGCGCCTACATCATAACTCGGAATCTACTGCGCCTACATCATAACTCGGAATCTAACTCGGAATCTACTGCGCCTACATCATAACTCGGAATCTACTGCGCCTACATCATAACTCGGAATCTAACTCGGAATCTACTGCGCCTACATCATAACTCGTAATCTACTGCGCCTACATCATAACTCGGAATCTAACTCAGAATCTACTGCGCCTACATCATAACTCGGAATCTACTGCGCCTACATCATAACTCGGAATCTAACTCGGAATCTACTGCGCCTACATCATAACTCGGAATCTACTGCGCCTACATCATAACTTGGAATCTAACTCGGAATCTACTGCGCCTACATCATAACTTGAATCTACTGCGCCTACATCATAACTTGGAATCTAACTCGGAATCTACTGCGCCTACATCATAACTCGGAATCTACTGTGCCTACATCATAACTCGGAATCTAACTCGGAATCTACTGCGCCTACATCATAACTCGGAATCTACTGCGCCTACATCATAACTCGGAATCTAACTCGGAATCTACTGCGCCTACATCATAACTCGGAATCTACTGCGCCTACATCATAACTCGGAATCTAACTCGGAATCTACTGCGCCTACATCATAACTCGGAACCTACTGCGCCTACATCATAACTCGGAATCTACTGCGCCTACATCATAACTCGGAATCTAACTCGGAATCTACTGCGCCTACATCATAACTCAGAATCTAACTCGGAATCTACTGCGCCTACATCATAACTCAGAATCTAACTCGGAATCTACTGCGCCTACATCATAACTCGGAATCTACTGCGCCTACATCATAACTCGGAATCTAACTCTGAATCTACTGCGCCTACATCATACCTCGGAATCTACTGCGCCTACATCATAACTCGGAATCTAACTCGGAATCTACTGCGCCTACATCACAACTCGGAATCTACTGCGCCTACATCATAACTCGGAATCTAACTCGGAATCTACTGCGCCTACATCATAACTCGGAATCTACTGCGCCTACATCATAACCGGGAATCTACTGCGCCTACATCATAACTCGGAATCTAACTCGGAATCTACTGCGCCTACATCATAACTCGGAATCTACTGCGCCTACATCATAACTCGGAATCTAACTCGGAATCTACTGCGCCTACATCATAACTCGGAATCTACTGCGCCTACATCATAACTCGGAATCTAACTCGGAATCTACTGCGCCTACATCATAACTCGGAATCTACTGCGCCTACATCATAACTCGGAATCTAACTCGGAATCTACTGCGCCTACATCATAACTCGTAATCTACTGCGCCTACATCATAACTCGGAATCTAACTCAGAATCTACTGCGCCTACATCATAACTCGGAATCTACTGCGCCTACATCATAACTCGGAATCTAACTCGGAATCTACTGCGCCTACATCATAACTCGGAATCTACTGCGCCTACATCATAACTTGGAATCTAACTCGGAATCTACTGCGCCTACATCATAACTTGAATCTACTGCGCCTACATCATAACTTGGAATCTAACTCGGAATCTACTGCGCCTACATCATAACTCGGAATCTACTGTGCCTACATCATAACTCGGAATCTAAGTCGGAATCTACTGCGCCTACATCATAACTCGGAATCTACTGCGCCTAAATCATAACTCGGAATCTAACTCGGAATCTACTGCGCCTACATCATAACTCGGAATCTACTGCGCCTACATCATAACTCGGAATCTAACTCGGAATCTACTGCGCCTACATCATAACTCGGAACCTACTGCGCCTACATCATAACTCGGAATCTACTGCGCCTACATCATAACTCGGAATCTAACTCGGAATCTACTGCGCCTACATCATAACTCAGAATCTAACTCGGAATCTACTGCGCCTACATCATAACTCAGAATCTAACTCGGAATCTACTGCGCCTACATCATAACTCGGAATCTACTGCGCCTACATCATAACTCGGAATCTAACTCTGAATCTACTGCGCCTACATCATACCTCGGAATCTACTGCGCCTACATCATAACTCGGAATCTAACTCGGAATCTACTGCGCCTACATCACAACTCGGAATCTACTGCGCCTACATCATAACTCGGAATCTAACTCGGAATCTACTGCGCCTACATCATAACTCGGAATCTACTGCGCCTACATCATAACCGGGAATCTACTGCGCCTACATCATAACTCGGAATCTAACTCGGAATCTACTGCGCCTACATCATAACTCGGAATCTACTGCGCCTACATCATAACTCGGAATCTAACTCGGAATCTACTGCGCCTACATCATAACTCGGAATCTAACTCGGAATCTACTGCGCCTACATCATAACTCGGAATCTACTGCGCCTACATCATAACTCGGAATCTACTGCGCCTACATCATAACTCGGAATCTAACTCGGAATCTACTGCGCCTACATCATAACTCGGAATCTACTGCGCCTACATCATAACTTGGAATCTAACTCGGAATCTATTGCGCCTACATCATAACTCGGAATCTACTGCGCCTACATCATAACTCGGAATCTAACTCGGAATCTACTGCGCCTACATCATAATTCGGAATCTACTGCGCCTACATCATAACTCGGAATCTAACTCGGAATCTACTGCGCCTACATCATAACTCGGAATCTAACTCGGAATCTACTGCGCCTAAATCATAACTCGGATTCTACTGCGCCTAAATCATAACTCGGAATCTAACTTGGAATCTACTGCGCCTACATCATAACTCGGAATCTACTGCGCCTACATCATAACTCGGAATCTAACTCGGAATCTACTGCGCCTACATCATAACTCGGAATCTACTGCGCCTACATCATAGCTCGGAATCTAACTCGGAATCTACTGCGCCTACATCATAACTCGGAATCTACTGCGCCTACATCATAACTCAAAATCTAACTCGGAATCTACTGCGCCTATATCATAACTCGGAATCTAACTCGGAATCTACTGCGCCTACATCATAACTCGGAATCTACTGCGCCTACATCATAACTCAGAATCTAACTCGGAATCTACTGCGCCTACATCATAACTCGGAATCTACTGCGCCTACATCATAACTCGGAATCTAACTCGGAATCTACTGCGCCTACATCATAACTCGGAATCTAACTCGGAATCTACTGCGCCTACATCATAACTCGGAATCTACTGCGCCTACATCATAACTCGGAATCTAACTCGGAATCTACTGCGCCTACATCATAACTCGGAATCTAACTCGGAATCTACTGCGCCTACATCATAACTCAGAATCTAACTCGGAATCTACTGCGCCTACATCATAACTCGGAATCTACTGCGCCTACATCATAACTCAGAATCTACTGCGCCTACATCATAACTCGGAATCTAACTCGGAATCTACTGCGCCTACATCATAACTCGGAATCTACTGCGCCTACATCATAACTCGGAATCTAACTCGGAATCTACTGCGCCTACATCATAACTCGGAATCTACTGCGCCTACATCATAACTTGGAATCTAACTCGGAATCTACTGCGCCTACATCATAACTTGAATCTACTGCGCCTACATCATAACTCGGAATCTAACTCGGAATCTACTGCGCCTACATCATAACTCGGAATCTACTGCGCCTACATCATAACTCGGAATCTAACTCGGAATCTACTGCGCCTACATCATAACTCGGAATCTACTGCGCCTACATCATAACTCGGAATCTAACTCGGAATCTACTGCGCCTACATCATAACTCGGAATCTACTGCGCCTACATCATAACTCGGAATCTAACTCGGAATCTACTGCGCCTACATCATAATTCGGAATCTACTGCGCCTACATCATAACTCGGAATCTAACTCGGAATCTACTGCGCCTACATCATAACTTGGAATCTTACTCGGAATCTATTGCGCCTACATCATAACTCGGAATCTACTGCGCCTACATCATAACTCGGAATCTAACTCGGAATCTACTGCGCCTACATCATAATTCGGAATCTACTGCGCCTACATCATAACTCGGAATCTACTGCGCCTACATCATAACTCGGAATCTACTGCGCCTACATCATAACTTGGAATCTACTGCGCCTACATCATAACTCGGAATCTAACTCGGAATCTACTGCGCCTACATCATAACTCGGAATCTAACTCGGAATCTACTGCGCCTACATCATAACTCAGAATCTAACTCGGAATCTACTGCGCCTACATCATAACTCGGAATCTACTGCGCCTACATCATAACTCAGAATCTACTGCGCCTACATCATAACTCGGAATCTAACTCGGAATCTACTGCGCCTACATCATAACTCGGAATCTACTGCGCCTACATCATAACTCGGAATCTAACTCGGAATCTACTGCGCCTACATCATAACTCGGAATCTACTGCGCCTACATCATAACTTGTAATCTAACTCGGAATCTACTGCGCCTACATCATAACTTGAATCTACTGCGCCTACATCATAACTCGGAATCTAACTCGGAATCTACTGCGCCTACATCATAACTCGGAATCTACTGCGCCTACATCATAACTCGGAATCTAACTCGGAATCTACTGCGCCTACATCATAACTCGGAATCTACTGCGCCTAAATCATAACTCGGAATCTAACTCGGAATCTACAGCGCCTACATCATAACTCGGAATCTACTGCGCCTACATCATTACTCGGAATCTAACTCGGAATCTACTGCGCCTACATCATAATTAGGAATCTACTGCACCTACATCATAACTCGGAATCTAACTCGGAATCTACTGCGCCTACATCATAACTTGGAATCTTACTCGGAATCTATTGCGCCTACATCATAACTCGGAATCTACTGCGCCTACATCATAACTCGGAATCTAACTCGGAATCTACTGCGCCTACATCATAATTCGGAATCTACTGCGCCTACATCATAACTCGGAATCTACTGCGCCTACATCATAACTCGGAATCTACTGCGCCTACATCATAACTTGGAATCTACTGCGCCTACATCATAACTCGGAATCTAACTCGGAATCTACTGCGCCTACATCATAACTCGGAATCTACTGCGCCTACATCATAACTCGGAATCTAACTCGGAATCTACTGCGCCTACATCATAACTCGGAATCTACTGCGCCTACATCATAACTCGGAATCTAACTCGGATTCTACTGCGCCTACATCATAACTCGGAATCTACTGCGCCTACATCATAACTCGGAATCTAACTCGGAATCTACTGCGCCTACATCATAACTCGGAATCTACTGCGCCTACATCATAACTCGGAATCTAACTCGGAATCTACTGCGCCTACATCATAACTCGGAATCTAACTCGGAATCTACTGCGCCTACATCATAACTCGGAATCTACTGCGCCTACATCATAACTCGGAATCTAACTCGGAATCTACTGCGCCTACATCATAACTCGGAATCTACTGCGCCTACATCATAACTCGGAATCTAATACGGAATCTACTGCGCCTACATCATAACTCGGAATCTAACTCGGAATCTACTGCGCCTACATCATATCTAGGAATCTACTGCGCCTAAATCATAACTCGGAATCTACTGCGCCTACATCATAACTCGGAATCTACTGCGCCTACATCATAACTCGGAATCTAACTCGGAATCTAACTCGGAATCTACTGCGCCTACATCATAACTCGGAATCTACTGCGCCTACATCATAACTCGGAATCTAACTCGGAATCTACTGCGCCTACATCATAACTCGGAATCTACTGCGCCTACATCATAACTCGGAATCTAACTCGGAATCTACTGCGCCTACATCATAACTCGGAATCTACTGCGCCTACATCATAACTCGGAATCTAACTCGGAATCTACTGCGCCTACATCATAACTCGGAATCTACTGCGCCTACATCATAACTTGGAATCTAACTCGGAATCTACTGCGCCTACATCATAACTCGGAATCTACTGCGCCTACATCATAACTCGGAATCTAACTCGGAATCTACTGCGCCTACATCATAACTCGGAATCTAACTCAGAATCTACTGCGCCTACATCATAACTCGGAATCTACTGCGCCTACATCATAACTCGGAATCTAACTCGGAATCTACTGCGCCTACATCATAACTCGGAATCTACTGCGCCTACATCATAACTCGGAATCTAACTCGGAATCTACTGCGCCTACATCATAACTCGGAATCTAACTCGGAATCTACTGCGCCTACATCATAACTCGGAACCTACTGCGCCTACATCATAACTCGGAATCTAACTCGGAATCTACTGCGCCTACATCATAACTCGGAATCTAACTCGGAATCTACTGCGCCTACATCATAACTCAGAATCTAACTCGGAATCTACTGCGCCTACATCATAACTCGGAATCTACTGCGCCTACATCATAACTCGGAATCTAACTCGGAATCTACTGCGCCTACATCATAACTCGGAATCTACTGCGCCTACATCATAACTCGGAATCTAACTCGGAATCTACTGCGCCTACATCATAAATCGGAATCTACTGCGCCTACATCATAACTCAGAATCTAACTCGGAATCTACTGCGCCTACATCATAACTCGGAATCTACTGCGCCTACATCATAACTTGGAATCTAACTCGGAATCTACTGCGCCTACATCATAACTCGGAATCTACTGCGCCTACATCATAACTCGGAATCTAACTCGGAATCTACTGCGCCTACATCATAACTCGGAATCTACTGCGCCTAAATCATAACTCGGAATCTAACTCGGAATCTACTGCGCCTACATCATAACTCGGAATCTACTGCGCCTACATCATAACTCGGAATCTAACTCGAAATCTACTGCGCCTACATCATAATTCGGAATCTACTGCGCCTACATCATAACTCGGAATCTAACTCGGAATCTACTGCGCCTACATCATAACTTGGAATCTAACTCGGAATCTATTGCGCCTACATCATAACTCAGAATCTACTGCGCCTACATCATAACTCGGAATCTAACTCGGAATCTACTGCGCCTACATCATAATTCAGAATCTACTGCGCCTACATCATAACTCGGAATCTAACTTGGAATCTACTGCGCCTACATCATAACTCGGAATCTACTGTGCCTACATCATAACTCGGAATCTAACTCGGAATCTACTGCGCCTACATCATAACTCGGAACCTACTGCGCCTACATCATAACTCGGAATCTACTGCGCCTACATCATAACTCGGAATCTAACTCGGAATCTACTGCGCCTACATCATAACTCAGAATCTAACTCGGAATCTACTGCGCCTACATCATAACTCAGAATCTAACTCGGAATCTACTGCGCCTACATCATAACTCGGAATCTACTGCGCCTACATCATAACTCGGAATCTAACTCGGAATCTACTGCGCCTACATCATACCTCGGAATCTACTGCGCCTACATCATAACTCGGAATCTAACTCGGAATCTACTGCGCCTACATCACAACTCGGAATCTACTGCGCCTACATCATAACTCGGAATCTAACTCGGAATCTACTGCGCCTACATCATAACTCGGAATCTACTGCGCCTACATCATAACCGGGAATCTACTGCGCCTACATCATAACTCGGAATCTAACTCGGAATCTACTGCGCCTACATCACAACTCGGAATCTACTGCGCCTACATCATAACTCGGAATCTAACTCGTAATCTACTGCGCCTACATCATAACTCGGAATCTAACTCGGAATCTACTGCGCCTACATCATAACTCGGAATCTACTGCGCCTACATCATAACTCGGAATCTACTGCGCCTACATCATAACTCGGAATCTAACTCGGAATCTACTGCGCCTACATCATAACTCGGAATCTACTGCGCCTACATCATAACTTGGAATCTAACTCGGAATCTATTGCGCCTACATCATAACTCGGAATCTACTGCGCCTACATCATAACTCGGAATCTAACTCGGAATCTACTGCGCCTACATCATAATTCGGAATCTGCTGCGCCTACATCATAACTCGGAATCTAACTCGGAATCTACTGCGCCTACATCATAACTCGGAATCTAACTCGGAATCTACTGCGCCTACATCATAACTCGGAATCTACTGCGCCTAAATCATAACTCGGAATCTAACTTGGAATCTACTGCGCCTACATCATAACTCGGAATCTACTGCGCCTACATCATAACTCGGAATCTAACTCGGAATCTACTGCGCCTACATCATAACTCGGAATCTACTGCGCCTACATCATAACTTGGAATCTAACTCGGAATCTACTGCGCCTACATCATAACTCGGAATCTACTGCGCCTACATCATAACTCGGAATCTAACTCGGAATCTACTGCGCCTACATCATAACTCAGAATCTAACTCGGAATCTACTGCGCCTACATCATAACTCGAAATCTAACTCGGAATCTACTGCGCCTACATCATAATTCGGAATCTACTGCGCCTACATCATAACTCGGAATCTAACTCGGAATCTACTGCGCCTACATCATAACTCAGAATCTAACTCGGAATCTACTGCGCCTACATCATAACTCGGAATCTACTGCGCCTACATCATAACTCGGAATCTAACTCGGAATCTACTGCGCCTACATCATAAATCAGAATCTACTGCGCCTACATCATAACTCAGAATCTAACTCGGAATCTACTGCGCCTACATCATAACTCGGAATCTACTGCGCCTACATCATAACTTGGAATCTAACTCGGAATCTACTGCGCCTACATCATAACTCGGAATCTACTGCGCCTACATCATAACTCGGAATCTAACTCGGAATCTACTGCGCCTACATCATAACTCGGAATCTACTGCGCCTAAATCATAACTCGGAATCTAACTCGGAATCTACTGCGCCTACATCATAACTCGGAATCTACTGCGCCTACATCATAACTCGGAATCTAACTCGAAATCTACTGCGCCTACATCATAATTCGGAATCTACTGCGCCTACATCATAACTCGGAATCTAACTCGGAATCTACTGCGCCTACATCATAACTTGGAATCTAACTCGGAATCTATTGCGCCTACATCATAACTCAGAATCTACTGCGCCTACATCATAACTCGGAATCTAACTCGGAATCTACTGCGCCTACATCATAATTCAGAATCTACTGCGCCTACATCATAACTCGGAATCTAACTCGGAATCTACTGCGCCTACATCATAACTCGGAATCTACTGCGCCTACATCATAACTCGGAATCTAACTCGGAATCTACTGCGCCTACATCATAACTCGGAACCTACTGCGCCTACATCATAACTCGGAATCTACTGCGCCTACATCATAACTCGGAATCTAACTCGGAATCTACTGCGCCTACATCATAACTCAGAATCTAACTCGGAATCTACTGCGCCTACATCATAACTCAGAATCTAACTCGGAATCTACTGCGCCTACATCATAACTCGGAATCTACTGCGCCTACATCATAACTCGGAATCTAACTCGGAATCTACTGCGCCTACATCATACCTCGGAATCTACTGCGCCTACATCATAACTCGGAATCTAACTCGGAATCTACTGCGCCTACATCACAACTCGGAATCTACTGCGCCTACATCATAACTCGGAATCTAACTCGGAATCTACTGCGCCTACAACATAACTCGGAATCTACTGCGCCTACATCATAACCGGGAATCTACTGCGCCTACATCATAACTCGGAATCTAACTCGGAATCTACTGCGCCTACATCATAACTCGGAATCTACTGCGCCTACATCATAACTCGGAATCTAACTCGTAATCTACTGCGCCTACATCATAACTCGGAATCTAACTCGGAATCTACTGCGCCTACATCATAACTCGGAATCTACTGCGCCTACATCATAACTCGGAATCTAACTCGGAATCTACTGCGCCTACATCATAACTCGGAATCTACTGCGCCTACATCATAACTTGGAATCTAACTCGGAATCTATTGCGCCTACATCATAACTCGGAATCTACTGCGCCTACATCATAACTCGGAATCTAACTCGGAATCTACTGCGCCTACATCATAATTCGGAATCTACTGCGCCTACATCATAACTCGGAATCTAACTCGGAATCTACTGCGCCTACATCATAACTCGGAATCTAACTCGGAATCTACTGCGCCTACATCATAACTCGGAATCTACTGCGCCTAAATCATAACTCGGAATCTAACTTGGAATCTACTGCGCCTACATCATAACTCGGAATCTACTGCGCCTACATCATAACTCGGAATCTAACTCGGAATCTACTGCGCCTACATCATAACTCGGAATCTACTGCGCCTACATCATAACTTGGAATCTAACTCGGAATCTACTGCGCCTACATCATAACTCGGAATCTACTGCGCCTACATCATAACTCGGAATCTAACTCGGAATCTACTGCGCCAACATCATAACTCAGAATCTAACTCGGAATCTACTGCGCCTACATCATAACTCGGAATCTACTGCGCCTACATCATAACTCGGAATCTAACTCGGAATCTACTGCGCCTACATCATACCTCGGAATCTACTGCGCCTACATCATAACTCGGAATCTAACTCGGAATCTACTGCGCCTACATCACAACTCGGAATCTACTGCGCCTACATCATAACTCGGAATCTAACTCGGAATCTACTGCGCCTACATCATAACTCGGAATCTACTGCACCTACATCATAACCGGGAATCTACTGCGCCTACATCATAACTCGGAATCTAACTCGGAATCTACTGCGCCTACATCATAACTCGGAATCTACTGCGCCTACATCATAACTCGGAATCTAACTCGTAATCTACTGCGCCTACATCATAACTCGGAATCTAACTCGGAATCTACTGCGCCTACATCATAACTCGGAATCTACTGCGCCTACATCATAACTCGGAATCTACTGCGCCTACATCATAACTCGGAATCTAACTCGGAATCTACTGCGCCTACATCATAACTCGGAATCTACTGCGCCTACATCATAACTTGGAATCTAACTCGGAATCTATTGCGCCTACATCATAACTCGGAATCTACTGCGCCTACATCATAACTCGGAATCTAACTCGGAATCTACTGCGCCTACATCATAACTCAGAATCTAACTCGGAATCTACTGCGCCTACATCATAACTCAGAATCTAACTCGGAATCTACTGCGCCTACATCATAACTCGGAATCTACTGCGCCTACATCATAACTCGGAATCTAACTCGGAATCTACTGCGCCTACATCATACCTCGGAATCTACTGCGCCTACATCATAACTCGGAATCTAACTCGGAATCTACTGCGCCTACATCACAACTCGGAATCTACTGCGCCTACATCATAACTCGGAATCTAACTCGGAATCTACTGCGCCTACAACATAACTCGGAATCTACTGCGCCTACATCATAACCGGGAATCTACTGCGCCTACATCATAACTCGGAATCTAACTCGGAATCTACTGCGCCTACATCATAACTCGGAATCTACTGCGCCTACATCATAACTCGGAATCTAACTCGTAATCTACTGCGCCTACATCATAACTCGGAATCTAACTCGGAATCTACTGCGCCTACATCATAACTCGGAATCTACTGCGCCTACATCATAACTCGGAATCTAACTCGGAATCTACTGCGCCTACATCATAACTCGGAATCTACTGCGCCTACATCATAACTTGGAATCTAACTCGGAATCTATTGCGCCTACATCATAACTCGGAATCTACTGCGCCTACATCATAACTCGGAATCTAACTCGGAATCTACTGCGCCTACATCATAATTCGGAATCTACTGCGCCTACATCATAACTCGGAATCTAACTCGGAATCTACTGCGCCTACATCATAACTCGGAATCTAACTCGGAATCTACTGCGCCTACATCATAACTCGGAATCTACTGCGCCTAAATCATAACTCGGAATCTAACTTGGAATCTACTGCGCCTACATCATAACTCGGAATCTACTGCGCCTACATCATAACTCGGAATCTAACTCGGAATCTACTGCGCCTACATCATAACTCGGAATCTACTGCGCCTACATCATAACTTGGAATCTAACTCGGAATCTACTGCGCCTACATCATAACTCGGAATCTACTGCGCCTACATCATAACTCGGAATCTAACTCGGAATCTACTGCGCCTACATCATAACTCAGAATCTAACTCGGAATCTACTGCGCCTACATCATAACTCGGAATCTACTGCGCCTACATCATAACTCGGAATCTAACTCGGAATCTACTGCGCCTACATCATACCTCGGAATCTACTGCGCCTACATCATAACTCGGAATCTAACTCGGAATCTACTGCGCCTACATCACAACTCGGAATCTACTGCGCCTACATCATAACTCGGAATCTAACTCGGAATCTACTGCGCCTACATCATAACTCGGAATCTACTGCGCCTACATCATAACCGGGAATCTACTGCGCCTACATCATAACTCGGAATCTAACTCGGAATCTACTGCGCCTACATCATAACTCGGAATCTACTGCGCCTACATCATAACTCGGAATCTAACTCGTAATCTACTGCGCCTACATCATAACTCGGAATCTAACTCGGAATCTACTGCGCCTACATCATAACTCGGAATCTACTGCGCCTACATCATAACTCGGAATCTACTGCGCCTACATCATAACTCGGAATCTAACTCGGAATCTACTGCGCCTACATCATAACTCGGAATCTACTGCGCCTACATCATAACTTGGAATCTAACTCGGAATCTATTGCGCCTACATCATAACTCGGAATCTACTGCGCCTACATCATAACTCGGAATCTAACTCTGAATCTACTGCGCCTACATCATAATTCGGAATCTACTGCGCCTACATCATAACTCGGAATCTAACTCGGAATCTACTGCGCCTACATCATAACTCGGAATCTAACTCGGAATCTACTGCGCCTACATCATAACTCGGAATCTACTGCGCCTAAATCATAACTCGGAATCTAACTTGGAATCTACTGCGCCTACATCATAACTCGGAATCTACTGCGCCTACATCATAACTCGGAATCTAACTCGGAATCTACTGCGCCTACATCATAACTCGGAATCTACTGCGCCTACATCATAACTTGGAATCTAACTCGGAATCTACTGCGCCTACATCATAACTCGGAATCTACTGCGCCTACATCATAACTCGGAATCTAACTCGGAATCTACTGCGCCTACATCATAACTCAGAATCTAACTCGGAATCTACTGCGCCTACATCATAACTCGGAATCTACTGCGCCTACATCATAACTCGGAATCTAACTCGGAATCTACTGCGCCTACATCATAACTCGGAATCTACTGCGCCTACATCATAACTCGGAATCTAACTCGGAATCTACTGCGCCTACATCATAACTCGGAATCTACTGCGCCTACATCATAACTTGGAATCTAACTCGGAATCTACTGCGCCTACATCATAACTTGAATCTACTGCGCCTACATCATAACACGGAATCTAACTCGGAACCTACTGCGCCTACATCATAACTCGGAATCTACTGCGCCTACATCATAACTCGGAATCTAACTCGGAATCTACTGCGCCTACATCATAACTCGGAATCTACTGCGCCTAAATCATAACTCGGAATCTAACTCGGAATCTACTGCGCCTACATCATAACTCGGAATCTACTGCGCCTACATCATAACTCGGAATCTAACTCGGAATCTACTGCGCCTACATCATAATTCGGAATCTACTGCGCCTACATCATAACTCGGAATCTAACTCGGAATCTACTGCGCCTACATCATAACTTGGAATCTTACTCGGAATCTATTGCGCCTACATCATAACTCGGAATCTACTGCGCCTACATCATAACTCGGAATCTAACTCGGAATCTACTGCGCCTACATCATAATTCGGAATCTACTGCGCCTACATCATAACTCGGAATCTAACTCGGAATCTACTGCGCCTACATCATAACTCGGAATCTAACTCGGAATCTACTGCGCCTACATCATAACTCGGAATCTACTGCGCCTACATCATAACTCGGAATCTACTGCACCTACATCATAACTCGGAATCTACTGCGCCTACATCATAACTCGGAATCTAACTCGGAATCTACTGCGCCTACATCATAACTCGGAATCTACTGCGCCTACATCATAACTCGGAATCTAACTCGGAATCTACTGCGCCTACATCATAACTCGGAATCTACTGCGCCTACATCATAACTCGGAATCTAACTCGGAATCTACTGCGCCTACATCATAGCTCGGAATCTACTGCGCCTACATCATAACTCGGAATCTAACTCGGAATCTACTGCGCCTACATCATAACTCGGAATCTAACTCAGAATCTACTGCGCCTACATCATAACTCGGAATCCACTGCGTCTACATCATAACTTGGAATCTAACTCGGAATCTACTGCGCCTACATCATAACTTGAATCTACTGCGCCTACATCATAACTCGGAATCTAACTCGGAATCTACTGCGCCTACATCATAACTCGGAATCTACTGCGCCTACATCATAACTCGGAATCTAACTCGGAATCTACTGCGCCTACATCATAACTCGGAATCTAACTCGGAATCTACTGCGCCTACATCATAACTCGGAATCTACTGCGCCTACATCATAACTTGGAATCTAACTCGGAATCTATTGCGCCTACATCATAACTCGGAATCTACTGCGCCTACATCATAACTCGGAATCTAACTCGGAATCTACTGCGCCTACATCATAATTCGGAATCTACTGCGCCTACATCATAACTCGGAATCTAACTCGGAATCTACTGCGCCTATATCATAACTCGGAATCTAACTCGGAATCTACTGCGCCTACATCATTACTCGGAATCTACTGCGCCTAAATCATAACTCGGAATCTAACTCGGAATCTACTGCGCCTACATCATAACTCGGAATCTACTGCGCCTACATCATAACTCGGAATCTAACTCGGAATCTACTGCGCCTACATCATAACTCGGAATCTACTGCGCCTACATCATAGCTCGGAATCTAACTCGGAATCTACTGCGCCTACATCATAACTCGGAATCTACTGCGCCTACATCATAACTCGGAATCTAACTCGGAATCTACTGCGCCTACATCATAACTCGGAATCTAACTCGGAATCTACTGCGCCTACATCATAACTCGGAATCTACTGCGCCTACATCATAACTCGGAATCTAACTCGGAATCTACTGCGCCTACATCATAACTCGGAATCTACTGCGCCTACATCATAACTCGGAATCTAACTCGGAATCTACTGCGCCTACATCATAACTCGGAATCTAACTCGGAATCTACTGCGCCTACATCACAACTCGGAATCTACTGCGCATACATCATAACTCGGAATCTAACTCGGAATCTACTGCGCCTACATCATAACTCGGAATCTACTGCGCCTACATCATAACCGGGAATCTACTGCGCCTACATCATAACTCGGAATCTAACTCGGAATCTACTGCGCCTACATCACAACTCGGAATCTACTGCGCCTACATCATAACTCGGAATCTAACTCGTAATCTACTGCGCCTACATCATAACTCGGAATCTAACTCGGAATCTACTGCGCCTACATCATAACTCGGAATCTACTGCGCCTACATCATAACTCGGAATCTAACTCGGAATCTACTGCGCCTACATCATAACTCGGAATCTACTGCGCCTACATCATAACTTGGAATCTAACTCGGAATCTATTGCGCCTACATCATAACTCGGAATCTACTGCGCCTACATCATAACTCGGAATCTAACTCGGAATCTACTGCGCCTACATCATAATTCGGAATCTACTGCGCCTACATCATAACTCGGAATCTAACTCGGAATCTACTGCGCCTACATCATAACTCGGAATCTAACTCGGAATCTACTGCGCCTACATCATAACTCGGAATCTACTGCGCCTAAATCATAACTCGGAATCTAACTTGGAATCTACTGCGCCTACATCATAACTCGGAATCTACTGCGCCTACATCATAACTCGGAATCTAACTCGGAATCTACTGCGCCTACATCATAACTCGGAATCTACTGCGCCTACATCATAACTTGGAATCTAACTCGGAATCTACTGCGCCTACATCATAACTCGGAATCTAACTCGGAATCTACTGCGCCTACATCATAACTCAGAATCTAACTCGGAATCTACTGTGCCTACATCATAACTCGAAATCTAACTCGGAATCTACTGCGCCTACATCATAATTCGGAATCTACTGCGCCTACATCATAACTCGGAATCTAACTCGGAATCTACTGCGCCTACATCATAACTCAGAATCTAACTCGGAATCTACTGCGCCTACATCATAACTCGGAATCTACTGCGCCTACATCATAACTCGGAATCTAACTCGGAATCTACTGCGCCTACATCATAAATCGGAATCTACTGCGCCTACATCATAACTCAGAATCTAACTCGGAATCTACTGCGCCTACATCATAACTCGGAATCTACTGCGCCTACATCATAACTTGGAATCTAACTCGGAATCTACTGCGCCTACATCATAACTCGGAATCTACTGCGCCTACATCATAACTCGGAATCTAACTCGGAATCTACTGCGCCTACATCATAACTCGGAATCTACTGCGCCTAAATCATAACTCGGAATCTAACTCGGAATCTACTGCGCCTACATCATAACTCGGAATCTACTGCGCCTACATCATAACTCGGAATCTAACTCGAAATCTACTGCGCCTACATCATAATTCGGAATCTACTGCGCCTACATCATAACTCGGAATCTAACTCGGAATCTACTGCGCCTACATCATAACTTGGAATCTAACTCGGAATCTATTGCGCCTACATCATAACTCAGAATCTACTGCGCCTACATCATAACTCGGAATCTAACTCGGAATCTACTGCGCCTACATCATAATTCAGAATCTACTGCGCCTACATCATAACTCGGAATCTAACTCGGAATCTACTGCGCCTACATCATAACTCGGAATCTACTGCGCCTACATCATAACTCGGAATCTAACTCGGAATCTACTGCGCCTACATCATAACTCGGAACCTACTGCGCCTACATCATAACTCGGAATCTACTGCGCCTACATCATAACTCGGAATCTAACTCGGAATCTACTGCGCCTACATCATAACTCAGAATCTAACTCGGAATCTACTGCGCCTACATCATAACTCAGAATCTAACTCGGAATCTACTGCGCCTACATCATAACTCGGAATCTACTGCGCCTACATCATAACTCGGAATCTAACTCGGAATCTACTGCGCCTACATCATACCTCGGAATCTACTGCGCCTACATCATAACTCGGAATCTAACTCGGAATCTACTGCGCCTACATCACAACTCGGAATCTACTGCGCCTACATCATAACTCGGAATCTAACTCGGAATCTACTGCGCCTACAACATAACTCGGAATCTACTGCGCCTACATCATAACCGGGAATCTACTGCGCCTACATCATAACTCGGAATCTAACTCGGAATCTACTGCGCCTACATCATAACTCGGAATCTACTGCGCCTACATCATAACTCGGAATCTAACTCGTAATCTACTGCGCCTACATCATAACTCGGAATCTAACTCGGAATCTACTGCGCCTACATCATAACTCGGAATCTACTGCGCCTACATCATAACTCGGAATCTAACTCGGAATCTACTGCGCCTACATCATAACTCGGAATCTACTGCGCCTACATCATAACTTGGAATCTAACTCGGAATCTATTGCGCCTACATCATAACTCGGAATCTACTGCGCCTACATCATAACTCGGAATCTAACTCGGAATCTACTGCGCCTACATCATAATTCGGAATCTACTGCGCCTACATCATAACTCGGAATCTAACTCGGAATCTACTGCGCCTACATCATAACTCGGAATCTAACTCGGAATCTACTGCGCCTACATCATAACTCGGAATCTACTGCGCCTAAATCATAACTCGGAATCTAACTTGGAATCTACTGCGCCTACATCATAACTCGGAATCTACTGCGCCTACATCATAACTCGGAATCTAACTCGGAATCTACTGCGCCTACATCATAACTCGGAATCTACTGCGCCTACATCATAACTTGGAATCTAACTCGGAATCTACTGCGCCTACATCATAACTCGGAATCTACTGCGCCTACATCATAACTCGGAATCTAACTCGGAATCTACTGCGCCTACATCATAACTCAGAATCTAACTCGGAATCTACTGCGCCTACATCATAACTCGGAATCTACTGCGCCTACATCATAACTCGGAATCTAACTCGGAATCTACTGCGCCTACATCATACCTCGGAATCTACTGCGCCTACATCATAACTCGGAATCTAACTCGGAATCTACTGCGCCTACATCACAACTCGGAATCTACTGCGCCTACATCATAACTCGGAATCTAACTCGGAATCTACTGCGCCTACATCATAACTCGGAATCTACTGCGCCTACATCATAACCGGGAATCTACTGCGCCTACATCATAACTCGGAATCTAACTCGGAATCTACTGCGCCTACATCATAACTCGGAATCTACTGCGCCTACATCATAACTCGGAATCTAACTCGTAATCTACTGCGCCTACATCATAACTCGGAATCTAACTCGGAATCTACTGCGCCTACATCATAACTCGGAATCTACTGCGCCTACATCATAACTCGGAATCTACTGCGCCTACATCATAACTCGGAATCTAACTCGGAATCTACTGCGCCTACATCATAACTCGGAATCTACTGCGCCTACATCATAACTTGGAATCTAACTCGGAATCTATTGCGCCTACATCATAACTCGGAATCTACTGCGCCTACATCATAACTCGGAATCTAACTCGGAATCTACTGCGCCTACATCATAACTCAGAATCTAACTCGGAATCTACTGCGCCTACATCATAACTCAGAATCTAACTCGGAATCTACTGCGCCTACATCATAACTCGGAATCTACTGCGCCTACATCATAACTCGGAATCTAACTCGGAATCTACTGCGCCTACATCATACCTCGGAATCTACTGCGCCTACATCATAACTCGGAATCTAACTCGGAATCTACTGCGCCTACATCACAACTCGGAATCTACTGCGCCTACATCATAACTCGGAATCTAACTCGGAATCTACTGCGCCTACAACATAACTCGGAATCTACTGCGCCTACATCATAACCGGGAATCTACTGCGCCTACATCATAACTCGGAATCTAACTCGGAATCTACTGCGCCTACATCATAACTCGGAATCTACTGCGCCTACATCATAACTCGGAATCTAACTCGTAATCTACTGCGCCTACATCATAACTCGGAATCTAACTCGGAATCTACTGCGCCTACATCATAACTCGGAATCTACTGCGCCTACATCATAACTCGGAATCTAACTCGGAATCTACTGCGCCTACATCATAACTCGGAATCTACTGCGCCTACATCATAACTTGGAATCTAACTCGGAATCTATTGCGCCTACATCATAACTCGGAATCTACTGCGCCTACATCATAACTCGGAATCTAACTCGGAATCTTCTGCGCCTACATCATAATTCGGAATCTACTGCGCCTACATCATAACTCGGAATCTAACTCGGAATCTACTGCGCCTACATCATAACTCGGAATCTAACTCGGAATCTACTGCGCCTACATCATAACTCGGAATCTACTGCGCCTAAATCATAACTCGGAATCTAACTTGGAATCTACTGCGCCTACATCATAACTCGGAATCTACTGCGCCTACATCATAACTCGGAATCTAACTCGGAATCTACTGCGCCTACATCATAACTCGGAATCTACTGCGCCTACATCATAACTTGGAATCTAACTCGGAATCTACTGCGCCTACATCATAACTCGGAATCTACTGCGCCTACATCATAACTCGGAATCTAACTCGGAATCTACTGCGCCTACATCATAACTCAGAATCTAACTCGGAATCTACTGCGCCTACATCATAACTCGGAATCTACTGCGCCTACATCATAACTCGGAATCTAACTCGGAATCTACTGCGCCTACATCATACCTCGGAATCTACTGCGCCTACATCATAACTCGGAATCTAACTCGGAATCTACTGCGCCTACATCACAACTCGGAATCTACTGCGCCTACATCATAACTCGGAATCTAACTCGGAATCTACTGCGCCTACATCATAACTCGGAATCTACTGCGCCTACATCATAACCGGGAATCTACTGCGCCTACATCATAACTCGGAATCTAACTCGGAATCTACTGCGCCTACATCATAACTCGGAATCTACTGCGCCTACATCATAACTCGGAATCTAACTCGTAATCTACTGCGCCTACATCATAACTCGGAATCTAACTCGGAATCTACTGCGCCTACATCATAACTCGGAATCTACTGCGCCTACATCATAACTCGGAATCTACTGCGCCTACATCATAACTCGGAATCTAACTCGGAATCTACTGCGCCTACATCATAACTCGGAATCTACTGCGCCTACATCATAACTTGGAATCTAACTTGGAATCTATTGCGCCTACATCATAACTCGGAATCTACTGCGCCTACATCATAACTCGGAATCTAACTCGGAATCTACTGCGCCTACATCATAATTCGGAATCTACTGCGCCTACATCATAACTCGGAATCTAACTCGGAATCTACTGCGCCTACATCATAACTCGGAATCTAACTCGGAATCTACTGCGCCTACATCATAACTCGGAATCTACTGCGCCTAAATCATAACTCGGAATCTAACTTGGAATCTACTGCGCCTACATCATAACTCGGAATCTACTGCGCCTACATCATAACTCGGAATCTAACTCGGAATCTACTGCGCCTACATCATAACTCGGAATCTACTGCGCCTACATCATAACTTGGAATCTAACTCGGAATCTACTGCGCCTACATCATAACTCGGAATCTACTGCGCCTACATCATAACTCGGAATCTAACTCGGAATCTACTGCGCCTACATCATAACTCAGAATCTAACTCGGAATCTACTGCGCCTACATCATAACTCGGAATCTACTGCGCCTACATCATAACTCGGAATCTAACTCGGAATCTACTGCGCCTACATCATAACTCGGAATCTACTGCGCCTACATCATAACTCGGAATCTAACTCGGAATCTACTGCGCCTACATCATAACTCGGAATCTACTGCGCCTACATCATAACTTGGAATCTAACTCGGAATCTACTGCGCCTACATCATAACTTGAATCTACTGCGCCTACATCATAACACGGAATCTAACTCGGAACCTACTGCGCCTACATCATAACTCGGAATCTACTGCGCCTACATCATAACTCGGAATCTAACTCGGAATCTACTGCGCCTACATCATAACTCGGAATCTACTGCGCCTAAATCATAACTCGGAATCTAACTCGGAATCTACTGCGCCTACATCATAACTCGGAATCTACTGCGCCTACATCATAACTCGGAATCTAACTCGGAATCTACTGCGCCTACATCATAATTCGGAATCTACTGCGCCTACATCATAACTCGGAATCTAACTCGGAATCTACTGCGCCTACATCATAACTTGGAATCTTACTCGGAATCTATTGCGCCTACATCATAACTCGGAATCTACTGCGCCTACATCATAACTCGGAATCTAACTCGGAATCTACTGCGCCTACATCATAATTCGGAATCTACTGCGCCTACATCATAACTCGGAATCTAACTCGGAATCTACTGCGCCTACATCATAACTCGGAATCTAACTCGGAATCTACTGCGCCTACATCATAACTCGGAATCTACTGCGCCTACATCATAACTCGGAATCTACTGCACCTACATCATAACTCGGAATCTACTGCGCCTACATCATAACTCGGAATCTAACTCGGAATCTACTGCGCCTACATCATAACTCGGAATCTACTGCGCCTACATCATAACTCGGAATCTAACTCGGAATCTACTGCGCCTACATCATAACTCGGAATCTACTGCGCCTACATCATAACTCGGAATCTAACTCGGAATCTACTGCGCCTACATCATAGCTCAGAATCTACTGCGCCTACATCATAACTCGGAATCTAACTCGGAATCTACTGCGCCTACATCATAACTCGGAATCTAACTCAGAATCTACTGCGCCTACATCATAACTCGGAATCCACTGCGTCTACATCATAACTTGGAATCTAACTCGGAATCTACTGCGCCTACATCATAACTTGAATCTACTGCGCCTACATCATAACTCGGAATCTAACTCGGAATCTACTGCGCCTACATCATAACTCGGAATCTACTGCGCCTACATCATAACTCGGAATCTAACTCGGAATCTACTGCGCCTACATCATAACTCGGAATCTAACTCGGAATCTACTGCGCCTACATCATAACTCGGAATCTACTGCGCCTACATCATAACTTGGAATCTAACTCGGAATCTATTGCGCCTACATCATAACTCGGAATCTACTGCGCCTACATCATAACTCGGAATCTAACTCGGAATCTACTGCGCCTACATCATAATTCGGAATCTACTGCGCCTACATCATAACTCGGAATCTAACTCGGAATCTACTGCGCCTATATCATAACTCGGAATCTAACTCGGAATCTACTGCGCCTACATCATTACTCGGAATCTACTGCGCCTAAATCATAACTCGGAATCTAACTCGGAATCTACTGCGCCTACATCATAACTCGGAATCTACTGCGCCTACATCATAACTCGGAATCTAACTCGGAATCTACTGCGCCTACATCATAACTCGGAATCTACTGCGCCTACATCATAGCTCGGAATCTAACTCGGAATCTACTGCGCCTACATCATAACTCGGAATCTACTGCGCCTACATCATAACTCGGAATCTAACTCGGAATCTACTGCGCCTACATCATAACTCGGAATCTAACTCGGAATCTACTGCGCCTACATCATAACTCGGAATCTACTGCGCCTACATCATAACTCGGAATCTAACTCGGAATCTACTGCGCCTACATCATAACTCGGAATCTACTGCGCCTACATCATAACTCGGAATCTAACTCGGAATCTACTGCGCCTACATCATAACTCGGAATCTAACTCGGAATCTACTGCGCCTACATCATAACTCGGAATCTACTGCGCCTACATCATAACTCGGAATCTAACTCGGAATCTACTGCGCCTACATCATAACTCGGAATCTAACTCGGAATCTACTGCGCCTACATCATAACTCAGAATCTAACTCGGAATCTACTGCGCCTACATCATAACTCGGAATCTACTGCGCCTACATCATAACTCAGAATCTACTGCGCCTACATAATAACTCGGAATCTAACTCGGAATCTACTGCGCCTACATCATAACTCGGAATCTACTGCGCCTACATCATAACTCGGAATCTAACTCGGAATCTACTGCGCCTACATCATAACTCGGAATCTACTGCGCCTACATCATAACTTGGAATCTAACTCGGAATCTACTGCGCCTACATCATAACTTGAATCTACTGCGCCTACATCATAACTCGGAATCTAACTCGGAATCTACTGCGCCTACATCATAACTCGGAATCTACTGCGCCTACATCATAACTCGGAATCTAACTCGAAATCTACTGCGCCTACATCATAACTCGGAATCTACTGCGCCTAAATCATAACTCGGAATCTAACTCGGAATCTACTGCGCCTACATCATAACTCGGAATCTACTGCGCCTACATCATAACTCGGAATCTAACTCGGAATCTACTGCGCCTACATCATAATTCGGAATCTACTGCGCCTACATCATAACTCGGAATCTAACTCGGAATCTACTGCGCCTACATCATAACTTGGAATCTAACTCGGAATCTATTGCGCCTACATCATAACTCGGAATCTACTGCGCCTACATCATAACTCGGAATCTAACTCGGAATCTACTGCGCCTACATCATAATTCGGAATCTACTGCGCCTACATCATAACTCGGAATCTAACTCGGAATCTACTGCGCCTACATCATAACTCGGAATCTAACTCGGAATCTACTGCGCCTACATCATAACTCGGAATCTACTGCGCCTACATCATAACTCGGAATCTACTGCGCCTACATCATAACTCGGAATCTAACTCGGAATCTACTGCGCCTACATCATAACTCGGAATCTACTGCGCCTACATCATAACTCGGAATCTAACTCGGAATCTACTGCGCCTACATCATAACTCGGAATCTACTGCGCCTACATCATAACTCGGAATCTAACTCGGAATCTACTGCGCCTACATCATAGCTCGGAATCTACTGCGCCTACATCATAACTCGGAATCTAACTCGGAATCTACTGCGCCTACATCATAACTCGGAATCTAACTCAGAATCTACTGCGCCTACATCATAACTCGGAATCTACTGCGTCTACATCATAACTTGGAATCTAACTCGGAATCTACTGCGCCTACATCATAACTCGGAATCTACTGCGCCTACATCATAACTCGGAATCTAACTCGGAATCTACTGCGCCTACATCATAACTCGGAATCTAACTCGGAATCTACTGCGCCTACATCATAACTCGGAATCTACTGCGCCTAAATCATAACTCGGAATCTAACTCGGAATCTACTGCGCCTACATCATAACTCGGAATCTACTGCGCCTACATCATAACTCGGAATCTACTGCGCCTACATCATAACTCGGAATCTAACTCGGAATCTACTGCGCCTACATCATAACTCGGAATCTACTGCGCCTACATCATAACTTGGAATCTAACTCGGAATCTATTGCGCCTACATCATAACTCGGAATCTACTGCGCCTACATCATAACTCGGAATCTAACTCGGAATCTACTGCGCCTACATCATAATTCGGAATCTACAGCGCCTACATCATAACTCGGAATCTAACTCGGAATCTACTGCGCCTACATCATAACTCGGAATCTAACTCGGAATCTACTGCGCCTACATCATAACTCGGAATCTACTGCGCCTAAATCATAACTCGGAATCTAACTCGGAATCTACTGCACCTACATCATAACTCGGAATCTACTGCGCCTACATCATAACTCGGAATCTAACTCGGAATCTACTGCGCCTACATCATAACTCGGAATCTACTGCGCATACATCATAACTCGGAATCTAACTCGGAATCTACTGCGCCTACATCATAACTCGGAATCTACTGCGCCTACATCATAACTCGGAATCTACTGCGCCTACATCATAACTCGGAATCTAACTCGGAATCTACTGCGCCTACATCATAACTCGGAATCTACTGCGCCTACATCATAACTCGGAATCTAACTCGGAATCTACTGCGCCTACATCATAACTCGGAATCTACTGCGCCTACATCATAACTCGGAATCTAACTCGGAATCTACTGCGCCTACATCATAACTCGGAATCTACTGCGCCTACATCATAACTCGGAATCTAACTCGGAATCTACTGCGCCTACATCATAACTCGGAATCTACTGCGCCTAAATCATAACTCGGAATCTAACTCGGAATCTACTGCGCCTACATCATAACTCGGAATCTACTGCGCCTACATCATAACTCGGAATCTAACTCGGAATCTACAGCGCCTAAATCATAACTCGGAATCTACTGCGCCTACATCATAACTCGGAATCTAACTCGGAATCTACTGCGCCTACATCATAACTCGGAATCTACTGCACCTACATCATAACTCGGAACCTACTGCGCCTACATCATAACTCGGAATCTAACTCGGAATCTACTGCGCCTACATCATAACTCGGAATCTACTGCGCCTACATCATAACTCGGAATCTACTGCGCCTACATCATAACTCGGAATCTAACTCGGAATCTACTGCGCCTACATCATAACTCGGAATCTACTGCGCCTACATCATAACTTGGAATCTAACTCGGAATCTATTGCGCCTACATCATAACTCGGAATCTACTGCGCCTACATCATAACTCGGAATCTAACTCGGAATCTACTGCGCCTACATCATAATTCGGAATCTACAGCGCCTACATCATAACTCGGAATCTAACTCGGAATCTACTGCGCCTACATCATAACTCGGAATCTAACTCGGAATCTACTGCGCCTACATCATAACTCGGAATCTACTGCGCCTAAATCATAACTCGGAATCTAACTCGGAATCTACTGCGCCTACATCATAACTCGGAATCTACTGCGCCTACATCATAACTCGGAATCTAACTCGGAATCTACTGCGCCTACATCATAACTCGGAATCTACTGCGCATACATCATAACTCGGAATCTAACTCGGAATCTACTGCGCCTACATCATAACTCGGAATCTACTGCGCCTACATCATAACTCGGAATCTACTGCGCCTACATCATAACTCGGAATCTAACTCGGAATCTACTGCGCCTACATCATAACTCGGAATCTACTGCGCCTACATCATAACTCGGAATCTAACTCGGAATCTACTGCGCCTACATCATAACTCGGAATCTACTGCGCCTACATCATAACTCGGAATCTAACTCGGAATCTACTGCGCCTACATCATAACTCGGAATCTACTGCGCCTACATCATAACTCGGAATCTAACTCGGAATCTACTGCGCCTACATCATAACTCGGAATCTACTGCGCCTAAATCATAACTCGGAATCTAACTCGGAATCTACTGCGCCTACATCATAACTCGGAATCTACTGCGCCTACATCATAACTCGGAATCTAACTCGGAATCTACAGCGCCTAAATCATAACTCGGAATCTACTGCGCCTACATCATAACTCGGAATCTAACTCGGAATCTACTGCGCCTACATCATAACTCGGAATCTACTGCACCTACATCATAACTCGGAACCTACTGCGCCTACATCATAACTCGGAATCTAACTCGGAATCTACTGCGCCTACATCATAACTCGGAATCTACTGCGCCTACATCATAACTTGGAATCTAACTCGGAATCTACTGCGCCGACATCATAACTCGGAATCTACTGCGCCTACATCATAACTCGGAATCTAACTCGGAATCTACTGCGCCTACATCATAACTCGGAATCTACTGCGCCTACATCATGACTCGGAATCTAACTCGGAATCTACTGCGCCTACATCATAACTCGGAATCTACTGCGCCTACATCATAACTCGGAATCTAACTCGGAATCTACTGCGCCTACATCATAACTCGGAATCTACTGCGCCTACATCATAACTCAGAATCTACTGCGCCTACATCATAACTCGGAATCTTACTCGGAATCTACTGCGCCTACATCATAACTCGGAATCTAACTCGGAATCTACTGCGCCTACATCATAACTCGGAATCTACTGCGCCTACATCATAACTCGGAATCTAACTCGGAATCTACTGCGCCTACATCATAACTCGGAATCAAACTCGGAATCAACTGCGCCTACATCATAACTCGGAATCTACTGCGCCTACATCATAACTCGGAATCTACTGCACCTACATCATAACTCGGAATCTAACTCGGAATCTACTGCGCCTACATCATAACTCGGAATCTAACTCGGAATCTACTGCGTCTACATCATAACTCGGAATCTACTGCGCCTACATCATAACTCGGAATCTACTGCGCCTACATCATAACTTGGAATCTACTGCGCCTACATCATAACTCGGAATCTAACTCGGAATCTACTGCGCCTACATCATAACTCGGAATCTAACTCGGAATCTACTGCGCCTACATCATTACTCGGAATCTACTGCGCCTACATCATAACTCGGAATCTAACTCGGAATCTACTGCGCCTACATCATAACTCGGAATCTACTGCGCCTACATCATAACTCGGAATCTAATACGGAATCTACTGCGCCTACATCATAACTCGGAATCTAACTCGGAATCTACTGCGCCTACATCATAACTAGGAATCTACTGCGCCTAAATCATAACTCGGAATCTACTGCGCCTACATCATAACTCGGAATCTACTGCGCCTACATCATAACTCGGAATCTAACTCGGAATCTAACTCGGAATCTACTGCGCCTACATCATAACTCGGAATCTACTGCGCCTACATCATAACTCGGAATCTAACTCGGAATCTACTGCGCCTACATCATAACTCGGAATCTACTGCGCCTACATCATAACTCGGAATCTAACTCGGAATCTACTGCGCCTACATCATAACTCGGAATCTACTGCGCCGACATCATAACTCGGAATCTAACTCGGAATCTACTGCGCCTACATCATAACTCGGAATCTACTGCGCCTACATCATAACTCGGAATCTAACTCGGAATCTACTGCGCCTACATCATAACTCGGAATCTACTGCGCCTACATCATAACTCGGAATCTACCTCGGAATCTACTGCGCCTACATCATAACTCGGAATCTAACTCAGAATCTACTGCGCCTACATCATAACTCGGAATCTACTGCGCCTACATCATAACTCGGAATCTAACTCGGAATCTACTGCGCCTACATCATAACTCGGAATCTACTGCGCCTACATCATAACTCGGAATCTAACTCGGAATCTACTGCGCCTACATCATAACTCGGAATCTAACTCGGAATCTACTGCGCCTACATCATAACTCTGAACCTACTGCGCCTACATCATAACTCGGAATCTAACTCGGAATCTACTGCGCCTACATCATAACTCGGAATCTAACTCGGAATCTACTGCGCCTACATCATAACTCAGAATCTAACTTGGAATCTACTGCGCCTACATCATAACTCGGAATCTACTGCGCCTACATCATAACTCGGAATCTAACTCGGAATCTACTGCGCCTACATCATAACTCGGAATCTACTGCGCCTACATCATAACTCGGAATCTACTGCGCCTACATCATAACTCGGAATCTAACTCGGAATCTACTGCGCCTACATCATAACTCGGAATCTACTGCGCCTACATCATAACTCGGAATCTAACTCGGAATCTACTGCGCCTACATCATAACTCGGAATCTACTGCGCCTACATCATAACTCGGAATCTAACTCGGAATCTACTGCGCCTACATCATAACTCGGAATCTACTGCGCCTACATCATAACTCGGAATCTACTGCGCCTACATCATAACTCGGAATCTAACTCGGAATCTACTGCGCCTACATCATAACTCGGAATCTAACTCGGAATCTACTGCGCCTACATCATAACTCGGAACCTTCTGCGCCTACATCATAACTCGGAATGTAACTCGGAATCTACCGTGCCTACATCATAACACGGAATCTACTGCGCCTACATCATAACTCGGAATCTAACTCGGAATCTACTGCGCCTACATCATAACTCGGAATCTACTGCGCCTACATCATAACTCGGAATCTAACTCGGAATCTACTGCGCCTACATCATAACTCGGAATCAAACTCGGAATCACCTGCGCCTACATCATAACTCGGAATCTACTGCGCCTACATCATAACTCGGAATCTACTACGCCTACATCATAACTCGGAATCTAACTCGGAATCTACTGCGCCTACATCATAACTCGGAATCTAACTCGGAATCTACTGCGCCTACATCATAACTCGGAATCTACTGCGCCTACATCATAACTCGGAATCTAACTCGGAATCTACTGCGCCTACATCATAACTCGGAATCTACTGCGCCTACATCATAACTCGGAATCTAACTCGGAATCTACTGCGCCTACATCATAACTCGGAATCTACTGCGCCTACATCATAACTCGGAATCTAACTCGGAATCTACTGCGCCTACATCATAACTCGGAATCTACTGCGCCTACATCATAACTCGGAATCTAACTCGGAATCTACTGCGCCTACATCATAACTCGGAATCTACTGCGCCTACATCATAACTAGGAATCTAACTTGGAATCTACTGCGCCTACATCATAACTCGGAATCTAACTCGGAATCTACTGCGCCTACATCATAACTCGGAATCTACTGCGCCTACATCATAACTCAGAATCTAACTCGGAATCTACTGCGCCTACATCATAACTCGGAATCTACTGCGCCTACATCATAACTCGGAATCTAACTCGGAATCTACTGCGCCTACATCATAACTCGGAATCTAACTCGGAATCTACTGCGCCTACATCATAACTCGGAATCTACTGCGCCTAAATCATAACTCGGAATCTACTGCGCCTACATCATAACTCGAAATCTAACTCGGAATCTAACTCGGAATCTACTGCGCCTACATCATAACTCGGAATCTACTGCGCCTACATCATAACTCGGAATCTAACTCGGAATCTACTGCGCCTACATCATAACTTGGAATCTACTGCGCCTACATCATAACTCGGAATCTAACTCGGAATCTACTGCGCCTACATCATAACTCGGAATCTACTGCGCCTACATCATAACTCGGAATCTAACTCGGAATCTACTGCGCCTACATCATAACTCGGAATCTACTGCGCCTACATCATAACTCGGAATCTAACTCGGAATCTACTGCGCCTACATCATAACTCGGAATCTACTGCGCCTACATCATAACTCGGAATCTAACTCGGAATCTACTGCGCCTACATCATAACTCAGAATCTAACTCGGAATCTACTGCGCCTACATCATAACTCGGAACCTACTGCGCCTACATCATAACTCGGAATCTAACTCGGAATCTACTGCGCCTACATCATAACTCGGAATCTAACTCGGAATCTACTGCGCCTACATCATAACTCAGAATCTGACTCGGAATCTACTGCGCCTACATCATAACTTGAATCTACTGCGCCTACATCATAACTCGGAATCTAACTCGGAATCTACTGCGCCTACATCATAACTCGGAATCTACTGCGCCTAAATCATAACTCGGAATCTACTGCGCCTACATCATAACTCGTATCTAACTCGGAATCTACTGCGCCTACATCATAATTCGGAATCTACTGCGCCTACATCATAACTCGGAATCTAACTCGGAATCTACTGCGCCTACATCATAACTCGGAATCTACTGCGCCTACATCATAACTCGGAATCTAACTCGGAATCTACTGCGCCTACATCATAACTCGGAATCTACTGCGCCTACATCATAACTTGGAATCTAACTCGGAATCTACTGCGCCTACATCATAACTCGGAATCTACTGCGCCTACATCATAACTCGGAATCTAACTCGGAATCTACTGCGCCTACATCATAGCTCGGAATCTACTGCGCCTACATCATAACTCGGAATCTAACTCGGAATCTACTGCGCCTACATCATAACTCGGAATCTAACTCGGTATCTACTGCGCCTACATCATAACTCGGAATCTACTGCGTCTACATCATAACTCGGAATCTACAGCGCCTAAATCATAACTCGGAATCTACTGCGCCTACATCATAACTCGGAATCTAACTCGGAATCTACTGCGCCTACATCATAACTCGGAATCTACTGCACCTACATCATAACTCGGAACCTACTGCGCCTACATCATAACTCGGAATCTAACTCGGAATCTACTGCGCCTACATCATAACTCGGAATCTACTGCGCCTACATCATAACTTGGAATCTAACTCGGAATCTACTGCGCCGACATCATAACTCGGAATCTACTGCGCCTACATCATAACTCGGAATCTAACTCGGAATCTACTGCGCCTACATCATAACTCGGAATCTACTGCGCCTACATCATAACTCGGAATCTAACTCGGAATCTACTGCGCCTACATCATAACTCGGAATCTACTGCGCCTACATCATAACTCGGAATCTAACTCGGAATCTACTGCGCCTACATCATAACTCGGAATCTACTGCGCCTACATCATAACTCAGAATCTACTGCGCCTACATCATAACTCGGAATCTTACTCGGAATCTACTGCGCCTACATCATAACTCGGAATCTAACTCGGAATCTACTGCGCCTACATCATAACTCGGAATCTACTGCGCCTACATCATAACTCGGAATCTAACTCGGAATCTACTGCGCCTACATCATAACTCGGAATCAAACTCGGAATCAACTGCGCCTACATCATAACTCGGAATCTACTGCGCCTACATCATAACTCGGAATCTACTGCACCTACATCATAACTCGGAATCTAACTCGGAATCTACTGCGCCTACATCATAACTCGGAATCTAACTCGGAATCTACTGCGTCTACATCATAACTCGGAATCTACTGCGCCTACATCATAACTCGGAATCTACTGCGCCTACATCATAACTTGGAATCTACTGCGCCTACATCATAACTCGGAATCTAACTCGGAATCTACTGCGCCTACATCATAACTCGGAATCTAACTCGGAATCTACTGCGCCTACATCATTACTCGGAATCTACTGCGCCTACATCATAACTCGGAATCTAACTCGGAATCTACTGCGCCTACATCATAACTCGGAATCTACTGCGCCTACATCATAACTCGGAATCTAATACGGAATCTACTGCGCCTACATCATAACTCGGAATCTAACTCGGAATCTACTGCGCCTACATCATAACTAGGAATCTACTGCGCCTAAATCATAACTCGGAATCTACTGCGCCTACATCATAACTCGGAATCTACTGCGCCTACATCATAACTCGGAATCTAACTCGGAATCTAACTCGGAATCTACTGCGCCTACATCATAACTCGGAATCTACTGCGCCTACATCATAACTCGGAATCTAACTCGGAATCTACTGCGCCTACATCATAACTCGGAATCTACTGCGCCTACATCATAACTCGGAATCTAACTCGGAATCTACTGCGCCTACATCATAACTCGGAATCTACTGCGCCGACATCATAACTCGGAATCTAACTCGGAATCTACTGCGCCTACATCATAACTCGGAATCTACTGCGCCTACATCATAACTCGGAATCTAACTCGGAATCTACTGCGCCTACATCATAACTCGGAATCTACTGCGCCTACATCATAACTCGGAATCTACCTCGGAATCTACTGCGCCTACATCATAACTCGGAATCTAACTCAGAATCTACTGCGCCTACATCATAACTCGGAATCTACTGCGCCTACATCATAACTCGGAATCTAACTCGGAATCTACTGCGCCTACATCATAACTCGGAATCTACTGCGCCTACATCATAACTCGGAATCTAACTCGGAATCTACTGCGCCTACATCATAACTCGGAATCTAACTCGGAATCTACTGCGCCTACATCATAACTCCGAACCTACTGCGCCTACATCATAACTCGGAATCTAACTCGGAATCTACTGCGCCTACATCATAACTCGGAATCTAACTCGGAATCTACTGCGCCTACATCATAACTCAGAATCTAACTTGGAATCTACTGCGCCTACATCATAACTCGGAATCTACTGCGCCTACATCATAACTCGGAATCTAACTCGGAATCTACTGCGCCTACATCATAACTCGGAATCTACTGCGCCTACATCATAACTCGGAATCTACTGCGCCTACATCATAACTCAGAATCTACTGCGCCTGCATCATAACTCGGAATCTAACTCGGAATCTACTGCGCCTACATCATAGCTCGGAATCTACTGCGCCTACATCATAACTCGGAATCTAACTCGGAATCTACTGCGCCTACATCATAACTCGGAATCTAACTCGGTATCTACTGCGCCTACATCATAACTCGGAATCTACTGCGTCTACATTATAACTCTGAATCTACTGCGCCTACATCATAACTCGGAATCTACTGCGCCTACATCATAACTCGGAATCTAACTCGGAATCTACTGCGCCTACATCATAACTCGGAATCTACTGCACCTACATCATAACTCGGAACCTACTGCGCCTACATCATAACTCGGAATCTAACTCGGAATCTACTGCGCCTACATCATAACTCGGAATCTACTGCGCCTACATCATAACTTGGAATCTAACTCGGAATCTACTGCGCCTACATCATAACTCGGAATCTACTGCGCCTACATCATAACTCGGAATCTAACTCGGAATCTACTGCGCCTACATCATAACTCGGAATCTAACTCGGAATCTACTGCGCCTACATCATAACTCGGAATCTACTGCGCCTACATCATAACTCGGAATCTACTGCGCCTACATCATAACTCGGAATCTAACTCGGAATCTACTGCGCCTACATCATAACTTGGAATCTACTGCGCCTACATCATAACTCGGAATCTAACTCGGAATCTACTGCGCCTACATCATAACTCGGAATCTAACTCGGAATCTACTGCGCCTACATCATTACTCGGAATCTACTGCGCCTACATCATAACTCGGAATCTAACTCGGAATCTACTGCGCCTACATCATAACTCGGAATCTACTGTGCCTACATCATAACTCGGAATCTAATACGGAATCTACTGCGCCTACATCATAACTCGGAATCTAACTCGGAATCTACTGCGCCTACATCATAACTAGGAATCTACTGCGCCTAAATCATAACTCGGAATCTACTGCGCCTACATCATAACTCGGAATCTACTGCGCCTACATCATAACTCGGAATCTAACTCGGAATCTAACTCGGAATCTACTGCGCCTACATCATAACTCGGAATCTACTGCGCCTACATCATAACTCGGAATCTAACTCGGAATCTACTGCGCCTACATCATAACTCGGAATCTACTGCGCCTACATCATAACTCGGAATCTAACTCGGAATCTACTGCGCCTACATCATAACTCGGAATCTACTGCGCCGACATCATAACTCGGAATCTAACTCGGAATCTACTGCGCCTACATCATAACTCGGAATCTACTGCGCCTACATCATAACTCGGAATCTAACTCGGAATCTACTGCGCCTACATCATAACTCGGAATCTACTGCGCCTACATCATAACTCGGAATCTACCTCGGAATCTACTGCGCCTACATCATAACTCGGAATCTAACTCAGAATCTACTGCGCCTACATCATAACTCGGAATCTACTGCGCCTACATCATAACTCGGAATCTAACTCGGAATCTACTGCGCCTACATCATAACTCGGAATCTACTGCGCCTACATCATAACTCGGAATCTAACTCGGAATCTACTGCGCCTACATCATAACTCGGAATCTAACTCGGAATCTACTGCGCCTACATCATAACTCGGAACCTACTGCGCCTACATCATAACTCGGAATCTAACTCGGAATCTACTGCGCCTACATCATAACTCGGAATCTAACTCGGAATCTACTGCGCCTACATCATAACTCAGAATCTACCTCGGAATCTACTGCGCCTACATCATAACTCGGAATCTACTGCGCCCACATCATAACTCGGAATCTAACTCGGAATCTACTGCGCCTACATCATAACTCGGAATCTACTGCGCCTACATCATAACTCGGAATCTACTGCGCCTACATCATAACTCAGAATCTACTGCGCCTGCATCATAACTCGGAATCTAACTCGGAATCTACTGCGCCTACATCATAGCTCGGAATCTACTGCGCCTACATCATAACTCGGAATCTAACTCGGAATCTACTGCGCCTACATCATAACTCGGAATCTAACTCGGTATCTACTGCGCCTACATCATAACTCGGAATCTACTGCGTCTACATTATAACTCTGAATCTACTGCGCCTACATCATAACTCGGAATCTACTGCGCCTACATCATAACTCGGAATCTAACTCGGAATCTACTGCGCCTACATCATAACTCGGAATCTACTGCACCTACATCATAACTCGGAACCTACTGCGCCTACATCATAACTCGGAATCTAACTCGGAATCTACTGCGCCTACATCATAACTCGGAATCTACTGCGCCTACATCATAACTTGGAATCTAACTCGGAATCTACTGCGCCTACATCATAACTCGGAATCTACTGCGCCTACATCATAACTCGGAATCTACTGCGCCTACATCATAACTCGGAATCTAACTCGGAATCTACTGCGCCTACATCATAACTCGGAATCTAACTCGGAATCTACTGCGCCTACATCATAACTCGGAATCTACTGCGCCTACATCATAACTCGGAATCTACTGCGCCTACATCATAACTCGGAATCTAACTCGGAATCTACTGCGCCTACATCATAACTCGGAATCTACTGCGCCTACATCATAACTCGGAATCTAACTCGGAATCTACTGCGCCTACATCATAACTCGGAATCTACTGCGCCTACATCATAACTCGGAATCTAACTCGGAATCTACTGCGCCTACATCATAACTCGGAATCTACTGCGCCTACATCATAACTCGGAATCTAACTCGGAATCTACTGCGCCTACATCATAACTCGGAATCTACTGCGCCTACATCATAACTCGGAATCTAACTCGGAATCTACTGCGCCTACATCATAACTCGGAATCTACTGCGCCTACATCATAACTCGGAATCTACTGCGCCTACATCATAACTCGGAATCTAACTCGGAATCTACTGCGCCTACATCATAACTCGGAATCTAACTCGGAATCTACTGCGCCTACATCATAACTCGGAACCTACTGCGCCTACATCATAACTCGGAATCTAACTCGGAATCTACTGCGCCTACATCATAACTCGGAATCTAACTCGGAATCTACTGCGCCTACATCATAGCTAGGAATCTACTGCGCCTACATCATAACTCGGAATCTAACTCGGAATCTACTGCACCTACATCATAACTCGGAATCTAACTCGGAATCTACTGCGCCTACATCATAACTCGGAATCTACTGCGTCTACATCATAACTCGGAATCTACTGCGCCTACATCATAACTCGGAATCTACTGCGCCTACATCATAACTCGGAATCTAACTCGGAATCTACTGCGCCTACATCATAACTCGGAATCTACTGCGCCTACATCATAACTCGTATCTAACTCAGAATCTACTGCGCCTACATCATAACTCGGAATCTACTGCGCCTACATCATAACTCGGAATCTACTGCGACTACATCATAACTCGGAATCTAACTCGGAATCTACTGCGCCTACATCATAACTCTGAATCTACTGCGCCTACATCATAACTCGGAATCTAACTCGGAATCTACTGCGCCTACATCATAACTCGGAATCTACTGCGCCTACATCATAACTCGGAATCTAACTCGGAATCTACTGCGCCTACATCATAGCTCGGAATCTACTGCGCCTACATCATAACTCGGAATCTAACTCGGAATCTACTGCGCCTACATCATAACTCGGAATCTAACTCGGAATCTACTGCGCCTACATCATAACTCGGAATCTACTGCGTCTACATCATAACTCGGAATCTACTGCGCCTACATCATAACTCGGAATCTACTGCGCCTACATCATAACTCGGAATCTAACTCGGAATCTACTGCGCCTACATCATAACTCGGAATCTACTGCGCCTACATCATAACTCGTATCTAACTCGGAATCTACTGCGCCTACATCATAACTCGGAATCTACTGCGCCTACATCATAACTCGGAATCTAACTCGGAATCTACTGCGCCTACATCATAACTCGGAATCTACTGCGCCTACATCATAACTCGGAATCTAACTCGGAATCTACTGCGCCTACATCATAACTCGGAATCTACTGCGCCTACATCATAACTAAGAATCTAACTCGGAATCTACTGCGCCTACATCATAACTCGGAATCTACTGCGCCTACATCATAACTTGGAATCTAACTCGGAATCTACTGCGCCTACATCATAACTCGGAATCTACTGCGCCTACATCATAACTCGGAATCTAACTCGGAATCTACTGCGCCTACATCATAACTCGGAATCTACTGCGCCTACATCATAACTCGGAATCTAACTCGGAATCTACTGCGCCTACATCATAACTCGGAATCTACTGCGCCTACATCATAACTCGGAATCTAACTCGGAATCTACTGCGCCTACATCATAACTCGGAATCTACTGCGCCTACATTATAACTCGGAATCTAACTCGGAATCTACTGCGCCTACATCATAACTCGGAATCTACTGCGCCTACATCATAACTCGGAATCTAACTCGGAATCTACTGCGCCTACATCATAACTCAGAATCTACTGCGCCTACATCATAACTCGGAATCTAACTCGGAATCTACTGCGCCTACATCATAACTCGGAATCTACTGCGACTACATCATAACTCGGAATCTAACTCAGAATCTACTGCGCCTACATCATAACTCGGAATCTACTGCGCCTACATCATAACTCGGAATCTAACTCGGAATCTACTGCGCCTACATCATAACTCGGAATCTACTGCGCCTACATCATAACTCGGAATATACTGCGCCTACATCATAACTCGGAATCTAACTCGGAATCTACTGCGCCTACATAATAGCTCGGAATCTACTGCGCCTACATCATAACTCGGAATCTAACTCGGAATCTACTGCGCCTACATCATAACTCGGAATCTAACTCGGAATCTACTGCGCCTACATCATAACTCGGAATCTACTGCGTCTACATCATAACTCGGAATCTACTGCGCCTACATCATAACTCGGAATCTACTGCGCCTACATCATAACTCGGAATCTAACTCGGAATCTACTGCGCCTACATCATAACTCGGAATCTACTGCGCCTACATCATAACTTGGAATCTAACTCGGAATCTACTGCGCCTACATCATAACTTGAATCTACTGCGCCTACATCATAACTCGGAATCTAACTCGGAATCTACTGCGCCTACATCATAACTCGGAATCTACTGCGCCTACATCATAACTCGTATCTAACTCGGAATCTACTGCGCCTACATCATAATTCGGAATCTACTGCGCCTACATCATAACTCGGAATCTAACTCGGAATCTACTGCGCCTACATCATAACTCGGAATCTACTGCGCCTACATCATAACTCGGAATCTAACTCGGAATCTACTGCGCCTACATCATAACTCGGAATCTACTGCGCCTACATCATAACTTGGAATCTAACTCGGAATCTACTGCGCCTACATCATAACTCGGAATCTACTGCGCCTACATCATAACTCGGAATCTAACTCGGAATCTACTGCGCCTACATCATAAATCGGAATCTACTGCGCCTACATCATAACTCGGAATCTAACTCGGAATCTACTGCGCCTACATCATAACTCGGAATCTACTGCGCCTACATCATAACTCGGAAACTAACTCGGAATCTACTGCGCTTACATCATAACTCGGAATCTACTGCGCCTACATCATAACTCGTATCTAACTCGGAATCTACTGCGCCTACATCATAACTCGGAATCTACTGCGCCTACATCATAACTCGGAATCTAACTCGGAATCTACTGCGCCTACATCATAACTCGGAATCTACTGCGCCTACATCATAACTCGGAATCTAACTCGGAATCTACTGCGCCTACATCATAACTCGGAATCTACTGCGCCTACATCATAACTCGGAATCTAACTCGGAATCTACTGCGCCTACATCATAACTCGGAATCTACTGCGCCTACATCATAACTCGGAATCTAACTCGGAATCTACTGCGCCTACATCATAACTCGGAATCTACTGCGCCTACATCATAACTCGGAATCTAACTCGGAATCTACTGCGCCTACATCATAACTCGGAATCTAACTCGGAATCTACTGCGCCTACATCATAACTCGGAATCTACTGCGCCTACATCATAACTCGGAATCTAACTCGGAATCTACTGCGCCTACATCATAACTCGGAATCTACTGCGCCTACATCATAACTCAGAATCTAACTCGGAATCTACTGCGCCTACATCATAACTCAAAATCTACTGCGCCTACATCATAACTCGGAATCTAACTCGGAATCTACTGCGCCTACATCATAACTCGGAATCTACTGCGCCTACATCATAACTCGGAATCTACTGCGCCTACATCATAACTCGGAATCTAACTCGGAATCTACTGCGCCTACATCATAACTCGGAATCTACTGCGCCTACATCATAACTCGGAATCTAACTCGGAATCTACTGCGCCTACATCATAACTCGGAATCTACTGCGCCTACATCATAACTCGGAATCTAACTCGGAATCTACTGCGCCTACATCATAACTCAGAATCTACTGCGCCTACATCATAACTCGGAATCTAACTCGGAATCTACTGCGCCTACATCATAACTCGGAATCTACTGCGCCTACATCATAACTCGGAATCTAACTCGGAATCTACTGCGCCTACATCATAACTCGGAATCTACTGCGCCTACATCATAACTCGGAATCTACTGCGCCTACATCATAACTTGGAATCTAACTCGGAATCTACTGCGCCTACATCATAACTCGGAATCTACTGCGCCTACATCATAACTCGGAATCTAACTCGGAATCTACTGCCCCTACATCATAACTCGGAATCTACTGCGCCTACATCATAACTCGGAATCTAACTCGGAATCTACTGCGCCTACATCATAACTCGGAATCTACTGCGCCTACATCATAACTCGGAATCTAACTCGGAATCTACCGTGCCTACATCATAACACGGAATCTACTGCGCCTACATCATAACTCGGAATCTAACTCGGAATCTACTGCGCCTACATCATAACTCGGAATCTACTGCGCCTACATCATAACTCGGAATCTAACTCGGAATCTACTGCGCCTACATCATAACTCGGAATCAAACTCGGAATCAACTGCGCCTACATCATAACTCGGAATCTACTGCGCCTACATCATAACTCGGAATCTACTGCGCCTACATCATAACTCGGAATCTAACTCGGAATCTACTGCGCCTACATCATAACTCGGAATCTAACTCGGAATCTACTGCGCCTACATCATAACTCGGAATCTACTGCGCCTACATCATAACTCGGAATCTACTGCGCCTACATCATAACTCGGAATCTAACTCGGAATCTACTGCGCCTACATCATAACTCGGAATCTACTGCGCCTACATCATAACTCGGAATCTAACTCGGAATCTACTGCGCCTACATCATAACTCGGAATCTACTGTGCCTACATCATAACTCGGAATCTAACTCGGAATCTACTGCGCCTACATCATAACTCGGAATCTACTGCGCCTACATCATAACTCGGAATCTAACTCGGAATCTACTGCGCCTACATCATAACTCGGAATCTAACTCGGAATCTACTGCGCCTACATCATAACTCGGAATCTAACTCGGAATCTACTGCGCCTACATCATAACTCGGAATCTACTGCGCCTACATCATAACTCGGAATCTACTGCGCCTACATCATAACTCGGAATCTAACTCGGAATCTACTGCGCCTACATCATAACTCGGAATCTACTGCGCCTACATCATAACTCGGAATCTAACTCGGAATCTACTGCGCCTACATCATAACTCGGAATCTACTGCGCCTACATCATAACTCGGAATCTAACTCGGAATCTACTGCGCCTACATCATAACTCAGAATCTACTGCGCCTACATCATAACTCGGAATCTAACTCGGAATCTACTGCGCCTACATCATAACTCGGAATCTACTGCGCCTACATCATAACTCGGAATCTAACTCGGAATCTACTGCGCCTACATCATAACTCGGAATCTACTGCGCCTACATCATAACTCGGAATCTACTGCGCCTACATCATAACTTGGAATCTAACTCGGAATCTACTGCGCCTACATCATAACTCGGAATCTACTGCGCCTACATCATAACTCGGAATCTAACTCGGAATCTACTGCCCCTACATCATAACTCGGAATCTACTGCGCCTACATCATAACTCGGAATCTAACTCGGAATCTACTGCGCCTACATCATAACTCGGAATCTACTGCGCCTACATCATAACTCGGAATCTACTGCGCCTACATCATAACTCGGAATCTAACTCGGAATCTACCGTGCCTACATCATAACACGGAATCTACTGCGCCTACATCATAACTCGGAATCTAACTCGGAATCTACTGCGCCTACATCATAACTCGGAATCTACTGCGCCTACATCATAACTCGGAATCTAACTCGGAATCTACTGCGCCTACATCATAACTCGGAATCAAACTCGGAATCAACTGCGCCTACATCATAACTCGGAATCTACTGCGCCTACATCATAACTCGGAATCTAACTCGGAATCTACTGCGCCTACATCATAACTCGGAATCTAACTCGGAATCTACTGCGCCTACATCATAACTCGGAATCTACTGCGCCTACATCATAACTCGGAATCTACTGCGCCTACATCATAACTCGGAATCTAACTCGGAATCTACTGCGCCTACATCATAACTCGGAATCTACTGCGCCTACATCATAACTCGGAATCTAACTCGGAATCTACTGCGCCTACATCATAACTCGGAATCTACTGCGCCTACATCATAACTCGGAATCTAACTCGGAATCTACTGCGCCTACATCATAACTCAGAATCTACTGCGCCTACATCATAACTCGGAATCTAACTCGGAATCTACTGCGCCTACATCATAACTCGGAATCTACTGCGCCTACATCATAACTCGGAATCTAACTCGGAATCTACTGCGCCTACATCATAACTCGGAATCTACTGCGCCTACATCATAACTCGGAATCTACTGCGCCTACATCATAACTTGGAATCTAACTCGGAATCTACTGCGCCTACATCATAACTCGGAATCTACTGCGCCTACATCATAACTCGGAATCTAACTCGGAATCTACTGCCCCTACATCATAACTCGGAATCTACTGCGCCTACATCATAACTCGGAATCTAACTCGGAATCTACTGCGCCTACATCATAACTCGGAATCTACTGCGCCTACATCATAACTCGGAATCTACTGCGCCTACATCATAACTCGGAATCTAACTCGGAATCTACCGTGCCTACATCATAACACGGAATCTACTGCGCCTACATCATAACTCGGAATCTAACTCGGAATCTACTGCGCCTACATCATAACTCGGAATCTACTGCGCCTACATCATAACTCGGAATCTAACTCGGAATCTACTGCGCCTACATCATAACTCGGAATCAAACTCGGAATCAACTGCGCCTACATCATAACTCGGAATCTACTGCGCCTACATCATAACTCGGAATCTACTGCGCCTACATCATAACTCGGAATCTAACTCGGAATCTACTGCGCCTACATCATAACTCGGAATCTAACTCGGAATCTACTGCGCCTACATCATAACTCGGAATCTACTGCGCCTACATCATAACTCGGAATCTACTGCGCCTACATCATAACTCGGAATCTACTGCGCCTACATCATAACTCGGAATCTAACTCGGAATCTACTGCGCCTACATCATAACTCGGAATCTACTGCGCCTACATCATAACTCGGAATCTAACTCGGAATCTACTGCGCCTACATCATAACTCGGAATCTACTGCGCCTACATCATAACTCGGAATCTAACTCGGAATCTACTGCGCCTACATCATAACTCGGAATCTACTGCGCCTACATCATAACTCGGAATCTAACTCGGAATCTACTGCGCCTACATCATAACTCGGAATCTAACTCGGAATCTACTGCGCCTACATCATAACTCGGAATCTACTGCGCCTAAATCATAACTCGGAATCTACTGCGCCTACATCATAACTCGGAATCTAACTCGGAATCTAACTCGGAATCTACTGCGCCTACATCATAACTCTGAATCTACTGCGCCTACATCATAACTCGGAATCTAACTCGGAATCTACTGCGCCTACATCATAACTCGGAATCTACTGCGCCTACATCATAACTCGGAATCTAACTCGGAATCTACTGCGCCTACATCATAACTCGGAATCTACTGCGCCTACATCATAACTCGTATCTAACTCGGAATCTACTGCGCCTACATCATAACTCGGAATCTACTGCGCCTACATCATAACTCGGAATCTAACTCGGAATCTACTGCGCCTACATCATAACTCGGAATCTACTGCGCCTACATCATAACTCGGAATCTACTGCGCCTACATCATAACTCGGAATCTAACTCGGAATCTACTGCGCCTACATCATAACTCGGAATCTAACTCGGAATCTACTGCGCCTACATCATAACTCGGAACCTACTGCGCCTACATCATAACTCGGAATCTAACTCGGAATCTACCGTGCCTACATCATAACACGGAATCTACTGCGCCTACATCATAACTCGGAATCTAACTCGGAATCTACTGCGCCTACATCATAACTCGGAATCTACTGCGCCTACATCATAACTCGGAATCTAACTCGGAATCTACTGCGCCTACATCATAACTCGGAATCAAACTCGGAATCAACTGCGCCTACATCATAACTCGGAATCTACTGCGCCTACATCATAACTCGGAATCTACTACGCCTACATCATAACTCGGAATCTAACTCGGAATCTACTGCGCCTACATCATAACTCGGAATCTAACTCGGAATCTACTGCGCCTACATCATAACTCGGAATCTACTGCGCCTACATCATAACTCGGAATCTACTGCGCCTACATCATAACTCGGAATCTAACTCGGAATCTACTGCGCCTGCATCATAACTCGGAATCTACTGCGCCTACATCATAACTCGGAATCTAACTCGGAATCTACTGCGCCTACATCATAACTCGGAATCTACTGCGCCTACATCATAACTCGGAATCTAACTCGGAATCTACTGCGCCTACATCATAACTCGGAATCTACTGCGCCTACATCATAACTAGGAATCTAATGTGGAATATACTGCGCCTACATCATAACTCGGAATCCAACTCGGAATCTACTGCGCCTACATCATAACTCGGAATCTACTGCGCCTACATCATAACTCGGAATCTAACTCGGAATCTACTGCGCCTGCATCATAACTCGGAATCTACTGCGCCTACATCATAACTCGGAATCTAACTCGGAATCTACTGCGCCTACATCATAACTCGGAATCTACTGCGCCTACATCATAACTCGGAATCTAACTCGGAATCTACTGCGCCTACATCATAACTCGGAATCTACTGCGCCTACATCATAACTAGGAATCTAATGTGGAATATACTGCGCCTACATCATAACTCGGAATCTAACTCGGAATCTACTGCGCCTACATCATAACTCGGAATCTACTGCGCCTACATCATAACTCGGAATCTAACTCGGAATCTACTGCGCCTACATCATAACTCGGAATCTACTGCGCCTACATCATAACTCGGAATCTAACTCGGAATCTACTGCGCCTACATCATAACTCGGAATCTAACTCGGAATCTACTGCGCCTACATCATAACTCGGAATCTACTGCGCCTACATCATAACTCGGAACCTACTGCGCCTACATCATAACTCGGAATCTAACTCGGAATCTACCGTGCCTACATCATAACACGGAATCTACTGCGCCTACATCATAACTCGGAATCTAACTCGGAATCTACTGCGCCTACATCATAACTCGGAATCTACTGCGCCTACATCATAACTCGGAATCTAACTCGGAATCTACTGCGCCTACATCATAACTCGGAATCAAACTCGGAATCAACTGCGCCTACATCATAACTCGGAATCTACTGCGCCTACATCATAACTCGGAATCTACTACGCCTACATCATAACTCGGAATCTAACTCGGAATCTACTGCGCCTACATCATAACTCGGAATCTAACTCGGAATCTACTGCGCCTACATCATAACTCGGAATCTACTGCGCCTACATCATAACTCGGAATCTACTGCGCCTACATCATAACTCGGAATCTAACTCGGAATCTACTGCGCCTGCATCATAACTCGGAATCTACTGCGCCTACATCATAACTCGGAATCTAACTCGGAATCTACTGCGCCTACATCATAACTCGGAATCTACTGCGCCTACATCATAACTCGGAATCTAACTCGGAATCTACTGCGCCTACATCATAACTCGGAATCTACTGCGCCTACATCATAACTAGGAATCTAATGTGGAATATACTGCGCCTACATCATAACTCGGAATCTAACTCGGAATCTACTGCGCCTACATCATAACTCGGAATCTACTGCGCCTACATCATAACTCGGAATCTAACTCGGAATCTACTGCGCCTACATCATAACTCGGAATCTACTGCGCCTACATCATAACTCGGAATCTAACTCGGAATCTACTGCGCCTACATCATAACTCGGAATCTAACTCGGAATCTACTGCGCCTACATCATAACTCGGAATCTACTGCGCCTAAATCATAACTCGGAATCTACTGCGCCTACATCATAACTCGAAATCTAACTCGGAATCTAACTCGGAATCTACTGCGCCTACATCATAACTCGGAATCTACTGCGCCTACATCATAACTCGGAATCTAACTCGGAATCTACTGCGCCTACATCATAACTTGGAATCTACTGCGCCTACATCATAACTCGGAATCTAACTCGGAATCTACTGCGCCTACATCATAACTCGGAATCTACTGCGCCTACATCATAACTCGGAATCTAACTCGGAATCTACTGCGCCTACATCATAACTCGGAATCTACTGCGCCTACATCATAACTCGGAATCTAACTCGGAATCTACTGCGCCTACATCATAACTCGGAATCTACTGCGCCTACATCATAACTCGGAATCTAACTCGGAATCTACTGCGCCTACATCATAACTCGGAATCTAACTCGGAATCTACTGCGCCTACATCATAACTCGGAACCTACTGCGCCTACATCATAACTCGGAATCTAACTCGGAATCTACTGCGCCTACATCATAACTCGGAATCTAACTCGGAATCTACTGCGCCTACATCATAACTCAGAATCTGACTCGGAATCTACTGCGCCTACATCATAACTCGGAATCTACTGCGCCTACATCATAACTCGGAATCTAACTCGGAATCTACTGCGCCTACATCATAACTCGGAATCTACTGCGCCTACATCATAACTCGGAATCTAACTCGGAATCTACTGCGCCTACATCATAACTCGGAATCTACTGCGCCTACATCATAACTCGGAATCTAACTCGGAATCTACTGCGCCTACATCATAACTCGGAATCTACTGCGCCTACATCATAACTCGGAATCTAACTCGGAATCTACTGCGCCTACATCATAACTCGGAATCTAACTCGGAATCTACTGCGCCTACATCATAACTCGGAATCTACTGCGCCTAAATCATAACTCGGAATCTACTGCGCCTACATCATAACTCGGAATCTAACTCGGAATCTAACTCGGAATCTACTGCGCCTACATCATAACTCTGAATCTACTGCGCCTACATCATAACTCGGAATCTAACTCGGAATCTACTGCGCCTACATCATAACTCGGAATCTACTGCGCCTACATCATAACTCGGAATCTAACTCGGAATCTACTGCGCCTACATCATAACTCGGAATCTACTGCGCCTACATCATAACTCGGAATCTAACTCGGAATCTACTGCGCCTACATCATAACTCGGAATCTACTGCGCCTACATCATAACTCGGAATCTAACTCGGAATCTACTGCGCCTACATCATAACTCGGAATCTACTGCGCCTACATCATAACTCGGAATCTAACTCGGAATCTACTGCGCCTACATCATAACTCGGAATCTAACTCGGAATCTACTGCGCCTACATGATAACTCGGAACCTACTGCGCCTACATCATAACTCGGAATCTAACTCGGAATCTACCGTGCCTACATCATAACACGGAATCTACTGCGCCTACATCATAACTCGGAATCTAACTCGGAATCTACTGCGCCTACATCATAACTCGGAATCTACTGCGCCTACATCATAACTCGGAATCTAACTCGGAATCTACTGCGCCTACATCATAACTCGGAATCAAACTCGGAATCAACTGCGCCTACATCATAACTCGGAATCTACTGCGCCTACATCATAACTCGGAATCTACTACGCCTACATCATAACTCGGAATCTAACTCGGAATCTACTGCACCTACATCATAACTCGGAATCTAACTCGGAATCTACTGCGCCTACATCATAACTCGGAATCTACTGCGCCTACATCATAACTCGGAATCTACTGCGCCTACATCATAACTCGGAATCTAACTCGGAATCTACTGCGCCTACATCATAACTCGGAATCTACTGCGCCTACATCATAACTCGGAATCTAACTCGGAATCTACTGCGCCTACATCATAACTCGGAATCTACTGCGCCTACATCATAACTCGGAATCTAACTCGGAATCTACTGCGCCTACATCATAACTCGGAATCTACTGCGCCTACATCATAACTAGGAATCTAACGTGGAATCTACTGCGCCTACATCATAACTCGGAATCTAACTCGGAATCTACTGCGCCTACATCATAACTCGGAATCTACTGCGCCTACATCATAACTCGGAATCTAACTCGGAATCTACTGCGCCTACATCATAACTCGGAATCTACTGCGCCTACATCATAACTCGGAATCTAACTCGGAATCTACTGCGCCTACATCATAACTCGGAATCTAACTCGGAATCTACTGCGCCTACATCATAACTCGGAATCTACTGCGCCTAAATCATAACTCGGAATCTACTGCGCCTACATCATAACTCGAAATCTAACTCGGAATCTAACTCGGAATCTACTGCGCCTACATCATAACTCGGAATCTACTGCGCCTACATCATAACTCGGAATCTAACTCGGAATCTACTGCGCCTACATCATAACTTGGAATCTACTGCGCCTACATCATAACTCGGAATCTAACTCGGAATCTACTGCGCCTACATCATAACTCGGAATCTACTGCGCCTACATCATAACTCGGAATCTAACTCGGAATCTACTGCGCCTACATCATAACTCGGAATCTAACTCGGAATCTACTGCGCCTACATCATAACTCGGAATCTACTGCGCCTACATCATAACTCGGAATCTAACTCGGAATCTACTGCGCCTACATCATAACTCGGAATCTAACTCGGAATCTACTGCGCCTACATCATAACTCGGAACCTACTGCGCCTACATCATAACTCGGAATCTAACTCGGAATCTACTGCGCCTACATCATAACTCGGAATCTAACTCGGAATCTACTGCGCCTACATCATAACTCAGAATCTGACTCGGAATCTACTGCGCCTACATCATAACTCGGAATCTACTGCGCCTACATCATAACTCGGAATCTAACTCGGAATCTACTGCGCCTACATCATAACTCGGAATCTACTGCGCCTACATCATAACTCGGAATCTAACTCGGAATCTACTGCGCCTACATCATAACTCGGAATCTACTGCGCCTACATCATAACTCGGAATCTAACTCGGAATCTACTGCGCCTACATCATAACTCGGAATCTACTGCGCCTACATCATAACTCGGAATCTAACTCGGAATCTACTGCGCCTACATCATAACTCGGAATCTAACTCGGAATCTACTGCGCCTACATCATAACTCGGAATCTACTGCGCCTAAATCATAACTCGGAATCTACTGCGCCTACATCATAACTCGGAATCTAACTCGGAATCTAACTCGGAATCTACTGCGCCTACATCATAACTCTGAATCTACTGCGCCTACATCATAACTCGGAATCTAACTCGGAATCTACTGCGCCTACATCATAACTCGGAATCTACTGCGCCTACATCATAACTCGGAATCTAACTCGGAATCTACTGCGCCTACATCATAACTCGGAATCTACTGCGCCTACATCATAACTCGGAATCTAACTCGGAATCTACTGCGCCTACATCATAACTCGGAATCTACTGCGCCTACATCATAACTCGGAATCTAACTCGGAATCTACTGCGCCTACATCATAACTCGGAATCTACTGCGCCTACATCATAACTCGGAATCTAACTCGGAATCTACTGCGCCTACATCATAACTCGGAATCTAACTCGGAATCTACTGCGCCTACATCATAACTCGGAACCTACTGCGCCTACATCATAACTCGGAATCTAACTCGGAATCTACCGTGCCTACATCATAACACGGAATCTACTGCGCCTACATCATAACTCGGAATCTAACTCGGAATCTACTGCGCCTACATCATAACTCGGAATCTACTGCGCCTACATCATAACTCGGAATCTAACTCGGAATCTACTGCGCCTACATCATAACTCGGAATCAAACTCGGAATCAACTGCGCCTACAGAATAACTCGGAATCTACTGCGCCTACATCATAACTCGGAATCTACTACGCCTACATCATAACTCGGAATCTAACTCGGAATCTACTGCGCCTACATCATAACTCGGAATCTAACTCGGAATCTACTGCACCTACATCATAACTCGGAATCTACTGCGCCTACATCATAACTCGGAATCTACTGCGCCTACATCATAACTCGGAATCTACTGCGCCTACATCATAACTCGGAATCTAACTCGGAATCTACTGCGCCTACATCATAACTCGGAATCTACTGCGCCTACATCATAACTCGGAATCTAACTCGGAATCTACTGCGCCTACATCATAACTCGGAATCTACTGCGCCTACATCATAACTCGGAATCAAACTCGGAATCTAACTCGGAATCTACTGCGCCTACATCATAACTCGGAATCTACTGCGCCTACATCATAACTCGGAATCTAACTCGGAATCTACTGCGCCTACATCATAACTTGGAATCTACTGCGCCTACATCATAACTCGGAATCTAACTCGGAATCTACTGCGCCTACATCATAACTCGGAATCTACTGCGCCTACATCATAACTCGGAATCTAACTCGGAATCTACTGCGCCTACATCATAACTCGGAATCTACTGCGCCTACATCATAACTCGGAATCTAACTCGGAATCTACTGCGCCTACATCATAACTCGGAATCTACTGCGCCTACATCATAACTCGGAATCTAACTCGGAATCTACTGCGCCTACATCATAACTCGGAATCTAACTCGGAATCTACTGTGCCTACATCATAACTCGGAACCTACTGCGCCTACATCATAACTCGGAATCTAACTCGGAATCTACTGCGCCTACATCATAACTCGGAATCTAACTCGGAATCTACTGCGCCTACATCATAACTCAGAATCTGACTCGGAATCTACTGCGCCTACATCATAACTCGGAATCTACTGCGCCTACATCATAACTCGGAATCTAACTCGGAATCTACTGCGCCTACATCATAACTCGGAATCTACTGCGCCTACATCATAACTCGGAATCTAACTCGGAATCTACTGCGCCTACATCATAACTCGGAATCTACTGCGCCTACATCATAACTCGGAATCTAACTCGGAATCTACTGCGCCTACATCATAACTCGGAATCTACTGCACCTACATCATAACTCGGAATCTAACTCGGAATCTACTGCGCCTACATCATAACTCGGAATCTAACTCGGAATCTACTGCGCCTACATCATAACTCGGAATCTACTGCGCCTAAATCATAACTCGGAATCTACTGCGCCTACATCATAACTCGGAATCTAACTCGGAATCTAACTCGGAATCTACTGCGCCTACATCATAACTCTGAATCTACTGCGCCTACATCATAACTCGGAATCTAACTCGGAATCTACTGCGCCTACATCATAACTCGGAATCTACTGCGCCTACATCATAACTCGGAATCTAACTCGGAATCTACTGCGCCTACATCATAACTCGGAATCTACTGCGCCTACATCATAACTCGGAATCTAACTCGGAATCTACTGCGCCTACATCATAACTCGGAATCTACTGCGCCTACATCATAACTCGGAATCTAACTCGGAATCTACTGCGCCTACATCATAACTCGGAATCTACTGCGCCTACATCATAACTCGGAATCTACTGCGCCTACATCATAACTCGGAATCTAACTCGGAATCTACTGCGCCTACATCATAACTCGGAATCTAACTCGGAATCTACTGCGCCTACATCATAACTCGGAACCTACTGCGCCTACATCATAACTCGGAATCTAACTCGGAATCTACCGTGCCTACATCATAACACGGAGTCTACTGCGCCTACATCATAACTCGGAATCTAACTCGGAATCTACTGCGCCTACATCATAACTCGGAATCTACTGCGCCTACATCATAACTCGGAATCTAACTCGGAATCTACTGCGCCTACATCATAACTCGGAATCAAACTCGGAATCAACTGCGCCTACATCATAACTCGGAATCTACTGCGCCTACATCATAACTCGGAATCTACTACGCCTACATCATAACTCGGAATCTAACTCGGAATCTACTGCGCCTACATCATAACTCGGAATCTAACTCGGAATCTACTGCGCCTACATCATAACTCGGAATCTACTGCGCCTACATCATAACTCGGAATCTACTGCGCCTACATCATAACTCGGAATCTACTGCGCCTACATCATAACTCGGAATCTAACTCGGAATCTACTGCGCCTACATCATAACTCGGAATCTACTGCGCCTACATCATAACTCGGAATCTAACTCGGAATCTACTGCGCCTACATCATAACTCGGAATCTACTGCGCCTACATCATAACTCGGAATCTAACTCGGAATCTACTGCGCCTACATCATAACTCGGAATCTACTGCGCCTACATCATAACTAGGAATCTAACGTGGAATCTACTGCGCCTACATCATAACTCGGAATCTAACTCGGAATCTACTGCGCCTACATCATAACTCGGAATCTACTGCGCCTACATCATAACTCGGAATCTAACTCGGAATCTACTGCGCCTACATCATAACTCGGAATCTACTGCGCCTACATCATAACTCGGAATCTAACTCGGAATCTACTGCGCCTACATCATAACTCGGAATCTAACTCGGAATCTACTGCGCCTACATCATAACTCGGAATCTACTGCGCCTAAATCATAACTCGGAATCTACTGCGCCTACATCATAACTCGAAATCTAACTCGGAATCTAACTTGGAATCTACTGCGCCTACATCATAACTCGGAATCTACTGCGCCTACATCATAACTCGGAATCTAACTCGGAATCTACTGCGCCTACATCATAACTTGGAATCTACTGCGCCTACATCATAACTCGGAATCTAACTCGGAATCTACTGCGCCTACATCATAACTCGGAATCTACTGCGCCTACATCATAACTCGGAATCTAACTCGGAATCTACTGCGCCTACATCATAACTCGGAATCTACTGCGCCTACATCATAACTCGGAATCTAACTCGGAATCTACTGCGCCTACATCATAACTCGGAATCTACTGCGCCTACATCATAACTCGGAATCTAACTCGGAATCTACTGCGCCTACATCATAACTCGGAATCTAACTCGGAATCTACTGCGCCTACATCATAACTCGGAACCTACTGCGCCTACATCATAACTCGGAATCTAACTCGGAATCTACTGCGCCTACATCATAACTCGGAATCTAACTCGGAATCTACTGCGCCTACATCATAACTCAGAATCTGACTCGGAATCTACTGCGCCTACATCATAACTCGGAATCTACTGAGCCTACATCATAACTCGGAATCTAACTCGGAATCTACTGCGCCTACATCATAACTCGGAATCTACTGCGCCTACATCATAACTCGGAATCTAACTCGGAATCTACTGCGCCTACATCATAACTCGGAATCTACTGCGCCTACATCATAACTCGGAATCTAACTCGGAATCTACTGCGCCTACATCATAACTCGGAATCTACTGCGCCTACATCATAACTTGGAATCTAACTCGGAATCTACTGCGCCTACATCATAACTTGAATCTACTGCGCCTACATCATAACTCGGAATCTAACTCGGAATCTACTGCGCCTACATCATAACTCGGAATCTACTGCGCCTACATCATAACTCGGAATCTACTGCGCCTACATCATAACTCGTATCTAACTCGGAATCTACTGCGCCTACATCATAATTCGGAATCTACTGCGCCTACATCATAACTCGGAATCTAACTCGGAATCTACTGCGCCTACATCATAACTCGGAATCTACTGCGCCTACATCATAACTCGGAATCTAACTCGGAATCTACTGCGCCTACATCATAACTCGGAATCTACTGCGCCTACATCATAACTTGGAATCTAACTCGGAATCTACTGCGCCTACATCATAACTCGGAATCTACTGCGCCTACATCATAACTCGGAATCTAACTCGGAATCTACTGCGCCTACATCATAACTCGGAATCTACTGCGCCTACATCATAACTCGGAATCTAACTCGGAATCTACTGCGCCTACATCATAACTCGGAATCTACTGCGCCTACATCATAACTCGGAATCTAACTCGGAATCTACTGCGCCTACATCATAACTCGGAATCTACTGCGCCTACATCATAACTCAGAATCTACTGCGCCTACATCATAACTCGGAATCTAACTCGGAATCTACTGCGCCTACATCATAGCTCGGAATCTACTGCGCCTACATCATAACTCGGAATCTAACTCGGAATCTACTGCGCCTACATCATAACTCGGAATCTAACTCGGTATCTACTGCGCCTACATCATAACTCGGAATCTACTGCGTCTACATCATAACTCGGAATCTACTGCGCCTACATCATAACTCGGAATCTACTGCGCCTACATCATAACTCGGAATCTAACTCGGAATCTACTGCGCCTACATCATAACTCGGAATCTACTGCACCTACATCATAACTCGGAACCTACTGCGCCTACATCATAACTCGGAATCTAACTCGGAATCTACTGCGCCTACATCATAACTCGGAATCTACTGCGCCTACATCATAACTTGGAATCTAACTCGGAATCTACTGCGCCTACATCATAACTCGGAATCTACTGCGCCTACATCATAACTCGGAATCTAACTCGGAATCTACTGCGCCTACATCATAACTCGGAATCTACTGCGCCTACATCATAACTCGGAATCTAACTCGGAATCTACTGCGCCTACATCATAACTCGGAATCTACTGCGCCTACATCATAACTCGGAATCTAACTCGGAATCTACTGCGCCTACATCATAACTCGGAATCTACTGCGCCTACATCATAACCCAGAATCTACTGCGCCTACATCATAACTCGGAATCTAACTCGGAATCTACTGCGCCTACATCATAACTCGGAATCTACTGCGCCTACATCATAACTCGGAATCTAAGTCGTAATCTACCGTGCCTACATCATAACTCGGAATCTACTGCGCCTACATCATAACTCGGAATCTAACTCGGAATCTACTGCGCCTACATCATAACTCGGAATCTACTGCGCCTACATCATAACTCGGAATCTAACTCGGAATCTACTGCGCCTACATCATAACTCGGAATCAAACTCGGAATCAACTGCGCCTACATCATAACTCGGAATCTACTGCGCCTACATCATAACTCGGAATCTACTGCACCTACATCATAACTCGGAATCTAACTCGGAATCTACTGCGCCTACATCATAACTCGGAATCTAACTCGGAATCTACTGCGCCTACATCATAACTCGGAATCTACTGCGCCTACATCATAACTCGGAATCTACTGCGCCTACATCATAACTTGGAATCTACTGCGCCTACATCATAACTCGGAATCTAACTCGGAATCTACTGCGCCTACATCATAACTCGGAATCTACTGCGCCTACATCATAACTCGGAATCTAACTCGGAATCTACTGCGCCTACATCATAACTCGGAATCTACTGCGCCTACATCATAACTCGGAATCTAACTCGGATTCTACTGCGCCTACATCATAACTCGGAATCTACTGCGCCTACATCATAACTCGGAATCTAACTCGGAATCTACTGCGCCTACATCATAACTCGGAATCTACTGCGCCTACATCATAACTCGGAATCTAACTCGGAATCTACTGCGCCTACATCATAACTCGGAATCTAACTCGGAATCTACTGCGCCTACATCATAACTCGGAATCTACTGCGACTACATCATATCTCGGAATCTAATACGGAATCTACTGCGCCTACATCATAACTCGGAATCTAACTCGGAATCTACTGCGCCTACATCATAACTAGGAATCTACTGCGCCTAAATCATAACTCGGAATCTACTGCGCCTACATCATAACTCGGAATCTACTGCGCGTACATCATAACTCGGAATCTAACTCGGAATCTAACTCGGAATCTACTGCGCCTACATCATAACTCGGAATCTACTGCGCCTACATCATAACTCGGAATCTAACTCGGAATCTACTGCGCCTACATCATAACTCGGAATCTACTGCGCCTACATCATAACTCGGAGTCTAACTCGGAATCTACTGCGCCTACATCATAACTCGTAATCTACTGCGCCTACATCATAACTCGGAATCTAACTCGGAATCTACTGCGCCTACATCATAACTCGGAATCTACTGCGCCTACATCATAACTCGGAATCTAACTCGGAATCTACTGCGCCTACATCATAACTCGGAATCTAACTCGGAATCTACTGCGCCTACATCATAACTCGGAACCTACTGCGCCTACATCATAACTCGGAATCTAACTCGGAATCTACTGCGCCTACATCATAACTCGGAATCTAACTCGGAATCTACTGCGCCTACATCATAACTCAGAATCTAACTCGGAATCTACTGCGCCTACATCATAACTCGGAATCTACTGCGCCTACATCATTACTCGGAATCTAACTCGGAATCTACTGCGCCTACATCATAACTCGGAATCTACTGCGCCTACATCATAACTCGGAATCTACTGCGCCTACATCATAACTCAGAATCTACTGCGCCTGCATCATAACTCGGAATCTAACTCGGAATCTACTGCGCCTACATCATAGCTCGGAATCTACTGCGCCTACATCATAACTCGGAATCTAACTCGGTATCTACTGCGCCTACATCATAACTCGGAATCTACTGCGTCTACATCATAACTCGGAATCTACTGCGCCTACATCATAACTCGGAATCTACTGCGCCTACATCATAACTCGGAATCTAACTCGGAATCTACTGCGCCTACATCATAACTCGGAATCTACTGCACCTACATCATAACTCGGAACCTACTGCGCCTACATCATAACTCGGAATCTAACTCGGAATCTACTGCGCCTACATCATAACTCGGAATCTACTGCGCCTACATCATAACTTGGAATCTAACTCGGAATCTACTGCGCCTACAACATAACACGGAATCTACTGCGCCTATATCATAACTCGGAATCTAACTCGGAATCTACTGCGCCTACATCATAACTCGGAATCTACTGCGCCTACATCATAACTCGGAATCTAACTCGGAATCTACTGCGCCTACATCATAACTCGGAATCTACTGCGCCTACATCATAACTCGGAATCTAACTCGGAATCTACTGCGCCTACATCATAACTCGGAATCTACTGCGCCTACATCATAACTCAGAATCTACTGCGCCTACATCATAACTCGGAATCTAACTCGGAATCTACTGCGCCTACATCATAACTCGGAATCTACTGCGCCTACATCATAACTCGGAATCTAACTCGGAATCTACCGTGCCTACATCATAACTCGGAATCTACTGCGCCTACATCATAACTCGGAATCTAACTCGGAATCTACTGCGCCTACATCATAACTCGGAATCTACTGCGCCTACATCATAACTCGGAATCTAACTCGGAATCTACTGCGCCTACATCATAACTCGGAATCTACTGCGCCTACATCATAACTCGGAATCTACTGCACCTACATCATAACTCGGAATCTAACTCGGAATCTACTGCGCCTACATCATAACTCGGAATCTAACTCAGAATCTACTGCGCCTACATCATAACTCGGAATCTACTGCGCCTACATCATAACTCGGAATCTACTGCGCCTACATCATAACTTGGAATCTACTGCGCCTACATCATAACTCGGAATCTAACTCGGAATCTACTGCGCCTACATCATAACTCGGAATCTACTGCGCCTACATCATAACTCGGAATCTAACTCGGAATCTACTGCGCCTACATCATAACTCGGAATCTACTGCGCCTACATCATAACTCGGAATCTAACTCGGATTCTACTGCGCCTACATCATAACTCGGAATCCACTGCGCCTACATCATAACTCGGAATCTAACTCGGAATCTACTGCGCCTACATCATAACTCGGAATCTACTGCGCCTACATCATAACTCGGAATCTAACTCGGAATCTACTGCGCCTACATCATAACTCGGAATCTAACTCGGAATCTACTGCGCCTACATCATAACTCGGAATCTACTGCGCCTACATCATAACTCGGAATCTAACTCGGAATCTACTGCGCCTACATCATAACTCGGAATCTACTGCGCCTACATCATAACTCGGAATCTAATACGGAATCTACTGCGCCTACATCATAACTCGGAATCTAACTCGGAATCTACTGCGCCTACATCATAACTAGGAATCTACTGCGCCTAAATCATAACTCGGAATCTACTGCGCCTACATCATAACTCGGAATCTACTGCGCCTACATCATAACTCGGAATCTAACTCGGAATCTAACTCGGAATCTACTGCGCCTACATCATAACTCGGAATCTACTGCGCCTACATCATAACTCGGAATCTAACTCGGAATCTACTGCGCCTACATCATAACTCGGAATCTACTGCGCCTACATCATAACTTGGAATCTAACTCGGAATCTACTGCGCCTACATCATAACTCGGAATCTACTGCGCCTACATCATAACTCGGAATCTAACTCGGAATCTACTGCGCCTACATCATAACTCGGAATCTAACTCAGAATCTACTGCGCTTACATCATAACTCGGAATCTACTGCGCCTACATCATAACTCGGAATCTAACTCGGAATCTACTGCGCCTACATCATAACTCGGAATCTACTGCGCCTACATCATAACTCGGAATCTAACTCGGAATCTACTGCGCCTACATCATAACTCGGAATCTAACTCGGAATCTACTGCGCCTACATCATAACTCGGAACCTACTGCGCCTACATCATAACTCGGAATCTAACTCGGAACCTACTGCGCCTACATCATAACTCGGAATCTAACTCGGAATCTACTGCGCCTACATCATAACTCAGAATCTAACTCGGAATCTACTGCGCCTACATCATAACTCGGAATCTACTGCGCCTACATCATAACTCGGAATCTAACTCGGAATCTACTGCGCCTACATCATAACTCGGAATCTACTGCGCCTACATCATAACTCGGAATCTAACTCGGAATCTACTGCGCCTACATCATAAATCGGAATCTACTGCGCCTACATCATAACTCAGAATCTAACTCGGAATCTACTGCGCCTACATCATAACTCGGAATCTACTGCGCCTACATCATAACTTGGAATCTAACTCGGAATCTACTGCGCCTACATCATAACTTGAATCTACTGCGCCTACATCATAACTCGGAATCTAACTCGGAATCTACTGCGCCTACATCATAACTCGGAATCTACTGCGCCTACATCATAACTCGGAATCTAACTCGGAATCTACTGCGCCTACATCATAACTCGGAATCTACTGCGCCTACATCATAACTCGGAATCTAACTCGAAATTTACTGCGCCTACATCATAATTCGGAATCTACTGCGCCTACATCATAACTCGGAATCTAACTCGGAATCTACTGCGCCTACATCATAACTTGGAATCTACTGCGCCTACATCATAACTCGGAATCTAACTCGAAATCTACTGCGCCTACATCATAATTCGGAATCTACTGCGCCTACATCATAACTCGGAATCTAACTCGGAATCTATTGCGCCTACATCATAACTCGGAATCTACTGCGCCTACATCATAACTCGGAATCTAACTCGGAATCTACTGCGCCTACATCATAATTCAGAATCTACTGCGCCTACATCATAACTCGGAATCTAACTCGGAATCTACTGCGCCTACATCATAACTCGGAATCTAACTCGGAATCTACTGCGCCTGCATCATAACTCGGAATCTACTGCGCCTACATCATAACTCGGAATCTAACTCGGAATCTACTGCGCCTACATCATAACTCGGAATCTACTGCGCCTACATCATAACTCGGAATCTAACTCGGAATCTACTGCGCCTACATCATAACTCGGAATCTACTGCGCCTACATCATAACTCGGAATCTAACTCGGAATCTACTGCGCCTACATCATAACTCGGAATCTACTGCGCCTACATCATAACTCGGAATCTAACTCGGAATCTACTGCGCCTACATCATAACTCGTAATCTACTGCGCCTACATCATAACTCGGAATCTAACTCAGAATCTACTGCGCCTACATCATAACTCGGAATCTACTGCGCCTACATCATAACTCGGAATCTAACTCGGAATCTACTGCGCCTACATCATAACTCGGAATCTACTGCGCCTACATCATAACTTGGAATCTAACTCGGAATCTACTGCGCCTACATCATAACTTGAATCTACTGCGCCTACATCATAACTTGGAATCTAACTCGGAATCTACTGCGCCTACATCATAACTCGGAATCTACTGTGCCTACATCATAACTCGGAATCTAACTCGGAATCTACTGCGCCTACATCATAACTCGGAATCTACTGCGCCTAAATCATAACTCGGAATCTAACTCGGAATCTACTGCGCCTACATCATAACTCGGAATCTACTGCGCCTACATCATAACTCGGAATCTAACTCGGAATCTACTGCGCCTACATCATAACTCGGAACCTACTGCGCCTACATCATAACTCGGAATCTACTGCGCCTACATCATAACTCGGAATCTAACTCGGAATCTACTGCGCCTACATCATAACTCAGAATCTAACTCGGAATCTACTGCGCCTACATCATAACTCAGAATCTAACTCGGAATCTACTGCGCCTACATCATAACTCGGAATCTACTGCGCCTACATCATAACTCGGAATCTAACTCTGAATCTACTGCGCCTACATCATACCTCGGAATCTACTGCGCCTACATCATAACTCGGAATCTAACTCGGAATCTACTGCGCCTACATCACAACTCGGAATCTACTGCGCCTACATCATAACTCGGAATCTAACTCGGAATCTACTGCGCCTACATCATAACTCGGAATCTACTGCGCCTACATCATAACCGGGAATCTACTGCGCCTACATCATAACTCGGAATCTAACTCGGAATCTACTGCGCCTACATCATAACTCGGAATCTACTGCGCCTACATCATAACTCGGAATCTAACTCGGAATCTACTGCGCCTACATCATAACTCGGAATCTACTGCGCCTACATCATAACTCGGAATCTAACTCGGAATCTACTGCGCCTACATCATAACTCGGAATCTACTGCGCCTACATCATAACTCGGAATCTAACTCGGAATCTACTGCGCCTACATCATAACTCGTAATCTACTGCGCCTACATCATAACTCGGAATCTAACTCAGAATCTACTGCGCCTACATCATAACTCGGAATCTACTGCGCCTACATCATAACTCGGAATCTAACTCGGAATCTACTGCGCCTACATCATAACTCGGAATCTACTGCGCCTACATCATAACTTGGAATCTAACTCGGAATCTACTGCGCCTACATCATAACTTGAATCTACTGCGCCTACATCATAACTTGGAATCTAACTCGGAATCTACTGCGCCTACATCATAACTCGGAATCTACTGTGCCTACATCATAACTCGGAATCTAAGTCGGAATCTACTGCGCCTACATCATAACTCGGAATCTACTGCGCCTAAATCATAACTCGGAATCTAACTCGGAATCTACTGCGCCTACATCATAACTCGGAATCTACTGCGCCTACATCATAACTCGGAATCTAACTCGGAATCTACTGCGCCTACATCATAACTCGGAACCTACTGCGCCTACATCATAACTCGGAATCTACTGCGCCTACATCATAACTCGGAATCTAACTCGGAATCTACTGCGCCTACATCATAACTCAGAATCTAACTCGGAATCTACTGCGCCTACATCATAACTCAGAATCTAACTCGGAATCTACTGCGCCTACATCATAACTCGGAATCTACTGCGCCTACATCATAACTCGGAATCTAACTCTGAATCTACTGCGCCTACATCATACCTCGGAATCTACTGCGCCTACATCATAACTCGGAATCTAACTCGGAATCTACTGCGCCTACATCACAACTCGGAATCTACTGCGCCTACATCATAACTCGGAATCTAACTCGGAATCTACTGCGCCTACATCATAACTCGGAATCTACTGCGCCTACATCATAACCGGGAATCTACTGCGCCTACATCATAACTCGGAATCTAACTCGGAATCTACTGCGCCTACATCATAACTCGGAATCTACTGCGCCTACATCATAACTCGGAATCTAACTCGGAATCTACTGCGCCTACATCATAACTCGGAATCTAACTCGGAATCTACTGCGCCTACATCATAACTCGGAATCTACTGCGCCTACATCATAACTCGGAATCTACTGCGCCTACATCATAACTCGGAATCTAACTCGGAATCTACTGCGCCTACATCATAACTCGGAATCTACTGCGCCTACATCATAACTTGGAATCTAACTCGGAATCTATTGCGCCTACATCATAACTCGGAATCTACTGCGCCTACATCATAACTCGGAATCTAACTCGGAATCTACTGCGCCTACATCATAATTCGGAATCTACTGCGCCTACATCATAACTCGGAATCTAACTCGGAATCTACTGCGCCTACATCATAACTCGGAATCTAACTCGGAATCTACTGCGCCTAAATCATAACTCGGATTCTACTGCGCCTAAATCATAACTCGGAATCTAACTTGGAATCTACTGCGCCTACATCATAACTCGGAATCTACTGCGCCTACATCATAACTCGGAATCTAACTCGGAATCTACTGCGCCTACATCATAACTCGGAATCTACTGCGCCTACATCATAGCTCGGAATCTAACTCGGAATCTACTGCGCCTACATCATAACTCGGAATCTACTGCGCCTACATCATAACTCAAAATCTAACTCGGAATCTACTGCGCCTATATCATAACTCGGAATCTAACTCGGAATCTACTGCGCCTACATCATAACTCGGAATCTACTGCGCCTACATCATAACTCAGAATCTAACTCGGAATCTACTGCGCCTACATCATAACTCGGAATCTACTGCGCCTACATCATAACTCGGAATCTAACTCGGAATCTACTGCGCCTACATCATAACTCGGAATCTAACTCGGAATCTACTGCGCCTACATCATAACTCGGAATCTACTGCGCCTACATCATAACTCGGAATCTAACTCGGAATCTACTGCGCCTACATCATAACTCGGAATCTAACTCGGAATCTACTGCGCCTACATCATAACTCAGAATCTAACTCGGAATCTACTGCGCCTACATCATAACTCGGAATCTACTGCGCCTACATCATAACTCAGAATCTACTGCGCCTACATCATAACTCGGAATCTAACTCGGAATCTACTGCGCCTACATCATAACTCGGAATCTACTGCGCCTACATCATAACTCGGAATCTAACTCGGAATCTACTGCGCCTACATCATAACTCGGAATCTACTGCGCCTACATCATAACTCGGAATCTAACTCGGAATCTACTGCGCCTACATCATAACTTGAATCTACTGCGCCTACATCATAACTCGGAATCTAACTCGGAATCTACTGCGCCTACATCATAACTCGGAATCTACTGCGCCTACATCATAACTCGGAATCTAACTCGGAATCTACTGCGCCTACATCATAACTCGGAATCTACTGCGCCTAAATCATAACTCGGAATCTAACTCGGAATCTACTGCGCCTACATCATAACTCGGAATCTACTGCGCCTACATCATAACTCGGAATCTAACTTGGAATCTACTGCGCCTACATCATAATTCGGAATCTACTGCGCCTACATCATAACTCGGAATCTAACTCGGAATCTACTGCGCCTACATCATAACTTGGAATCTTACTCGGAATCTATTGCGCCTACATCATAACTCGGAATCTACTGCGCCTACATCATAACTCGGAATCTAACTCGGAATCTACTGCGCCTACATCATAATTCGGAATCTACTGCGCCTACATCATAACTCGGAATCTACTGCGCCTACATCATAACTCGGAATCTACTGCGCCTACATCATAACTTGGAATCTACTGCGCCTACATCATAACTCGGAATCTAACTCGGAATCTACTGCGCCTACATCATAACTCGGAATCTAACTCGGAATCTACTGCGCCTACATCATAACTCAGAATCTAACTCGGAATCTACTGCGCCTACATCATAACTCGGAATCTACTGCGCCTACATCATAACTCAGAATCTACTGCGCCTACATCATAACTCGGAATCTAACTCGGAATCTACTGCGCCTACATCATAACTCGGAATCTACTGCGCCTACATCATAACTCGGAATCTAACTCGGAATCTACTGCGCCTACATCATAACTCGGAATCTACTGCGCCTACATCATAACTTGTAATCTAACTCGGAATCTACTGCGCCTACATCATAACTTGAATCTACTGCGCCTACATCATAACTCGGAATCTAACTCGGAATCTACTGCGCCTACATCATAACTCGGAATCTACTGCGCCTACATCATAACTCGGAATCTAACTCGGAATCTACTGCGCCTACATCATAACTCGGAATCTACTGCGCCTAAATCATAACTCGGAATCTAACTCGGAATCTACAGCGCCTACATCATAACTCGGAATCTACTGCGCCTACATCATTACTCGGAATCTAACTCGGAATCTACTGCGCCTACATCATAATTCGGAATCTACTGCACCTACATCATAACTCGGAATCTAACTCGGAATCTACTGCGCCTACATCATAACTTGGAATCTTACTCGGAATCTATTGCGCCTACATCATAACTCGGAATCTACTGCGCCTACATCATAACTCGGAATCTAACTCGGAATCTACTGCGCCTACATCATAATTCGGAATCTACTGCGCCTACATCATAACTCGGAATCTACTGCGCCTACATCATAACTCGGAATCTACTGCGCCTACATCATAACTTGGAATCTACTGCGCCTACATCATAACTCGGAATCTAACTCGGAATCTACTGCGCCTACATCATAACTCGGAATCTACTGCGCCTACATCATAACTCGGAATCTAACTCGGAATCTACTGCGCCTACATCATAACTCGGAATCTACTGCGCCTACATCATAACTCGGAATCTAACTCGGATTCTACTGCGCCTACATCATAACTCGGAATCTACTGCGCCTACATCATAACTCGGAATCTAACTCGGAATCTACTGCGCCTACATCATAACTCGGAATCTACTGCGCCTACATCATAACTCGGAATCTAACTCGGAATCTACTGCGCCTACATCATAACTCGGAATCTAACTCGGAATCTACTGCGCCTACATCATAACTCGGAATCTACTGCGCCTACATCATAACTCGGAATCTAACTCGGAATCTACTGCGCCTACATCATAACTCGGAATCTACTGCGCCTACATCATAACTCGGAATCTAATACGGAATCTACTGCGCCTACATCATAACTCGGAATCTAACTCGGAATCTACTGCGCCTACATCATATCTAGGAATCTACTGCGCCTAAATCATAACTCGGAATCTACTGCGCCTACATCATAACTCGGAATCTACTGCGCCTACATCATAACTCGGAATCTAACTCGGAATCTAACTCGGAATCTACTGCGCCTACATCATAACTCGGAATCTACTGCGCCTACATCATAACTCGGAATCTAACTCGGAATCTACTGCGCCTACATCATAACTCGGAATCTACTGCGCCTACATCATAACTCGGAATCTAACTCGGAATCTACTGCGCCTACATCATAACTCGGAATCTACTGCGCCTACATCATAACTCGGAATCTAACTCGGAATCTACTGCGCCTACATCATAACTCGGAATCTACTGCGCCTACATCATAACTTGGAATCTAACTCGGAATCTACTGCGCCTACATCATAACTCGGAATCTACTGCGCCTACATCATAACTCGGAATCTAACTCGGAATCTACTGCGCCTACATCATAACTCGGAATCTAACTCAGAATCTACTGCGCCTACATCATAACTCGGAATCTACTGCGCCTACATCATAACTCGGAATCTAACTCGGAATCTACTGCGCCTACATCATAACTCGGAATCTACTGCGCCTACATCATAACTCGGAATCTAACTCGGAATCTACTGCGCCTACATCATAACTCGGAATCTAACTCGGAATCTACTGCGCCTACATCATAACTCGGAACCTACTGCGCCTACATCATAACTCGGAATCTAACTCGGAATCTACTGCGCCTACATCATAACTCGGAATCTAACTCGGAATCTACTGCGCCTACATCATAACTCAGAATCTAACTCGGAATCTACTGCGCCTACATCATAACTCGGAATCTACTGCGCCTACATCATAACTCGGAATCTAACTCGGAATCTACTGCGCCTACATCATAACTCGGAATCTACTGCGCCTACATCATAACTCGGAATCTAACTCGGAATCTACTGCGCCTACATCATAAATCGGAATCTACTGCGCCTACATCATAACTCAGAATCTAACTCGGAATCTACTGCGCCTACATCATAACTCGGAATCTACTGCGCCTACATCATAACTTGGAATCTAACTCGGAATCTACTGCGCCTACATCATAACTCGGAATCTACTGCGCCTACATCATAACTCGGAATCTAACTCGGAATCTACTGCGCCTACATCATAACTCGGAATCTACTGCGCCTAAATCATAACTCGGAATCTAACTCGGAATCTACTGCGCCTACATCATAACTCGGAATCTACTGCGCCTACATCATAACTCGGAATCTAACTCGAAATCTACTGCGCCTACATCATAATTCGGAATCTACTGCGCCTACATCATAACTCGGAATCTAACTCGGAATCTACTGCGCCTACATCATAACTTGGAATCTAACTCGGAATCTATTGCGCCTACATCATAACTCAGAATCTACTGCGCCTACATCATAACTCGGAATCTAACTCGGAATCTACTGCGCCTACATCATAATTCAGAATCTACTGCGCCTACATCATAACTCGGAATCTAACTTGGAATCTACTGCGCCTACATCATAACTCGGAATCTACTGTGCCTACATCATAACTCGGAATCTAACTCGGAATCTACTGCGCCTACATCATAACTCGGAACCTACTGCGCCTACATCATAACTCGGAATCTACTGCGCCTACATCATAACTCGGAATCTAACTCGGAATCTACTGCGCCTACATCATAACTCAGAATCTAACTCGGAATCTACTGCGCCTACATCATAACTCAGAATCTAACTCGGAATCTACTGCGCCTACATCATAACTCGGAATCTACTGCGCCTACATCATAACTCGGAATCTAACTCGGAATCTACTGCGCCTACATCATACCTCGGAATCTACTGCGCCTACATCATAACTCGGAATCTAACTCGGAATCTACTGCGCCTACATCACAACTCGGAATCTACTGCGCCTACATCATAACTCGGAATCTAACTCGGAATCTACTGCGCCTACATCATAACTCGGAATCTACTGCGCCTACATCATAACCGGGAATCTACTGCGCCTACATCATAACTCGGAATCTAACTCGGAATCTACTGCGCCTACATCACAACTCGGAATCTACTGCGCCTACATCATAACTCGGAATCTAACTCGTAATCTACTGCGCCTACATCATAACTCGGAATCTAACTCGGAATCTACTGCGCCTACATCATAACTCGGAATCTACTGCGCCTACATCATAACTCGGAATCTACTGCGCCTACATCATAACTCGGAATCTAACTCGGAATCTACTGCGCCTACATCATAACTCGGAATCTACTGCGCCTACATCATAACTTGGAATCTAACTCGGAATCTATTGCGCCTACATCATAACTCGGAATCTACTGCGCCTACATCATAACTCGGAATCTAACTCGGAATCTACTGCGCCTACATCATAATTCGGAATCTACTGCGCCTACATCATAACTCGGAATCTAACTCGGAATCTACTGCGCCTACATCATAACTCGGAATCTAACTCGGAATCTACTGCGCCTACATCATAACTCGGAATCTACTGCGCCTAAATCATAACTCGGAATCTAACTTGGAATCTACTGCGCCTACATCATAACTCGGAATCTACTGCGCCTACATCATAACTCGGAATCTAACTCGGAATCTACTGCGCCTACATCATAACTCGGAATCTACTGCGCCTACATCATAACTTGGAATCTAACTCGGAATCTACTGCGCCTACATCATAACTCGGAATCTACTGCGCCTACATCATAACTCGGAATCTAACTCGGAATCTACTGCGCCTACATCATAACTCAGAATCTAACTCGGAATCTACTGCGCCTACATCATAACTCGAAATCTAACTCGGAATCTACTGCGCCTACATCATAATTCGGAATCTACTGCGCCTACATCATAACTCGGAATCTAACTCGGAATCTACTGCGCCTACATCATAACTCAGAATCTAACTCGGAATCTACTGCGCCTACATCATAACTCGGAATCTACTGCGCCTACATCATAACTCGGAATCTAACTCGGAATCTACTGCGCCTACATCATAAATCAGAATCTACTGCGCCTACATCATAACTCAGAATCTAACTCGGAATCTACTGCGCCTACATCATAACTCGGAATCTACTGCGCCTACATCATAACTTGGAATCTAACTCGGAATCTACTGCGCCTACATCATAACTCGGAATCTACTGCGCCTACATCATAACTCGGAATCTAACTCGGAATCTACTGCGCCTACATCATAACTCGGAATCTACTGCGCCTAAATCATAACTCGGAATCTAACTCGGAATCTACTGCGCCTACATCATAACTCGGAATCTACTGCGCCTACATCATAACTCGGAATCTAACTCGAAATCTACTGCGCCTACATCATAATTCGGAATCTACTGCGCCTACATCATAACTCGGAATCTAACTCGGAATCTACTGCGCCTACATCATAACTTGGAATCTAACTCGGAATCTATTGCGCCTACATCATAACTCAGAATCTACTGCGCCTACATCATAACTCGGAATCTAACTCGGAATCTACTGCGCCTACATCATAATTCAGAATCTACTGCGCCTACATCATAACTCGGAATCTAACTCGGAATCTACTGCGCCTACATCATAACTCGGAATCTACTGCGCCTACATCATAACTCGGAATCTAACTCGGAATCTACTGCGCCTACATCATAACTCGGAACCTACTGCGCCTACATCATAACTCGGAATCTACTGCGCCTACATCATAACTCGGAATCTAACTCGGAATCTACTGCGCCTACATCATAACTCAGAATCTAACTCGGAATCTACTGCGCCTACATCATAACTCAGAATCTAACTCGGAATCTACTGCGCCTACATCATAACTCGGAATCTACTGCGCCTACATCATAACTCGGAATCTAACTCGGAATCTACTGCGCCTACATCATACCTCGGAATCTACTGCGCCTACATCATAACTCGGAATCTAACTCGGAATCTACTGCGCCTACATCACAACTCGGAATCTACTGCGCCTACATCATAACTCGGAATCTAACTCGGAATCTACTGCGCCTACAACATAACTCGGAATCTACTGCGCCTACATCATAACCGGGAATCTACTGCGCCTACATCATAACTCGGAATCTAACTCGGAATCTACTGCGCCTACATCATAACTCGGAATCTACTGCGCCTACATCATAACTCGGAATCTAACTCGTAATCTACTGCGCCTACATCATAACTCGGAATCTAACTCGGAATCTACTGCGCCTACATCATAACTCGGAATCTACTGCGCCTACATCATAACTCGGAATCTAACTCGGAATCTACTGCGCCTACATCATAACTCGGAATCTACTGCGCCTACATCATAACTTGGAATCTAACTCGGAATCTATTGCGCCTACATCATAACTCGGAATCTACTGCGCCTACATCATAACTCGGAATCTAACTCGGAATCTACTGCGCCTACATCATAATTCGGAATCTACTGCGCCTACATCATAACTCGGAATCTAACTCGGAATCTACTGCGCCTACATCATAACTCGGAATCTAACTCGGAATCTACTGCGCCTACATCATAACTCGGAATCTACTGCGCCTAAATCACAACTCGGAATCTAACTTGGAATCTACTGCGCCTACATCATAACTCGGAATCTACTGCGCCTACATCATAACTCGGAATCTAACTCGGAATCTACTGCGCCTACATCATAACTCGGAATCTACTGCGCCTACATCATAACTTGGAATCTAACTCGGAATCTACTGCGCCTACATCATAACTCGGAATCTACTGCGCCTACATCATAACTCGGAATCTAACTCGGAATCTACTGCGCCTACATCATAACTCAGAATCTAACTCGGAATCTACTGCGCCTACATCATAACTCGGAATCTACTGCGCCTACATCATAACTCGGAATCTAACTCGGAATCTACTGCGCCTACATCATACCTCGGAATCTACTGCGCCTACATCATAACTCGGAATCTAACTCGGAATCTACTGCGCCTACATCACAACTCGGAATCTACTGCGCCTACATCATAACTCGGAATCTAACTCGGAATCTACTGCGCCTACATCATAACTCGGAATCTACTGCGCCTACATCATAACCGGGAATCTACTGCGCCTACATCATAACTCGGAATCTAACTCGGAATCTACTGCGCCTACATCATAACTCGGAATCTACTGCGCCTACATCATAACTCGGAATCTAACTCGTAATCTACTGCGCCTACATCATAACTCGGAATCTAACTCGGAATCTACTGCGCCTACATCATAACTCGGAATCTACTGCGCCTACATCATAACTCGGAATCTACTGCGCCTACATCATAACTCGGAATCTAACTCGGAATCTACTGCGCCTACATCATAACTCGGAATCTACTGCGCCTACATCATAACTTGGAATCTAACTCGGAATCTATTGCGCCTACATCATAACTCGGAATCTACTGCGCCTACATCATAACTCGGAATCTAACTCGGAATCTACTGCGCCTACATCATAACTCAGAATCTAACTCGGAATCTACTGCGCCTACATCATAACTCAGAATCTAACTCGGAATCTACTGCGCCTACATCATAACTCGGAATCTACTGCGCCTACATCATAACTCGGAATCTAACTCGGAATCTACTGCGCCTACATCATACCTCGGAATCTACTGCGCCTACATCATAACTCGGAATCTAACTCGGAATCTACTGCGCCTACATCACAACTCGGAATCTACTGCGCCTACATCATAACTCGGAATCTAACTCGGAATCTACTGCGCCTACAACATAACTCGGAATCTACTGCGCCTACATCATAACCGGGAATCTACTGCGCCTACATCATAACTCGGAATCTAACTCGGAATCTACTGCGCCTACATCATAACTCGGAATCTACTGCGCCTACATCATAACTCGGAATCTAACTCGTAATCTACTGCGCCTACATCATAACTCGGAATCTAACTCGGAATCTACTGCGCCTACATCATAACTCGGAATCTACTGCGCCTACATCATAACTCGGAATCTAACTCGGAATCTACTGCGCCTACATCATAACTCGGAATCTACTGCGCCTACATCATAACTTGGAATCTAACTCGGAATCTATTGCGCCTACATCATAACTCGGAATCTACTGCGCCTACATCATAACTCGGAATCTAACTCGGAATCTACTGCGCCTACATCATAATTCGGAATCTACTGCGCCTACATCATAACTCGGAATCTAACTCGGAATCTACTGCGCCTACATCATAACTCGGAATCTAACTCGGAATCTACTGCGCCTACATCATAACTCGGAATCTACTGCGCCTAAATCATAACTCGGAATCTAACTTGGAATCTACTGCGCCTACATCATAACTCGGAATCTACTGCGCCTACATCATAACTCGGAATCTAACTCGGAATCTACTGCGCCTACATCATAACTCGGAATCTACTGCGCCTACATCATAACTTGGAATCTAACTCGGAATCTACTGCGCCTACATCATAACTCGGAATCTACTGCGCCTACATCATAACTCGGAATCTAACTCGGAATCTACTGCGCCTACATCATAACTCAGAATCTAACTCGGAATCTACTGCGCCTACATCATAACTCGGAATCTACTGCGCCTACATCATAACTCGGAATCTAACTCGGAATCTACTGCGCCTACATCATACCTCGGAATCTACTGCGCCTACATCATAACTCGGAATCTAACTCGGAATCTACTGCGCCTACATCACAACTCGGAATCTACTGCGCCTACATCATAACTCGGAATCTAACTCGGAATCTACTGCGCCTACATCATAACTCGGAATCTACTGCGCCTACATCATAACCGGGAATCTACTGCGCCTACATCATAACTCGGAATCTAACTCGGAATCTACTGCGCCTACATCATAACTCGGAATCTACTGCGCCTACATCATAACTCGGAATCTAACTCGTAATCTACTGCGCCTACATCATAACTCGGAATCTAACTCGGAATCTACTGCGCCTACATCATAACTCGGAATCTACTGCGCCTACATCATAACTCGGAATCTACTGCGCCTACATCATAACTCGGAATCTAACTCGGAATCTACTGCGCCTACATCATAACTCGGAATCTACTGCGCCTACATCATAACTTGGAATCTAACTCGGAATCTATTGCGCCTACATCATAACTCGGAATCTACTGCGCCTACATCATAACTCGGAATCTAACTCGGAATCTACTGCGCCTACATCATAATTCGGAATCTACTGCGCCTACATCATAACTCGGAATCTAACTCGGAATCTACTGCGCCTACATCATAACTCGGAATCTAACTCGGAATCTACTGCGCCTACATCATAACTCGGAATCTACTGCGCCTAAATCATAACTCGGAATCTAACTTGGAATCTACTGCGCCTACATCATAACTCGGAATCTACTGCGCCTACATCATAACTCGGAATCTAACTCGGAATCTACTGCGCCTACATCATAACTCGGAATCTACTGCGCCTACATCATAACTTGGAATCTAACTCGGAATCTACTGCGCCTACATCATAACTCGGAATCTACTGCGCCTACATCATAACTCGGAATCTAACTCGGAATCTACTGCGCCTACATCATAACTCAGAATCTAACTCGGAATCTACTGCGCCTACATCATAACTCGGAATCTACTGCGCCTACATCATAACTCGGAATCTAACTCGGAATCTACTGCGCCTACATCATAACTCGGAATCTACTGCGCCTACATCATAACTCGGAATCTAACTCGGAATCTACTGCGCCTACATCATAACTCGGAATCTACTGCGCCTACATCATAACTTGGAATCTAACTCGGAATCTACTGCGCCTACATCATAACTTGAATCTACTGCGCCTACATCATAACACGGAATCTAACTCGGAACCTACTGCGCCTACATCATAACTCGGAATCTACTGCGCCTACATCATAACTCGGAATCTAACTCGGAATCTACTGCGCCTACATCATAACTCGGAATCTACTGCGCCTAAATCATAACTCGGAATCTAACTCGGAATCTACTGCGCCTACATCATAACTCGGAATCTACTGCGCCTACATCATAACTCGGAATCTACTGCGCCTACATCATAACTCGGAATCTAACTCGGAATCTACTGCGCCTACATCATAACTTGGAATCTTACTCGGAATCTATTGCGCCTACATCATAACTCGGAATCTACTGCGCCTACATCATAACTCGGAATCTAACTCGGAATCTACTGCGCCTACATCATAATTCGGAATCTACTGCGCCTACATCATAACTCGGAATCTAACTCGGAATCTACTGCGCCTACATCATAACTCGGAATCTAACTCGGAATCTACTGCGCCTACATCATAACTCGGAATCTACTGCGCCTACATCATAACTCGGAATCTACTGCACCTACATCATAACTCGGAATCTACTGCGCCTACATCATAACTCGGAATCTAACTCGGAATCTACTGCGCCTACATCATAACTCGGAATCTACTGCGCCTACATCATAACTCGGAATCTAACTCGGAATCTACTGCGCCTACATCATAGCTCGGAATCTACTGCGCCTACATCATAACTCGGAATCTAACTCGGAATCTACTGCGCCTACATCATAACTCGGAATCTAACTCAGAATCTACTGCGCCTACATCATAACTCGGAATCCACTGCGTCTACATCATAACTTGGAATCTAACTCGGAATCTACTGCGCCTACATCATAACTTGAATCTACTGCGCCTACATCATAACTCGGAATCTAACTCGGAATCTACTGCGCCTACATCATAACTCGGAATCTACTGCGCCTACATCATAACTCGGAATCTAACTCGGAATCTACTGCGCCTACATCATAACTCGGAATCTAACTCGGAATCTACTGCGCCTACATCATAACTCGGAATCTACTGCGCCTACATCATAACTTGGAATCTAACTCGGAATCTATTGCGCCTACATCATAACTCGGAATCTACTGCGCCTACATCATAACTCGGAATCTAACTCGGAATCTACTGCGCCTACATCATAATTCGGAATCTACTGCGCCTACATCATAACTCGGAATCTAACTCGGAATCTACTGCGCCTATATCATAACTCGGAATCTAACTCGGAATCTACTGCGCCTACATCATTACTCGGAATCTACTGCGCCTAAATCATAACTCGGAATCTAACTCGGAATCTACTGCGCCTACATCATAACTCGGAATCTACTGCGCCTACATCATAACTCGGAATCTAACTCGGAATCTACTGCGCCTACATCATAACTCGGAATCTACTGCGCCTACATCATAGCTCGGAATCTAACTCGGAATCTACTGCGCCTACATCATAACTCGGAATCTACTGCGCCTACATCATAACTCGGAATCTAACTCGGAATCTACTGCGCCTACATCATAACTCGGAATCTAACTCGGAATCTACTGCGCCTACATCATAACTCGGAATCTACTGCGCCTACATCATAACTCGGAATCTAACTCGGAATCTACTGCGCCTACATCATAACTCGGAATCTACTGCGCCTACATCATAACTCGGAATCTAACTCGGAATCTACTGCGCCTACATCATAACTCGGAATCTAACTCGGAATCTACTGCGCCTACATCACAACTCGGAATCTACTGCGCATACATCATAACTCGGAATCTAACTCGGAATCTACTGCGCCTACATCATAACTCGGAATCTACTGCGCCTACATCATAACCGGGAATCTACTGCGCCTACATCATAACTCGGAATCTAACTCGGAATCTACTGCGCCTACATCACAACTCGGAATCTACTGCGCCTACATCATAACTCGGAATCTAACTCGTAATCTACTGCGCCTACATCATAACTCGGAATCTAACTCGGAATCTACTGCGCCTACATCATAACTCGGAATCTACTGCGCCTACATCATAACTCGGAATCTACTGCGCCTACATCATAACTCGGAATCTAACTCGGAATCTACTGCGCCTACATCATAACTCGGAATCTACTGCGCCTACATCATAACTTGGAATCTAACTCGGAATCTATTGCGCCTACATCATAACTCGGAATCTACTGCGCCTACATCATAACTCGGAATCTAACTCGGAATCTACTGCGCCTACATCATAACTCGGAATCTAACTCGGAATCTACTGCGCCTACATCATAACTCGGAATCTACTGCGCCTAAATCATAACTCGGAATCTAACTTGGAATCTACTGCGCCTACATCATAACTCGGAATCTACTGCGCCTACATCATAACTCGGAATCTAACTCGGAATCTACTGCGCCTACATCATAACTCGGAATCTACTGCGCCTACATCATAACTTGGATCTAACTCGGAATCTACTGCGCCTACATCATAACTCGGAATCTAACTCGGAATCTACTGCGCCTACATCATAACTCAGAATCTAACTCGGAATCTACTGCGCCTACATCATAACTCGAAATCTAACTCGGAATCTACTGCGCCTACATCATAATTCGGAATCTACTGCGCCTACATCATAACTCGGAATCTAACTCGGAATCTACTGCGCCTACATCATAACTCAGAATCTAACTCGGAATCTACTGCGCCTACATCATAACTCGGAATCTACTGCGCCTACATCATAACTCGGAATCTAACTCGGAATCTACTGCGCCTACATCATAAATCGGAATCTACTGCGCCTACATCATAACTCAGAATCTAACTCGGAATCTACTGCGCCTACATCATAACTCGGAATCTACTGCGCCTACATCATAACTTGGAATCTAACTCGGAATCTACTGCGCCTACATCATAACTCGGAATCTACTGCGCCTACATCATAACTCGGAATCTAACTCGGAATCTACTGCGCCTACATCATAACTCGGAATCTACTGCGCCTAAATCATAACTCGGAATCTAACTCGGAATCTACTGCGCCTACATCATAACTCGGAATCTACTGCGCCTACATCATAACTCGGAATCTAACTCGAAATCTACTGCGCCTACATCATAATTCGGAATCTACTGCGCCTACATCATAACTCGGAATCTAACTCGGAATCTACTGCGCCTACATCATAACTTGGAATCTAACTCGGAATCTATTGCGCCTACATCATAACTCAGAATCTACTGCGCCTACATCATAACTCGGAATCTAACTCGGAATCTACTGCGCCTACATCATAATTCAGAATCTACTGCGCCTACATCATAACTCGGAATCTAACTCGGAATCTACTGCGCCTACATCATAACTCGGAATCTACTGCGCCTACATCATAACTCGGAATCTAACTCGGAATCTACTGCGCCTACATCATAACTCGGAACCTACTGCGCCTACATCATAACTCGGAATCTACTGCGCCTACATCATAACTCGGAATCTAACTCGGAATCTACTGCGCCTACATCATAACTCAGAATCTAACTCGGAATCTACTGCGCCTACATCATAACTCAGAATCTAACTCGGAATCTACTGCGCCTACATCATAACTCGGAATCTACTGCGCCTACATCATAACTCGGAATCTAACTCGGAATCTACTGCGCCTACATCATACCTCGGAATCTACTGCGCCTACATCATAACTCGGAATCTAACTCGGAATCTACTGCGCCTACATCACAACTCGGAATCTACTGCGCCTACATCATAACTCGGAATCTAACTCGGAATCTACTGCGCCTACAACATAACTCGGAATCTACTGCGCCTACATCATAACCGGGAATCTACTGCGCCTACATCATAACTCGGAATCTAACTCGGAATCTACTGCGCCTACATCATAACTCGGAATCTACTGCGCCTACATCATAACTCGGAATCTAACTCGTAATCTACTGCGCCTACATCATAACTCGGAATCTAACTCGGAATCTACTGCGCCTACATCATAACTCGGAATCTACTGCGCCTACATCATAACTCGGAATCTAACTCGGAATCTACTGCGCCTACATCATAACTCGGAATCTACTGCGCCTACATCATAACTTGGAATCTAACTCGGAATCTATTGCGCCTACATCATAACTCGGAATCTACTGCGCCTACATCATAACTCGGAATCTAACTCGGAATCTACTGCGCCTACATCATAATTCGGAATCTACTGCGCCTACATCATAACTCGGAATCTAACTCGGAATCTACTGCGCCTACATCATAACTCGGAATCTAACTCGGAATCTACTGCGCCTACATCATAACTCGGAATCTACTGCGCCTAAATCATAACTCGGAATCTAACTTGGAATCTACTGCGCCTACATCATAACTCGGAATCTACTGCGCCTACATCATAACTCGGAATCTAACTCGGAATCTACTGCGCCTACATCATAACTCGGAATCTACTGCGCCTACATCATAACTTGGAATCTAACTCGGAATCTACTGCGCCTACATCATAACTCGGAATCTACTGCGCCTACATCATAACTCGGAATCTAACTCGGAATCTACTGCGCCTACATCATAACTCAGAATCTAACTCGGAATCTACTGCGCCTACATCATAACTCGGAATCTACTGCGCCTACATCATAACTCGGAATCTAACTCGGAATCTACTGCGCCTACATCATACCTCGGAATCTACTGCGCCTACATCATAACTCGGAATCTAACTCGGAATCTACTGCGCCTACATCACAACTCGGAATCTACTGCGCCTACATCATAACTCGGAATCTAACTCGGAATCTACTGCGCCTACATCATAACTCGGAATCTACTGCGCCTACATCATAACCGGGAATCTACTGCGCCTACATCATAACTCGGAATCTAACTCGGAATCTACTGCGCCTACATCATAACTCGGAATCTACTGCGCCTACATCATAACTCGGAATCTAACTCGTAATCTACTGCGCCTACATCATAACTCGGAATCTAACTCGGAATCTACTGCGCCTACATCATAACTCGGAATCTACTGCGCCTACATCATAACTCGGAATCTACTGCGCCTACATCATAACTCGGAATCTAACTCGGAATCTACTGCGCCTACATCATAACTCGGAATCTACTGCGCCTACATCATAACTTGGAATCTAACTCGGAATCTATTGCGCCTACATCATAACTCGGAATCTACTGCGCCTACATCATAACTCGGAATCTAACTCGGAATCTACTGCGCCTACATCATAACTCAGAATCTAACTCGGAATCTACTGCGCCTACATCATAACTCAGAATCTAACTCGGAATCTACTGCGCCTACATCATAACTCGGAATCTACTGCGCCTACATCATAACTCGGAATCTAACTCGGAATCTACTGCGCCTACATCATACCTCGGAATCTACTGCGCCTACATCATAACTCGGAATCTAACTCGGAATCTACTGCGCCTACATCACAACTCGGAATCTACTGCGCCTACATCATAACTCGGAATCTAACTCGGAATCTACTGCGCCTACAACATAACTCGGAATCTACTGCGCCTACATCATAACCGGGAATCTACTGCGCCTACATCATAACTCGGAATCTAACTCGGAATCTACTGCGCCTACATCATAACTCGGAATCTACTGCGCCTACATCATAACTCGGAATCTAACTCGTAATCTACTGCGCCTACATCATAACTCGGAATCTAACTCGGAATCTACTGCGCCTACATCATAACTCGGAATCTACTGCGCCTACATCATAACTCGGAATCTAACTCGGAATCTACTGCGCCTACATCATAACTCGGAATCTACTGCGCCTACATCATAACTTGGAATCTAACTCGGAATCTATTGCGCCTACATCATAACTCGGAATCTACTGCGCCTACATCATAACTCGGAATCTAACTCGGAATCTACTGCGCCTACATCATAATTCGGAATCTACTGCGCCTACATCATAACTCGGAATCTAACTCGGAATCTACTGCGCCTACATCATAACTCGGAATCTAACTCGGAATCTACTGCGCCTACATCATAACTCGGAATCTACTGCGCCTAAATCATAACTCGGAATCTAACTTGGAATCTACTGCGCCTACATCATAACTCGGAATCTACTGCGCCTACATCATAACTCGGAATCTAACTCGGAATCTACTGCGCCTACATCATAACTCGGAATCTACTGCGCCTACATCATAACTTGGAATCTAACTCGGAATCTACTGCGCCTACATCATAACTCGGAATCTACTGCGCCTACATCATAACTCGGAATCTAACTCGGAATCTACTGCGCCTACATCATAACTCAGAATCTAACTCGGAATCTACTGCGCCTACATCATAACTCGGAATCTACTGCGCCTACATCATAACTCGGAATCTAACTCGGAATCTACTGCGCCTACATCATACCTCGGAATCTACTGCGCCTACATCATAACTCGGAATCTAACTCGGAATCTACTGCGCCTACATCACAACTCGGAATCTACTGCGCCTACATCATAACTCGGAATCTAACTCGGAATCTACTGCGCCTACATCATAACTCGGAATCTACTGCGCCTACATCATAACCGGGAATCTACTGCGCCTACATCATAACTCGGAATCTAACTCGGAATCTACTGCGCCTACATCATAACTCGGAATCTACTGCGCCTACATCATAACTCGGAATCTAACTCGTAATCTACTGCGCCTACATCATAACTCGGAATCTAACTCGGAATCTACTGCGCCTACATCATAACTCGGAATCTACTGCGCCTACATCATAACTCGGAATCTAACTCGGAATCTACTGCGCCTACATCATAACTCGGAATCTACTGCGCCTACATCATAACTTGGAATCTAACTTGGAATCTATTGCGCCTACATCATAACTCGGAATCTACTGCGCCTACATCATAACTCGGAATCTAACTCGGAATCTACTGCGCCTACATCATAATTCGGAATCTACTGCGCCTACATCATAACTCGGAATCTAACTCGGAATCTACTGCGCCTACATCATAACTCGGAATCTAACTCGGAATCTACTGCGCCTACATCATAACTCGGAATCTACTGCGCCTAAATCATAACTCGGAATCTAACTTGGAATCTACTGCGCCTACATCATAACTCGGAATCTACTGCGCCTACATCATAACTCGGAATCTAACTCGGAATCTACTGCGCCTACATCATAACTCGGAATCTACTGCGCCTACATCATAACTTGGAATCTAACTCGGAATCTACTGCGCCTACATCATAACTCGGAATCTACTGCGCCTACATCATAACTCGGAATCTAACTCGGAATCTACTGCGCCTACATCATAACTCAGAATCTAACTCGGAATCTACTGCGCCTACATCATAACTCGGAATCTACTGCGCCTACATCATAACTCGGAATCTAACTCGGAATCTACTGCGCCTACATCATAACTCGGAATCTACTGCGCCTACATCATAACTCGGAATCTAACTCGGAATCTACTGCGCCTACATCATAACTCGGAATCTACTGCGCCTACATCATAACTTGGAATCTAACTCGGAATCTACTGCGCCTACATCATAACTTGAATCTACTGCGCCTACATCATAACACGGAATCTAACTCGGAACCTACTGCGCCTACATCATAACTCGGAATCTACTGCGCCTACATCATAACTCGGAATCTAACTCGGAATCTACTGCGCCTACATCATAACTCGGAATCTACTGCGCCTAAATCATAACTCGGAATCTAACTCGGAATCTACTGCGCCTACATCATAACTCGGAATCTACTGCGCCTACATCATAACTCGGAATCTAACTCGGAATCTACTGCGCCTACATCATAATTCGGAATCTACTGCGCCTACATCATAACTCGGAATCTAACTCGGAATCTACTGCGCCTACATCATAACTTGGAATCTTACTCGGAATCTATTGCGCCTACATCATAACTCGGAATCTACTGCGCCTACATCATAACTCGGAATCTAACTCGGAATCTACTGCGCCTACATCATAATTCGGAATCTACTGCGCCTACATCATAACTCGGAATCTAACTCGGAATCTACTGCGCCTACATCATAACTCGGAATCTAACTCGGAATCTACTGCGCCTACATCATAACTCGGAATCTACTGCGCCTACATCATAACTCGGAATCTACTGCACCTACATCATAACTCGGAATCTACTGCGCCTACATCATAACTCGGAATCTAACTCGGAATCTACTGCGCCTACATCATAACTCGGAATCTACTGCGCCTACATCATAACTCGGAATCTAACTCGGAATCTACTGCGCCTACATCATAACTCGGAATCTACTGCGCCTACATCATAACTCGGAATCTAACTCGGAATCTACTGCGCCTACATCATAGCTCGGAATCTACTGCGCCTACATCATAACTCGGAATCTAACTCGGAATCTACTGCGCCTACATCATAACTCGGAATCTAACTCAGAATCTACTGCGCCTACATCATAACTCGGAATCCACTGCGTCTACATCATAACTTGGAATCTAACTCGGAATCTACTGCGCCTACATCATAACTTGAATCTACTGCGCCTACATCATAACTCGGAATCTAACTCGGAATCTACTGCGCCTACATCATAACTCGGAATCTACTGCGCCTACATCATAACTCGGAATCTAACTCGGAATCTACTGCGCCTACATCATAACTCGGAATCTAACTCGGAATCTACTGCGCCTACATCATAACTCGGAATCTACTGCGCCTACATCATAACTTGGAATCTAACTCGGAATCTATTGCGCCTACATCATAACTCGGAATCTACTGCGCCTACATCATAACTCGGAATCTAACTCGGAATCTACTGCGCCTACATCATAATTCGGAATCTACTGCGCCTACATCATAACTCGGAATCTAACTCGGAATCTACTGCGCCTATATCATAACTCGGAATCTAACTCGGAATCTACTGCGCCTACATCATTACTCGGAATCTACTGCGCCTAAATCATAACTCGGAATCTAACTCGGAATCTACTGCGCCTACATCATAACTCGGAATCTACTGCGCCTACATCATAACTCGGAATCTAACTCGGAATCTACTGCGCCTACATCATAACTCGGAATCTACTGCGCCTACATCATAGCTCGGAATCTAACTCGGAATCTACTGCGCCTACATCATAACTCGGAATCTACTGCGCCTACATCATAACTCGGAATCTAACTCGGAATCTACTGCGCCTACATCATAACTCGGAATCTAACTCGGAATCTACTGCGCCTACATCATAACTCGGAATCTACTGCGCCTACATCATAACTCGGAATCTAACTCGGAATCTACTGCGCCTACATCATAACTCGGAATCTACTGCGCCTACATCATAACTCGGAATCTAACTCGGAATCTACTGCGCCTACATCATAACTCGGAATCTAACTCGGAATCTACTGCGCCTACATCATAACTCGGAATCTACTGCGCCTACATCATAACTCGGAATCTAACTCGGAATCTACTGCGCCTACATCATAACTCGGAATCTAACTCGGAATCTACTGCGCCTACATCATAACTCAGAATCTAACTCGGAATCTACTGCGCCTACATCATAACTCGGAATCTACTGCGCCTACATCATAACTCAGAATCTACTGCGCCTACATAATAACTCGGAATCTAACTCGGAATCTACTGCGCCTACATCATAACTCGGAATCTACTGCGCCTACATCATAACTCGGAATCTAACTCGGAATCTACTGCGCCTACATCATAACTCGGAATCTACTGCGCCTACATCATAACTTGGAATCTAACTCGGAATCTACTGCGCCTACATCATAACTTGAATCTACTGCGCCTACATCATAACTCGGAATCTAACTCGGAATCTACTGCGCCTACATCATAACTCGGAATCTACTGCGCCTACATCATAACTCGGAATCTAACTCGAAATCTACTGCGCCTACATCATAACTCGGAATCTACTGCGCCTAAATCATAACTCGGAATCTAACTCGGAATCTACTGCGCCTACATCATAACTCGGAATCTACTGCGCCTACATCATAACTCGGAATCTAACTCGGAATCTACTGCGCCTACATCATAATTCGGAATCTACTGCGCCTACATCATAACTCGGAATCTAACTCGGAATCTACTGCGCCTACATCATAACTTGGAATCTAACTCGGAATCTATTGCGCCTACATCATAACTCGGAATCTACTGCGCCTACATCATAACTCGGAATCTAACTCGGAATCTACTGCGCCTACATCATAATTCGGAATCTACTGCGCCTACATCATAACTCGGAATCTAACTCGGAATCTACTGCGCCTACATCATAACTCGGAATCTAACTCGGAATCTACTGCGCCTACATCATAACTCGGAATCTACTGCGCCTACATCATAACTCGGAATCTACTGCGCCTACATCATAACTCGGAATCTAACTCGGAATCTACTGCGCCTACATCATAACTCGGAATCTACTGCGCCTACATCATAACTCGGAATCTAACTCGGAATCTACTGCGCCTACATCATAACTCGGAATCTACTGCGCCTACATCATAACTCGGAATCTAACTCGGAATCTACTGCGCCTACATCATAGCTCGGAATCTACTGCGCCTACATCATAACTCGGAATCTAACTCGGAATCTACTGCGCCTACATCATAACTCGGAATCTAACTCAGAATCTACTGCGCCTACATCATAACTCGGAATCTACTGCGTCTACATCATAACTTGGAATCTAACTCGGAATCTACTGCGCCTACATCATAACTCGGAATCTACTGCGCCTACATCATAACTCGGAATCTAACTCGGAATCTACTGCGCCTACATCATAACTCGGAATCTAACTCGGAATCTACTGCGCCTACATCATAACTCGGAATCTACTGCGCCTAAATCATAACTCGGAATCTAACTCGGAATCTACTGCGCCTACATCATAACTCGGAATCTACTGCGCCTACATCATAACTCGGAATCTACTGCGCCTACATCATAACTCGGAATCTAACTCGGAATCTACTGCGCCTACATCATAACTCGGAATCTACTGCGCCTACATCATAACTTGGAATCTAACTCGGAATCTATTGCGCCTACATCATAACTCGGAATCTACTGCGCCTACATCATAACTCGGAATCTAACTCGGAATCTACTGCGCCTACATCATAATTCGGAATCTACAGCGCCTACATCATAACTCGGAATCTAACTCGGAATCTACTGCGCCTACATCATAACTCGGAATCTAACTCGGAATCTACTGCGCCTACATCATAACTCGGAATCTACTGCGCCTAAATCATAACTCGGAATCTAACTCGGAATCTACTGCGCCTACATCATAACTCGGAATCTACTGCGCCTACATCATAACTCGGAATCTAACTCGGAATCTACTGCGCCTACATCATAACTCGGAATCTACTGCGCATACATCATAACTCGGAATCTAACTCGGAATCTACTGCGCCTACATCATAACTCGGAATCTACTGCGCCTACATCATAACTCGGAATCTACTGCGCCTACATCATAACTCGGAATCTAACTCGGAATCTACTGCGCCTACATCATAACTCGGAATCTACTGCGCCTACATCATAACTCGGAATCTAACTCGGAATCTACTGCGCCTACATCATAACTCGGAATCTACTGCGCCTACATCATAACTCGGAATCTAACTCGGAATCTACTGCGCCTACATCATAACTCGGAATCTACTGCGCCTACATCATAACTCGGAATCTAACTCGGAATCTACTGCGCCTACATCATAACTCGGAATCTACTGCGCCTAAATCATAACTCGGAATCTAACTCGGAATCTACTGCGCCTACATCATAACTCGGAATCTACTGCGCCTACATCATAACTCGGAATCTAACTCGGAATCTACTGCGCCTACATCATAATTCGGAATCTAACTCGGAATCTACTGCGCCTACATCATAACTCAGAATCTAACTCGGAATCTACTGCGCCTACATCATAACTCGGAATCTAACTCGGAATCTACTGCGCCTACATCATAATTCGGAATCTACTGCGCCTACATCATAACTCGGAATCTAACTCGGAATCTACTGCGCCTACATCATAACTCGGAATCTAACTCGGAATCTACTGCGCCTACATCATAACTCGGAATCTACTGCGCCTACATCATAACTCGGAATCTACTGCGCCTACATCATAACTCGGAATCTAACTCGGAATCTACTGCGCCTACATCATAACTCGGAATCTACTGCGCCTACATCATAACTCGGAATCTAACTCGGAATCTACTGCGCCTACATCATAACTCGGAATCTACTGCGCCTACATCATAACTCGGAATCTAACTCGGAATCTACTGCGCCTACATCATAGCTCGGAATCTACTGCGCCTACATCATAACTCGGAATCTAACTCGGAATCTACTGCGCCTACATCATAACTCGGAATCTAACTCAGAATCTACTGCGCCTACATCATAACTCGGAATCTACTGCGTCTACATCATAACTTGGAATCTAACTCGGAATCTACTGCGCCTACATCATAACTCGGAATCTACTGCGCCTACATCATAACTCGGAATCTAACTCGGAATCTACTGCGCCTACATCATAACTCGGAATCTAACTCGGAATCTACTGCGCCTACATCATAACTCGGAATCTACTGCGCCTAAATCATAACTCGGAATCTAACTCGGAATCTACTGCGCCTACATCATAACTCGGAATCTACTGCGCCTACATCATAACTCGGAATCTACTGCGCCTACATCATAACTCGGAATCTAACTCGGAATCTACTGCGCCTACATCATAACTCGGAATCTACTGCGCCTACATCATAACTTGGAATCTAACTCGGAATCTATTGCGCCTACATCATAACTCGGAATCTACTGCGCCTACATCATAACTCGGAATCTAACTCGGAATCTACTGCGCCTACATCATAATTCGGAATCTACAGCGCCTACATCATAACTCGGAATCTAACTCGGAATCTACTGCGCCTACATCATAACTCGGAATCTAACTCGGAATCTACTGCGCCTACATCATAACTCGGAATCTACTGCGCCTAAATCATAACTCGGAATCTAACTCGGAATCTACTGCGCCTACATCATAACTCGGAATCTACTGCGCCTACATCATAACTCGGAATCTAACTCGGAATCTACTGCGCCTACATCATAACTCGGAATCTACTGCGCATACATCATAACTCGGAATCTAACTCGGAATCTACTGCGCCTACATCATAACTCGGAATCTACTGCGCCTACATCATAACTCGGAATCTAACTCGGAATCTACTGCGCCTACATCATAACTCGGAATCTACTGCGCCTACATCATAACTCGGAATCTAACTCGGAATCTACTGCGCCTACATCATAACTCGGAATCTACTGCGCCTACATCATAACTCGGAATCTAACTCGGAATCTACTGCGCCTACATCATAACTCGGAATCTACTGCGCCTACATCATAACTCGGAATCTAACTCGGAATCTACTGCGCCTACATCATAACTCGGAATCTACTGCGCCTAAATCATAACTCGGAATCTAACTCGGAATCTACTGCGCCTACATCATAACTCGGAATCTACTGCGCCTACATCATAACTCGGAATCTAACTCGGAATCTACTGCGCCTACATCATAATTCGGAATCTAACTCGGAATCTACTGCGCCTACATCATAACTCAGAATCTAACTCGGAATCTACTGCGCCTACATCATAACTCGGAATCTACTGCGCCTACATCATAACTCGGAATCTAACTCGGAATCTACTGCGCCTACATCATAAATCGGAATCTACTGCGCCTACATCATAACTAAGAATCTAACTCGGAATCTACTGCGCCTACATCATAACTCGGAATCTACTGCGCCTACATCATAACTCGGAATCTAACTCGGAATCTACTGCGCCTACATCATAACTCGGAAACTACTGCGCCTACATCATAACCGGGAATCTACTGCGCCTACATCATAACTCGGAATCTAATTCGGAATCTACTGCGCCTACATCATAACTCGGAATCTACTGCGCCTACATCATAACTCGGAATCTAACTCGGAATCTACTGCGCCTACATCATAACTCGGAATCTAACTCGGAATCTACTGCGCCTACATCATAACTCGGAGTCTACTGCGCCTAAATCATAACTCGGAATCTAACTCGGAATCTACTGCGCCTACATCATAACTCGGAATCTACTGCGCCTACATCATAACTCGGAATCTACTGCGCCTACATCATAACTCGGAATCTAACTCGGAATCTACTGCGCCTACATCATAACTCGGAATCTACTGCGCCTACATCATAACTTGGAATCTAACTCGGAATCTATTGCGCCTACATCATAACTCGGAATCTACTGCGCCTACATCATAACTCGGAATCTAACTCGGAATCTACTGCGCCTACATCATAATTCGGAATCTACAGCGCCTACATCATAACTCGGAATCTAACTCAGAATCTACTGCGCCTACATCATAACTCGGAATCTACTGCGCCTAAATCATAACTCGGAATCTAACTCGGAATCTACTGCGCCTACATCATAACTCGGAATCTACTGCGCCTACATCAGAACTCGGAATCTAACTCGGAATCTACTGCGCCTACATCAGAACTCGGAATCTACTGCGCCTACATCATAACTCGGAATCTAACTCGGAATCTACTGCGCCTACATCATAACTCGGAATCTACTGCGCCTACATCATAACTCGGAATCTAACTCGGAATCTACTGCGCCTACATCATAACTCGGAATCTACTGCGCCTACATCATAACTCGGAATCTAACTCGGAATCTACTGCGCCTACATCATAACTCGGAATCTACTGCGCCTACATCATAACTCGGAATCTAACTCGGAATCTACTGCGCCTACATCATAACTCGGAATCTACTGCGCCTACATCATAACTCGGAATCTAACTCGGAATCTACTGCGCCTACATCATAACTCGGAATCTACTGCGCCTAAATCATAACTCGGAATCTAACTCGGAATCTACTGCGCCTACATCATAACTCGGAATCTACTGCGCCTACATCATAACTCGGAATCTAACTCGGAATCTACTGCGCCTACATCATAATTCGGAATCTACTGCGCCTACATCATAACTCGGAATCTAACTCGAAATCTACTGCGCCTACATCATAACTTGGAATCTAACTCGGAATCTATTGCGCCTACATCATAACTCGGAATCTACTGCGCCTACATCATAACTCGGAATCTAACTCGGAATCTACTGCGCCTACATCATAATTCGGAATCTACTGCGCCTACATCATAACTCGGAATCTAACTCGGAATCTACTGCGCCTACATCATAACTCGGAATCTAACTCGCACTCTACTGCGCCTGCATCATAACTCGGAATCTACTGCGCCTACATCATAACTCGGAATCTAACTCGGAATCTACTGCGCCTACATCATAACTCGGAATCTACTGCGCCTAAATCATAACTCGGAATCTAACTCGGAATCTACTGCGCCTACATCATAACTCGTAATCTACTGCGCCTACATCATAACTCGGAATCTAACTCGGAATGTACTGCGCCTACATCATAATTCGGAATCTACTGCGCCTACATCATAACTCGGAATCTAACACGGAATCTACTGCGCCTACATCATAACTTGGAATCTAACTCGGAATCTATTGCGCCTACATCATAACTCAGAATCTACTGCGCCTACATCATAACTCGGAATCTAACTCGGAATCTACTGCGCCTACATCATAATTCGGAATCTACTGCGCCTACATCATAACTCGGAATCTAACTCGGAATCTACTGCGCCTACATCATAACTCGGAATCTAACTCGGAATCTACTGCGCCTGCATCATAACTCGGAATCTACTGTGCCTACATCATAACTCGGAATCTAACTCGGAATCTACTGCGCCTACATCATAACTCGGAATCTACTGCGCCTACATCATAACTCGGAATCTAACTCGGAATCTACTGCGCCTACATCATAACTCGGAATCTACTGCGCCTACATCATAACTCGGAATCTTACTCGGAATCTACTGCGCCTACATCATAACTCGGAATCTACTGCGCCTACATCATAACTCGGAATCTAACTCGGAATCTACTGCGCCTACATCATAACTCGAAATCTACTGCGCCTACATCATAACTCGGAATCTAACTCGGAATCTACTGCGCCTACCTCATAACTCGGAATCTACTGCGCCTACATCATAACTCGGAATCTAACTCGGAATCTACTGCGCCTACATCATAACTCGGAATCTACTGCGCCTACATCATAACTTGGAATCTAACTCGGAATCTACTGCGCCTACATCATAACTTGAATCTACTGCGCCTACATCATAACTCGGAATCTAACTCGGAATCTACTGCGCCTACATCATAACTCGGAATCTACTGTGCCTACATCATAACTCGGAATCTAACTCGGAATCTACTGCGCCTACATCATAACTCGGAATCTACTGCGCCTACATCATAACTCGGAATCTAACTCGGAATCTACTGCGCCTACATCATAACTCAGAATCTAACTCGGAATCTACTGCGCCTACATCATAACTCAGAATCTAACTCGGAATCTACTGCGCCTACATCATAACTCGGAATCTAACTCGGAATCTACTGCGCCTACATCATAACTCGGAATCTACTGCGCCTACATCATAACTCGGAATCTAACTCGGAATCTACTGCGCCTACATCATAACTCGGAATCTACTGCGCCTACATCATAACTCGGAATCTAACTCGGAATCTACTGCGCCTACATCATAACTCGGAATCTACTGCGCCTACATCATAACTCGGAATCTAACTCGGAATCTACTGCGCCTACATCATAACTCGGAATCTACTGCGCCTAAATCATAACTCGGAATCTAACTCGGAATCTACTGCGCCTACATCATAACTCGGAATCTACTGCGCCTACATCATAACTCGGAATCTAACTCGGAATCTACTGCGCCTACATCATAACTCGGAATCTAACTCGGAATCTACTGCGCCTACATCATAACTCGGAATCTACTGCGCCTACATCATAACTCGGAATCTAACTCGGAATCTACTGCGCCTACATCATAACTCGGAATCTACTGCGCCTACATCATAACTCGGAATCTAACTCGGAATCTACTGCGCCTACATCATAACTCGGAATCTACTGCGCCTACATCATAACTCGGAATCTAACTCGGAATCTACTGCGCCTACATCATAACTCGGAATCTACTGCGCCTAAATCATAACTCGGAATCTAACTCGGAATCTACTGCGCCTACATCATATCTCGGAATCTACTGCGCCTACATCATAACTCGGAATCTAACTCGGAATCTACTGCGCCTACATCATAATTCGGAATCTACTGCGCCTACATCATAACTCGGAATCTAACTCGAAATCTACTGCGCCTACATCATAACTTGGAATCTAACTCGGAATCTATTGCGCCTACATCATAACTCGGAATCTACTGCGCCTACATCATAACTCGGAATCTAACAAGGAATCTACTGCGCCTACATCATAATTCGGAATCTACTGCGCCTACATCATAACTCGGAATCTAACTCGGAATCTACTGCGCCTACATCATAACTCGGAATCTAACTCGCACTCTACTGCGCCTGCATCATAACTCGGAATCTACTGCGCCTACATCATAACTCGGAATCTAACTCGGAATCTACTGCGCCTACATCATAACTCGGAATCTACTGCGCCTACATCATAACTCGGAATCTAACTCGGAATCTACTGCGCCTACATCATAACTCAGAATCTAACTCGGAATCTACTGCGCCTACATCATAACTCGGAATCTACTGCGCCTACATCATAACTCGGAATCTTACTCGGAATCTACTGCGCCTACATCATAACTCGGAATCTACTGCGCCTACATCATAACTCGGAATCTTACTCGGAATCTACTGCGCCTACATCATAACTCGGAATCTACTGCGCCTACATCATAACTCAGAATCTAACTCGGAATCTACTGAGCCTACATCATAACTCGGAATCTACTGCGCCTACATCATAACTTGGAATCTAACTCGGAATCTACTGCGCCTACATCATAACTTGAATCTACTGCGCCTACATCATAACTCGGAATCTAACTCGGAATCTACTGCGCCTACATCATAACTCGGAATCTACTGCGCCTACATCATAACTCGGAATCTAACTCGGAATCTACTGCGCCTACATCATAACTCGGAATCTACTGCGCCTAAATCATAACTCGGAATCTAACTCGGAATCTACTGCGCCTACATCATAACTCGTAATGTACTGCGCCTACATCATAACTCGGAATCTAACTCGGAATATACTGCGCCTACATCATAATTCGGAATCTACTGCGCCTACATCATAACTCGGAATCTAACACGGAATCTACTGCGCCTACATCATAACTTGGAATCTAACTCGGAATCTATTGCGCCTACATCATAACTCAGAATCTACTGCGCCTACATCATAACTCGGAATCTAACTCGGAATCTACTGCGCCTACATCATAATTCGGAATCTACGGCGCCTACATCATAACTCGGAATCTAACTCGGAATCTACTGCGCCTACATCATAACTCGGAATCTAACTCGGAATCTACTGCGCCTGCATCATAACTCGGAATCTACTGCGCCTACATCATAACTCGGAATCTAACTCGGAATCTACTGCGCCTACATCATAACTCGGAATCTACTGCGCCTACATCATAACTCGGAATCTAACTCGGAATCTACTGCGCCTACATCATAACTCGGAATCTACTGCGCCTACATCATAACTCGGAATCTTACTCGGAATCTACTGCGCCTACATCATAACTCGGAATCTACTGCGCCTACATCATAACTCGGAATCTAACTCGGAATCTACTGCGCCTACATCATAACTCGGAATCTACTGCACCTACATCATAACTCGGAATCTAACTCGGAATCTACTGCGCCTACCTCATAACTCGGAATCTACTGCGCCTACATCATAACTCGGAATCTAACTCGGAATCTACTGCGCCTACATCATAACTCGGAATCTACTGCGCCTACATCATAACTTGGAATATAACTCGGAATCTACTGCGCCTACATCATATCTTGAATCTACTGCGCCTACATCATAACTCGGAATCTAACTCGGAATCTACTGCGCCTACATCATAACTCGGAATCTAACTCGGAATCTACTGCGCCTACATCATAACTCGGAATCTACTGCGCCTACATCATAACTCGGAATCTAACTCGGAATCTACTGCGCCTACATCATAACTCGGAATCTACTGCACCTACATCATAACTCGGAATCTAACTCGGAATCTACTGCGCCTACCTCATAACTCGGAATCTACTGCGCCTACATCATAACTCGGAATCTAACTCGGAATCTACTGCGCCTACATCATAACTCGGAATCTACTGCGCCTACATCATAACTTGGAATATAACTCGGAATCTACTGCGCCTACATCATATCTTGAATCTACTGCGCCTACATCATAACTCGGAATCTAACTCGGAATCTACTGCGCCTACATCATAACTCGGAATCTACTGTGCCTACATCATAACTCGGAATCTAACTCGGAATCTACTGCGCCTACATCATAACTCGGAATCTACTGCGCCTAAATCATAACTCGGAATCTAACTCGGAATCTACTGCGCCTACATCATAACTCGGAATCTACTGCGCCTACATCATAACTCGGAATCTAACTCGGAATCTACTGCGCCTACATCATAACTCGGAACCTACTGCGCCTACATCATAACTCGGAATCTACTGCGCCTACATCATAACGCGGAATCTCACTCGGAATCTACTGCGCCTACATCATAACTCAGAATCTAACTCGGAATCTACTGCGCCTACATCATAACTCAGAATCTAACTCGGAATCTACTGCGCCTACATCATAACTCGGAATCTACTGCGCCTACATCATAACTCGGAATCTAACTCGGAATCTACTGCGCCTACATCATAACTCGGAATCTTACTCGGAATCTACTGCGCCTACATCATAACTCGGAATCTACTGCGCCTACATCATTACTCGGAATCTTACTCGGAATCTACTGCGCCTACATCATAACTCGGAATCTACTGCGCCTACATCATAACTCAGAATCTAACTCGGAATCTACTGCGCCTACATCATAACTCGGAATCTACTGCGCCTACATCATAACTTGGAATCTAACTCGGAATCTACTGCGCCTACATCATAACTTGAATCTACTGCGCCTACATCATAACTCGGAATCTAACTCGGAATCTACTGCGCCTACATCATAACTCGGAATCTACTGCGCCTACATCATAACTCGGAATCTAACTCGGAATCTACTGCGCCTACATCATAACTCGGAATCTACTGCGCCTAAATCATAACTCGGAATCTAACTCGGAATCTACTGCGCCTACATCATAACTCGTAATGTACTGCGCCTACATCATAACTCGGAATCTAACTCGGAATGTACTGCGCCTACATCATAATTCGGAATCTACTGCGCCTACATCATAACTCGGAATCTAACACGGAATCTACTGCGCCTACATCATAACTTGGAATCTAACTCGGAATCTATTGCGCCTACATCATAACTCAGAATCTACTGCGCCTACATCATAACTCGGAATCTAACTCGGAATCTACTGCGCCTACATCATAATTCGGAATCTACGGCGCCTACATCATAACTCGGAATCTAACTCGGAATCTACTGCGCCTACATCATAACTCGGAATCTAACTCGGAATCTACTGCGCCTGCATCATAACTCGGAATCTACTGTGCCTACATCATAACTCGGAATCTAACTCGGAATCTACTGCGCCTACATCATAACTCGGAATCTACTGCGCCTACATCATAACTCGGAATCTAACTCGGAATCTACTGCGCCTACATCATAACTCGGAATCTACTGCGCCTACATCATAACTCGGAATCTTACTCGGAATCTACTGCGCCTACATCATAACTCGGAATCTACTGCGCCTACATCATAACTCGGAATCTAACTCGGAATCTACTGCGCCTACATCATAACTCGGAATCTACTGCACCTACATCATAACTCGGAATCTAACTCGGAATCTACTGCGCCTACATCATAACTCGGAATCTACTGCACCTACATCATAACTCGGAATCTAACTCGGAATCTACTGCGCCTACATCATAACTCGGAATCTACTGCGCCTACATCATAACTCGGAATCTTACTCGGAATCTACTGCGCCTACATCATAACTCGGAATCTACTGCGCCTACATCATAACTCGGAATCTAACTCGGAATCTACTGCGCCTACATCATAACTCGGAATCTACTGCACCTACATCATAACTCGGAATCTAACTCGGAATCTACTGCGCCTACCTCATAACTCGGAATCTACTGCGCCTACATCATAACTCGGAATCTAACTCGGAATCTACTGCGCCTACATCATAACTCGGAATCTACTGCGCCTACATCATAACTCGGAATCTTACTCGGAATCTACTGCGCCTACATCATAACTCGGAATCTACTGCGCCTACATCATAACTCGGAATCTAACTCGGAATCTACTGCGCCTACATCATAACTCGGAATCTACTGCACCTACATCATAACTCGGAATCTAACTCGGAATCTACTGCGCCTACCTCATAACTCGGAATTTACTGCGCCTACATCATAACTCGGAATCTAACTCGGAATCTACTGCGCCTACATCATAACTCGGAATCTACTGCGCCTACATCATAACTTGGAATATAACTCGGAATCTACTGCGCCTACATCATAACTTGAATCTACTGCGCCTACATCATAACTCGGAATCTAACTCGGAATCTACTGCGCCTACATCATAACTCGGAATCTAACTCGGAATCTACTGCGCCTACATCATAACTCGGAATCTACTGCGCCTACATCATAACTCGGAATCTAACTCGGAATCTACTGCGCCTACATCATAACTCAGAATCTAACTCGGAATCTACTGCGCCTACATCATAACTCGGAATCTACTGCGCCTACATCATAACTCGGAATCTTACTCGGAATCTACTGCGCCTACATCATAACTCGGAATCTACTGCGCCTACATCATAACTCGGAATCTTACTCGGAATCTACTGCGCCTACATCATAACTCGGAATCTACTGCGCCTACATCATAACTCAGAATCTAACTCGGAATCTACTGAGCCTACATCATAACTCGGAATCTACTGCGCCTACATCATAACTTGGAATCTAACTCGGAATCTACTGCGCCTACATCATAACTTGAATCTACTGCGCCTACATCATAACTCGGAATCTAACTCGGAATCTACTGCGCCTACATCATAACTCGGAATCTACTGCGCCTACATCATAACTCGGAATCTAACTCGGAATCTACTGCGCCTACATCATAACTCGGAATCTACTGCGCCTACATCATAACTCGGAATCTAACTCGGAATCTACTGCGCCTACATCATAACTCGGAATCTACTGCGCCTACATCATAACTCGGAATCTAACTCGGAATCTACTGCGCCTACATCATAACTCGGAATCTACTGCGCCTAAATCATAACTCGGAATCTAACTCGGAATCTACTGCGCCTACATCATAACTCGGAATCTACTGCGCCTACATCATAACTCGGAATCTAACTCGGAATCTACTGCGCCTACATCATAATTCGGAATCTACAGCGCCTACATCATAACTCGGAATCTAACTCGAAATCTACTGCGCCTACATCATAACTTGGAATCTAACTCGGAATCTATTGCGCCTACATCATAACTCGGAATCTACTGCGCCTACATCATAACTCGGAATCTAACTCGGAATCTACTGCGCCTACATCATAATTCGGAATCTACTGCGCCTACATCATAACTCGGAATCTAACTCGGAATCTACTGCGCCTACATCATAACTCGGAATCTAACTCGCACTCTACTGCGCCTGCATCATAACTCGGAATCTACTGCGCCTACATCATAACTCGGAATCTAACTCGGAATCTACTGCGCCTACATCATAACTCGGAATCTACTGCGCCTACATCATAACTCGGAATCTAACTCGGAATCTACTGCGCCTACATCATAACTCAGAATCTAACTCGGAATCTACTGCGCCTACATCATAACTCGGAATCTACTGCGCCTACATCATAACTCGGAATCTTACTCGGAATCTACTGCGCCTACATCATAACTCGGAATCTACTGCGCCTACATCATTACTCGGAATCTTACTCGGAATCTACTGCGCCTACATCATAACTCGGAATCTACTGCGCCTACATCATAACTCGGAATCTAACTCGGAATCTACTGCGCCTACATCATAATTCAGAATCTACTGCGCCTACATCATAACTTGGAATCTAACTCGGAATCTACTGCGCCTACATCATAACTTGAATCTACTGCGCCTACATCATAACTCGGAATCTAACTCGGAATCTATTGCGCCTACATCATAACTCGGAATCTACTGCGCCTTCATCATAACTCGGAATCTAACTCGGAATCTACTGCGCCTACATCATAACTCGGAATCTACTGCGCCTAAATCATAACTCGGAATCTAACTCGGAATCTACTGCGCCTACATCATAACTCGTAATGTACTGCGCCTACATCATAACTCGGAATCTAACTCGGAATGTACTGCGCCTACATCATAATTCGGAATCTACTGCGCCTACATCATAACTCGGAATCTAACACGGAATCTACTGCGCCTACATCATAACTTGGAATCTAACTCGGAATCTATTGCGCCTACATCATAACTCAGAATCTACTGCGCCTACATCATAACTCGGAATCTAACTCGGAATCTACTGCGCCTACATCATAATTCGGAATCTACGGCGCCTACATCATAACTCGGAATCTAACTCGGAATCTACTGCGCCTACATCATAACTCGGAATCTAACTCGGAATCTACTGCGCCTGCATCATAACTCGGAATCTACTGTGCCTACATCATAACTCGGAATCTAACTCGGAATCTACTGCGCCTACATCATAACTCGGAATCTACTGCGCCTACATCATAACTCGGAATCTAACTCGGAATCTACTGCGCCTACATCATAACTCGGAATCTACTGCGCCTACATCATAACTCGGAATCTTACTCGGAATCTACTGCGCCTACATCATAACTCGGAATCTACTGCGCCTACATCATAACTCGGAATCTAACTCGGAATCTACTGCGCCTACATCATAACTCGGAATCTACTGCACCTACATCATAACTCGGAATCTAACTCGGAATCTACTGCGCCTACCTCATAACTCGGAATCTACTGCGCCTACATCATAACTCGGAATCTAACTCGGAATCTACTGCGCCTACATCATAACTCGGAATCTACTGCGCCTACATCATAACTTGGAATATAACTCGGAATCTACTGCGCCTACATCATATCTTGAATCTACTGCGCCTACATCATAACTCGGAATCTAACTCGGAATCTACTGCGCCTACATCATAACTCGGAATCTACTGTGCCTACATCATAACTCGGAATCTAACTCGGAATCTACTGCGCCTACATCATAACTCGGAATCTACTGCGCCTAAATCATAACTCGGAATCTAACTCGGAATCTACTGCGCCTACATCATAACTCGGAATCTACTGCGCCTACATCATAACTCGGAATCTAACTCGGAATCTACTGCGCCTACATCATAACTCGGAACCTACTGCGCCTACATCATAACTCGGAATCTACTGCGCCTACATCATAACGCGGAATCTCACTCGGAATCTACTGCGCCTACATCATAACTCAGAATCTAACTCGGAATCTACTGCGCCTACATCATAACTCAGAATCTAACTCGGAATCTACTGCGCCTACATCATAACTCGGAATCTACTGCGCCTACATCATAACTCGGAATCTAACTCGGAATCTACTGCGCCTACATCATAACTCGGAATCTTACTCGGAATCTACTGCGCCTACATCATAACTCGGAATCTACTGCGCCTACATCATTACTCGGAATCTTACTCGGAATCTACTGCGCCTACATCATAACTCGGAATCTACTGCGCCTACATCATAACTCAGAATCTAACTCGGAATCTACTGCGCCTACATCATAACTCGGAATCTACTGCGCCTACATCATAACTTGGAATCTAACTCGGAATCTACTGCGCCTACATCATAACTTGAATCTACTGCGCCTACATCATAACTCGGAATCTAACTCGGAATCTACTGCGCCTACATCATAACTCGGAATCTACTGCGCCTACATCATAACTCGGAATCTAACTCGGAATCTACTGCGCCTACATCATAACTCGGAATCTACTGCGCCTAAATCATAACTCGGAATCTAACTCGGAATCTACTGCGCCTACATCATAACTCGTAATGTACTGCGCCTACATCATAACTCGGAATCTAACTCGGAATGTACTGCGCCTACATCATAATTCGGAATCTACTGCGCCTACATCATAACTCGGAATCTAACACGGAATCTACTGCGCCTACATCATAACTTGGAATCTAACTCGGAATCTATTGCGCCTACATCATAACTCAGAATCTACTGCGCCTACATCATAACTCGGAATCTAACTCGGAATCTACTGCGCCTACATCATAATTCGGAATCTACGGCGCCTACATCATAACTCGGAATCTAACTCGGAATCTACTGCGCCTACATCATAACTCGGAATCTAACTCTGAATCTACTGCGCCTGCATCATAACTCGGAATCTACTGTGCCTACATCATAACTCGGAATCTAACTCGGAATCTACTGCGCCTACATCATAACTCGGAATCTACTGCGCCTACATCATAACTCGGAATCTAACTCGGAATCTACTGCGCCTACATCATAACTCGGAATCTACTGCGCCTACATCATAACTCGGAATCTTACTCGGAATCTACTGCGCCTACATCATAACTCGGAATCTACTGCGCCTACATCATAACTCGGAATCTAACTCGGAATCTACTGCGCCTACATCATAACTCGGAATCTAACTCGGAATCTACTGCGCCTACCTCATAACTCGGAATCTACTGCGCCTACATCATAACTCGGAATCTAACTCGGAATCTACTGCGCCTACATCATAACTCGGAATCTACTGCGCCTACATCATAACTTGGAATATAACTCGGAATCTACTGCGCCTACATCATAACTTGAATCTACTGCGCCTACATCATAACTCGGAATCTAACTCGGAATCTACTGCGCCTACATCATAACTCGGAATCTACTGTGCCTACATCATAACTCGGAATCTAACTCGGAATCTACTGCGCCTACATCATAACTCGGAATCTACTGCGCCTAAATCATAACTCGGAATCTAACTCGGAATCTACTGCGCCTACATCATAACTCGGAATCTACTGCGCCTACATCATAACTCGGAATCTAACTCGGAATCTACTGCGCCTACATCATAACTCGGAACCTACTGCGCCTAAATCATAACTCGGAATCTACTGCGCCTACATCATAACGCGGAATCTCACTCGGAATCTACTGCGCCTACATCATAACTCAGAATCTAACTCGGAATCTACTGCGCCTACATCATAACTCAGAATCTAACTCGGAATCTACTGCGCCTACATCATAACTCGGAATCTACTGCGCCTACATCATAACTCGGAATCTAACTCGGAATCTACTGCGCCTACATCATAACTCGGAATCTAACTCGGAATCTACTGCGCCTACATCATAACTCGGAATCTAACTCGGAATCTACTGCGCCTACATCATAACTCGGAATCTACTGCACCTACATCATAACTCGGAATCTAACTCGGAATCTACTGCGCCTACCTCATAACTCGGAATCTACTGCGCCTACATCATAACTCGGAATCTAACTCGGAATCTACTGCGCCTACATCATAACTCGGAATCTACTGCGCCTACATCATAACTTGGAATATAACTCGGAATCTACTGCGCCTACATCATAACTTGAATCTACTGCGCCTACATCATAACTCGGAATCTAACTCGGAATCTACTGCGCCTACATCATAACTCGGAATCTACTGTGCCTACATCATAACTCGGAATCTAACTCGGAATCTACTGCGCCTACATCATAACTCGGAATCTACTGCGCCTAAATCATAACTCGGAATCTAACTCGGAATCTACTGCGCCTACATCATAACTCGGAATCTACTGCGCCTACATCATAACTCGGAATCTAACTCGGAATCTACTGCGCCTACATCATAACTCGGAACCTACTGCGCCTACATCATAACTCGGAATCTACTGCGCCTACATCATAACTCGGAATCTAACTCGGAATCTACTGCGCCTACATCATAACTCAGAATCTAACTCGGAATCTACTGAGCCTACATCATAACTCAGAATCTAACTCGGAATCTACTGCGCCTACATCATAACTCGGAATCTACTGCGCCTACATCATAACTCGGAATCTAACTCGGAATCTACTGTGCCTACATCATAAATCGGAATCTACTGCGCCTACATCATAACTAAGAATCTAACTCGGAATCTACTGCGCCTACATCATAACTCGGAATCTACTGCGCCTACATCATAACTCGGAATCTAACTCGGAATCTACTGCGCCTACATCATAACTCGGAAACTACTGCGCCTACATCATAACCGGGAATCTACTGCGCCTACATCATAACTCGGAATCTAATTCGGAATCTACTGCGCCTACATCATAACTCGGAATCTACTGCGCCTACATCATAACTCGGAATCTAACTCGGAATCTACTGCGCCTACATCATAACTCGGAATCTAACTCGGAATCTACTGCGCCTACATCATAACTCGGAATCTACTGCGCCTAAATCATAACTCGGAATCTAACTCGGAATCTACTGCGCCTACATCATAACTCGGAATCTACTGCGCCTACATCATAACTCGGAATCTACTGCGCCTACATCATAACTCGGAATCTAACTCGGAATCTACTGCGCCTACATCATAACTCGGAATCTACTGCGCCTACATCATAACTTGGAATCTAACTCGGAATCTATTGCGCCTACATCATAACTCGGAATCTACTGCGCCTACATCATAACTCGGAATCTAACTCGGAATCTACTGCGCCTACATCATAATTCGGAATCTACAGCGCCTACATCATAACTCGGAATCTAACTCGGAATCTACTGCGCCTACATCATAACTCGGAATCTAACTCGGAATCTACTGCGCCTACATCATAACTCGGAATCTACTGCGCCTAAATCATAACTCGGAATCTAACTCGGAATCTACTGCGCCTACATCATAACTCGTAATGTACTGCGCCTACATCATAACTCGGAATCTAACTCGGAATCTACTGCGCCTACATCATAACTCGGAATCTACTGCGCCTACATCATAACTCGGAATCTAACTCGGAATCTACTGCGCCTACATCATAACTCGGAATCTACTGCGCCTACATCATAACTCGGAATCTAACTCGGAATCTACTGCGCCTACATCATAACTCGGAATCTACTGCGCCTACATCATAACTCGGAATCTAACTCGGAATCTACTGCGCCTACATCATAACTCGGAATCTACTGCGCCTACATCATAACTCGGAATCTACTGCGCCTACATCATAACTCGGAATCTACTGCGCCTACATCATAACTCGGAATCTAACTCGGAATCTACTGCGCCTACATCATAACTCGGAATCTACTGCGCCTAAATCATAACTCGGAATCTAACTCGGAATCTACTGCGCCTACATCATAACTCGGAATCTACTGCGCCTACATCATAACTCGGAATCTAACTCGGAATCTACTGCGCCTACATCATAATTCGGAATCTACTGCGCCTACATCATAACTCGGAATCTAACTCGAAATCTACTGCGCCTACATCATAACTTGGAATCTAACTCGGAATCTATTGCGCCTACATCATAACTCGGAATCTACTGCGCCTACATCATAACTCGGAATCTAACTCGGAATCTACTGCGCCTACATCATAATTCGGAATCTACTGCGCCTACATCATAACTCGGAATCTAACTCGGAATCTACTGCGCCTACATCATAACTCGGAATCTAACTCGCACTCTACTGTGCCTGCATCATAACTCGGAATCTACTGCGCCTACATCATAACTCGGAATCTAACTCGCACTCTACTGCGCCTACATCATAACTCGGAATCTACTGCGCCTACATCATAACTCGGAATCTAACTCGGAATCTACTGCGCCTACATCATAACTCGTAATCTACTGCGCCTACATCATAACTCGGAATCTAACTCGGAATGTACTGCGCCTACATCATAATTCGGAATCTACTGCGCCTACATCATAACTCGGAATCTAACTCGGAATCTACTGCGCCTACATCATAACTCGGAATCTAACTCGCACTCTACTGTGCCTGCATCATAACTCGGAATCTACTGCGCCTACATCATAACTCGGAATCTAACTCGCACTCTACTGCGCCTACATCATAACTCGGAATCTACTGCGCCTACATCATAACTCGGAATCTAACTCGGAATCTACTGCGCCTACATCATAACTCGTAATCTACTGCGCCTACATCATAACTCGGAATCTAACTCGGAATCTATTGCGCCTACATCATAACTCAGAATCTACTGCGCCTACATCATAACTCGGAATCTAACTCGGAATCTACTGCGCCTACATCATAATTCGGAATCTACTGCGCCTACATCATAACTCGGAATCTAACTCGGAATCTACTGCGCCTACATCATAACTCGGAATCTAACTCGGAATCTACTGCGCCTGCATCATAACTCGGAATCTACTGTGCCTACATCATAACTCGGAATCTAACTCGGAATCTACTGCGCCTACATCATAACTCGGAATCTACTGCGCCTACATCATAACTCGGAATCTAACTCGGAATCTACTGCGCCTACATCATAACTCGGAATCTACTGCGCCTACATCATAACTCGGAATCTTACTCGGAATCTACTGCGCCTACATCATAACTCGGAATCTACTGCGCCTACATCATAACTCGGAATCTAACTCGGAATCTACTGCGCCTACATCATAACTCGGAATCTACTGCGCCTACATCATAACTCGGAATCTAACTCGGAATCTACTGCGCCTACCTCATAACTCGGAATCTACTGCGCCTACATCATAACTCGGAATCTAACTCGGAATCTACTGCGCCTACATCATAACTCGGAATCTACTGCGCCTACATCATAACTTGGAATCTAACTCGGAATCTACTGCGCCTACATCATAACTTGAATCTACTGCGCCTACATCATAACTCGGAATCTAACTCGGAATCTACTGCGCCTACATCATAACTCGGAATCTACTGTGCCTACATCATAACTCGGAATCTAACTCGGAATCTACTGCGCCTACATCATAACTCGGAATCTACTGCGCCTACATCATAACTCGGAATCTACTGCGCCTACATCATAACTCGGAATCTAACTCGGAATCTACTGCGCCTACATCATAACTCAGAATCTAACTCGGAATCTACTGCGCCTACATCATAACTCAGAATCTAACTCGGAATCTACTGCGCCTACATCATAACTCGGAATCTAACTCGGAATCTACTGCGCCTACATCATAACTCGGAATCTACTGCGCCTACATCATAACTCGGAATCTAACTCGGAATCTACTGCGCCTACATCATAACTCGGAACCTACTGCGCCTACATCATAACTCGGAATCTACTGCGCCTACATCATAACTCGGAATCTAACTCGGAATCTACTGCGCCTACATCATAACTCAGAATCTAACTCGGAATCTACTGCGCCTACATCATAACTCAGAATCTAACTCGGAATCTACTGCGCCTACATCATAACTCGGAATCTACTGCGCCTACATCATAACTCGGAATCTAACTCGGAATCTACTGCGCCTACATCATAAATCGGAATCTACTGCGCCTACATCATAACTAAGAATCTAACTCGGAATCTACTGCGCCTACATCATAACTCGGAATCTACTGCGCCTACATCATAACTCGGAATCTAACTCGGAATCTACTGCGCCTACATCATAACTCGGAAACTACTGCGCCTACATCATAACCGGGAATCTACTGCGCCTACATCATAACTCGGAATCTAATTCGGAATCTACTGCGCCTACATCATAACTCGGAATCTACTGCGCCTACATCATAACTCGGAATCTAACTCGGAATCTACTGCGCCTACATCATAACTCGGAATCTAACTCGGAATCTACTGCGCCTACATCATAACTCGGAATCTACTGCGCCTAAATCATAACTCGGAATCTAACTCGGAATCTACTGCGCCTACATCATAACTCGGAATCTACTGCGCCTACATCATAACTCGGAATCTAACTCGGAATCTACTGCGCCTACATCATAACTCGGAATCTACTGCGCCTACATCATAACTCGGAATCTAACTCGGAATCTACTGCGCCTACATCATAACTCGGAATCTACTGCGCCTATATCATAACTCGGAATCTAACTCGGAATCTACTGCGCCTACATCATAACTCAGAATCTAACTCGGAATCTACTGCGCCTACATCATAACTCGGAATCTACTGCGCCTACATCATAACTCGGAATCTAACTCGGAATCTACTGCGCCTACATCATAACTCGGAATCTACTGCGCCTACATCATAACTCGGAATCTTACTCGGAATCTACTGCGCCTACATCATAACTCGGAATCTACTGCGCCTACATCATAACTCAGAATCTAACTCGGAATCTACTGCGCCTACATCATAACTCGGAATCTACTGCGCCTACATCATAACTTGGAATCTAACTCGGAATCTACTGCGCCTACATCATAACTTGAATCTACTGCGCCTACATCATAACTCGGAATCTAACTCGGAATCTACTGCGCCTACATCATAACTCGGAATCTACTGCGCCTACATCATAACTCGGAATCTAACTCGGAATCTACTGCGCCTACATCATAACTCGGAATCTACTGCGCCTAAATCATAACTCGGAATCTTACTCGGAATCTACTGCGCCTACATCATAACTCGTAATGTACTGCGCCTACATCATAACTCGGAATCTAACTCGGAATGTACTGCGCCTACATCATAATTCCGAATCTACTGCGCCTACATCATAACTCGGAATCTAACACGGAATCTACTGCGCCTACATCATAACTCGGAATCTACTGCGCCTACATCATAACTCGGAATCTAACTCGGAATCTACTGCGCCTACATCATAACTCGGAATCTACTGCGCCTATATCATAACTCGGAATCTAACTCGGAATCTACTGCGCCTACATCATAACTCAGAATCTAACTCGGAATCTACTGCGCCTACATCATAACTCGGAATCTACTGCGCCTACATCATAACTCGGAATCTAACTCGGAATCTACTGCGCCTACATCATAACTCGGAATCTACTGCGCCTACATCATAACTCGGAATCTTACTCGGAATCTACTGCGCCTACATCATAACTCGGAATCTACTGCGCCTACATCATAACTCAGAATCTAACTCGGAATCTACTGCGCCTACATCATAACTCGGAATCTACTGCGCCTACATCATAACTTGGAATCTAACTCGGAATCTACTGCGCCTACATCATAACTTGAATCTACTGCGCCTACATCATAACTCGGAATCTAACTCGGAATCTACTGCGCCTACATCATAACTCGGAATCTACTGCGCCTACATCATAACTCGGAATCTAACTCGGAATCTACTGCGCCTACATCATAACTCGGAATCTACTGCGCCTAAATCATAACTCGGAATCTTACTCGGAATCTACTGCGCCTACATCATAACTCGTAATGTACTGCGCCTACATCATAACTCGGAATCTAACTCGGAATGTACTGCGCCTACATCATAATTCGGAATCTACTGCGCCTACATCATAACTCGGAATCTAACACGGAATCTACTGCGCCTACATCATAACTTGGAATCTAACTCGGAATCTATTGCGCCTACATCATAACTCAGAATCTACTGCGCCTACATCATAACTCGGAATCTAACTCGGAATCTACTGAGCCTACATCATAATTCGGAATCTACGGCGCCTACATCATAACTCGGAATCTAACTCGGAATCTACTGCGCCTACATCATAACTCGGAATCTAACTCGGAATCTACTGCGCCTGCATCATAACTCGGAATCTACTGTGCCTACATCATAACTCGGAATCTAACTCGGAATCTACTGCGCCTACATCATAACTCGGAATCTACTGCGCCTACATCATAACTCGGAATCTAACTCGGAATCTACTGCGCCTACATCATAACTCGGAATCTACTGCGCCTACATCATAACTCGGAATCTTACTCGGAATCTACTGCGCCTACATCATAACTCGGAATCTACTGCGCCTACATCATAACTCGGAATCTAACTCGGAATCTACTGCGCCTACATCATAACTCGGAATCTACTGCGCCTACATCATAACTCGGAATCTAACTCGGAATCTACTGCGCCTACCTCATAACTCGGAATCTACTGCGCCTACATCATAACTCGGAATCTAACTCGGAATCTACTGCGCCTACATCATAACTCGGAATCTACTGCGCCTACATCATAACTTGGAATATAACTCGGAATCTACTGCGCCTACATCATAACTTGAATCTACTGCGCCTACATCATAACTCAGAATCTAACTCGGAATCTACTGCGCCTACATCATAACTCGGAATCTACTGTGCCTACATCATAACTCGGAATCTAACTCGGAATCTACTGCGCCTACATCATAACTCGGAATCTACTGCGCCTAAATCATAACTCGGAATCTAACTCGGAATCTACTGCGCCTACATCATAACTCGGAATCTACTGCGCCTACATCATAACTCGGAATCTAACTCGGAATCTACTGCGCCTACATCATAACTCGGAACCTACTGCGCCTACATCATAACTCGGAATCTACTGCGCCTACATCATAACTCGGAATCTAACTCGGAATCTACTGCGCCTACATCATAACTCAGAATCTAACTCGGAATCTACTGCGCCTACATCATAACTCAGAATCTAACTCGGAATCTACTGCGCCTACATCATAACTCGGAATCTACTGCGCCTACATCATAACTCGGAATCTAACTCGGAATCTACTGCGCCTACATCATAAATCGGAATCTACTGCGCCTACATCATAACTAAGAATCTAACTCGGAATCTACTGCGCCTACATCATAACTCGGAATCTACTGCGCCTACATCATAACTCGGAATCTAACTCGGAATCTACTGCGCCTACATCATAACTCGGAAACTACTGCGCCTACATCATAACCGGGAATCTACTGCGCCTACATCATAACTCGGAATCTAATTCGGAATCTACTGCGCCTACATCATAACTCGGAATCTACTGCGCCTACATCATAACTCGGAATCTAACTCGGAATCTACTGCGCCTACATCATAACTCGGAATCTAACTCGGAATCTACTGCGCCTACATCATAACTCGGAATCTACTGCGCCTAAATCATAACTCGGAATCTAACTCGGAATCTACTGCGCCTACATCATAACTCGGAATCTACTGCGCCTACATCATAACTCGGAATCTACTGCGCCTACATCATAACTCGGAATCTAACTCGGAATCTACTGCGCCTACATCATAACTCGGAATCTACTGCGCCTACATCATAACTTGGAATCTAACTCGGAATCTATTGCGCCTACATCATAACTCGGAATCTACTGCGCGTACATCATAACTCGGAATCTAACTCGGAATCTACTGCGCCTACATCATAATTCGGAATCTACAGCGCCTACATCATAACTCGGAATCTAACTCGGAATCTACTGCGCCTACATCATAACTCGGAATCTAACTCGGAATCTACTGCGCCTACATCATAACTCGGAATCTACTGCGCCTAAATCATAACTCGGAATCTAACTCGGAATCTACTGCGCCTACATCATAACTCGGAATCTACTGCGCCTACATCATAACTCGGAATCTAACTCGGAATCTACTGCGCCTACATCATAACTCGGAATCTACTGCGCCTACATCATAACTCGGAATCTAACTCGGAATCTACTGCGCCTACATCATAACTCGGAATCTACTGCGCCTACATCATAACTCGGAATCTAACTCGGAATCTACTGCGCCTACATCATAACTCGGAATCTACTGCGCCTACATCATAACTCGGAATCTAACTCGGAATCTACTGCGCCTACATCATAACTCGGAATCTACTGCGCCTACATCATAACTCGGAATCTAACTCGGAATCTACTGCGCCTACATCATAACTCGGAATCTACTGCGCCTACATCATAACTTGGAATCTAACTCGGAATCTACTGCGCCTCAATCATAACTTGAATCTACTGCGCCTACATCATAACTCGGAATCTAACTCGGAATCTACTGCGCCTACATCATAACTCGGAATCTACTGTGCCTACATCATAACTCGGAATCTAACTCGGAATCTACTGCGCCTACATCATAACTCGGAATCTACTGCGCCTAAATCATAACTCGGAATCTAACTCGGAATCTACTGCGCCTACATCATAACTCGGAATCTACTGCGCCTACATCATAACTCGGAATCTAACTCGGAATCTACTGCGCCTACATCATGACTCGGAACCTACTGCGCCTACATCATAACTCGGAATCTACTGCGCCTACATCATAACTCGGAATCTAACTCGGAATCTACTGCGCCTACATCATAACTCAGAATCTAACTCGGAATCTACTGCGCCTACATCATAACTCAGAATCTAACTCGGAATCTACTGCGCCTACATCATAACTCGGAATCTACTGCGCCTACATCATAACTCGGAATCTAACTCGGAATCTACTGCGCCTACATCATAACTCGGAATCTACTGCGCCTACATCATAACTAAGAATCTAACTCGGAATCTACTGCGCCTACATCATAACTCGGAATCTACTGCGCCTACATCATAACTCGGTAACTAACTCGGAATCTACTGCGCCTACATCATAACTCGGAATCTACTGCGCCTACATCATAACCGGGAATCTACTGCGCCTACATCATAACTCGGAATCTAACTCGGAATCTACTGCGCCTACATCATAACTCGGAATCTACTGCGCCTACATCATAACTCGGAATCTAACTCGGAATCTACTGCGCCTACATCATAACTCGGAATCTAACTCGGAATCTACTGCGCCTACACCATAACTCGGAATCTACTGCGCCTACATCATAACTCGGAATCTAACTCGGAATCTACTGCGCCTACATCATAACTCGAAATCTACTGCGCCTACATCATAACTTGGAATCTAACTCGGAATCTACTGCGCCTACATCATAACTTGAATCTACTGCGCCTACATCATAACTCGGAATCTACTGTGCCTACATCATAACTCGGAATCTAACTCGGAATCTACTGCGCCTACATCATAACTCGGAATCTACTGCGCCTAAATCATAACTTGGAATCTAACTTGGAATCTACTGCGCCTACATCATAACTCGGAATCTACTGCGCCTACATCATAACTCGGAATCTAACTCGGAATCTACTGCGCCTACATCATAACTCGGAACCTACTGCGCCTACATCATAACTCGGAATCTACTGCGCCTACATCATAACTCGGAATCTAACTCGGAATCTACTGCGCCTACATCATAACTCAGAATCTAACTCGGAATCTACTGCGCCTACATCATAACTCAGAATCTAACTCGGAATCTACTGCGCCTACATCATAACTCGGAATCTACTGCGCCTACATCATAACTCGGAATCTAACTCGGAATCTACTGCGCCTACATCATAACTCGGAATCTACTGCGCCTACATCATAACTCGGAATCTAACTCGGAATCTACTGCGCCTACATCATAACTCGGAACCTACTGCGCCTACATCATAACTCGGAATCTACTGCGCCTACATCATAACTCGGAATATAACTCGGAATCTACTGCGCCTACATCATAACTCAGAATCTAACTCGGAATCTACTGCGCCTACATCATAACTCGGAATCTACTGCGCCTACATCATAACTCGGAATCTAACTCGGAATCTACTGCGCCTACATCATAACTCGGAATCTACTGCGCCTACATCATAACTCGGAATCTAACTCGGAATCTACTGCGCCTACATCATAACTCGGAATCTAACTCGGAATCTACTGCGCCTACATCATAACTCGGAAACTACTGCGCCTACATCATAACCGGGAATCTACTGCGCCTACATCATAACTCGGAATCTAATTCGGAATCTACTACGCCTACATCATAACTTGGAATCTACTGCGCCTACATCATATCTCGGAATCTAACTCGGAATCTACTGCGCCTACATCATAACTCGGAATCTAACTCGGAATCTACTGCGCCTACATCATAACTCGGAATCTACTGCGCCTAAATCATAACTCGGAATCTAACTCGGAATCTACTGCGCCTACATCATAACTCGGAATCTACTGCGCCTACATCATAACTCGGAATCTACTGCGCCTACATCATAACTCGGAATCTAACTCGGAATCTACTGCGCCTACATCATAACTCGGAATCTACTGCGCCTACATCATAACTTGGAATCTAACTCGGAATCTATTGCGCCTACATCATAACTCGGAATCTACTGCGCCTACATCATAACTCGGAATCTAACTCGGAATCTACTGCGCCTACATCATAATTCGGAATCTACAGCGCCTACATCATAACTCGGAATCTAACTCGGAATCTACTGCGCCTACATCATAACTCGGAATCTAACTCGGAATCTACTGCGCCTACATCATAACTCGGAATCTACTGCGCCTACATCATAACTCGGAATCTAACTCGGAATCTACTGCGCCTACATCATAACTCGGAATCTACTGCGCCTACATCATAACTCGGAATCTAACTCGGAATCTACTGCGCCTACATCATAACTCGGAATCTACTGCGCCTACATCATAACTCGGAATCTAACTCGGAATCTACTGCGCCTACATCATAACTCGGAATCTACTGCGCCTACATCATAACTCGGAATCTAACTCGGAATCTACTGCGCCTACATCATAACTCGGAATCTACTGCGCCTACATCGTAACTCAGAATCTAACTCGGAATCTACTGCGCCTACATCATAACTCAGAATCTAACTCGGAATCTACTGCGCCTACATCATAACTCGGAATCTACTGCGCCTACATCATAACTCGGAATCTAACTCGGAATCTACTGCGCCTACATCATAACTCGGAATCTACTGCGCCTACATCATAACTTGGAATCTAACTCGGAATCTACTGCGCCTCAATCATAACTTGAATCTACTGCGCCTACATCATAACTCGGAATCTAACTCGGAATCTACTGCGCCTACATCATAACTCGGAATCTACTGTGCCTACATCATAACTCGGAATCTAACTCGGAATCTACTGCGCCTACATCATAACTTGGAATCTAATGCGCCTAAATCATAACTCGGAATCTAACTCGGAATCTACTGCGCCTACATCATAACTCGGAATCTACTGCGCCTACATCATAACTCGGAATCTAACTCGGAATCTACTGCGCCTACATCATAACTCGGAACCTACTGCGCCTACATCATAACTCGGAATCTACTGCGCCTACATCATAACTCGGAATCTAACTCGGAATCTACTGCGCCTACATCATAACTCGGAATCTAACTCGGAATCTACTGCGCCTACATCATAACTCGGAATCTACTGTGCCTACATCATAACTCGGAATCTAACTCGGAATCTACTGCGCCTACATCATAACTTGGAATCTACTGCGCCTAAATCATAACTCGGAATCTAACTCGGAATCTACTGCGCCTACATCATAACTCGGAATCTACTGCGCCTACATCATAACTCGGAATCTAACTCGGAACCTACTGCGCCTACATCATAACTCGGAATCTACTGCGCCTACATCATAACTCGGAATCTAACTCGGAATCTACTGCGCCTACATCATAACTCAGAATCTAACTCGGAATCTACTGCGCCTACATCATAACTCAGAATCTAACTCGGAATCTACTGCGCCTACATCATAACTCGGAATCTACTGCGCCTACATCATAACTCGGAATCTAACTCGGAATCTACTGCGCCTACATCATAACTCGGAATCTACTGCGCCTACATCATAACTAAGAATCTAACTCGGAATCTACTGCGCCTACATCATAACTCGGAATCTACTGCGCCTACATCATAACTCGGAATCTAACTCGGAATCTACTGCGCCTACATCATAACTCGGAATCTACTGCGCCTACATCATAACCGGGAATCTACTGCACCTACATCATAACTCGGAATCTAACTCGGAATCTACTGCGCCTACATCATAACTCGGAATCTACTGCGCCTACATCATAACTCGGAATCTAACTCGGAATCTACTGCGCCTACATCATAACTCGGAATCTAACTCGGAATCTACTGCGCCTACATCATAACTCGGAATCTACTGCGCCTACATCATAACTCGGAATCTAACTCGGAATCTACTGCGCCTACATCATAACTCGGAATCTACTGCGCCTACATCATAACTTGGAATCTAACTCGGAATCTACTGCGCCTACATCATAACTTGAATCTACTGCGCCTACATCATAACTCGGAATCTAACTCGGAATCTACTGCGCCTACATCATAACTCGGAATCTACTGTGCCTACATCATAACTCGGAATCTAACTCGGAATCTACTGCGCCTACATCATAACTCGGAATCTACTGCGCCTAAATCATAACTTGGAATCTAACTCGGAATCTACTGCGCCTACATCATAACTCGGAATCTACTGCGCCTACATCATAACTCGGAACCTACTGCGCCTACATCATAACTCGGAATCTACTGCGCCTACATCATAACTCGGAATCTAACTCGGAATCTACTGCGCCTACATCATAACTCAGAATCTAACTCGGAATCTACTGCGCCTACATCATAACTCAGAATCTAACTCGGAATCTACTGCGCCTACATCATAACTCGGAATCTACTGCGCCTACATCATAACTCGGAATCTAACTCGGAATCTACTGCGCCGACATCATAACTCGGAATCTACTGCGCCTACATCATAACTCGGAATCTAACTCGGAATCTACTGCGCCTACATCATAACTCGGAACCAACTGCGCCTACATCATAACTCGGAATCTACTGCGCCTACATCATAACTCGGAATCTAACTCGGAATCTACTGCGCCTACATCATAACTCAGAATCTAACTCGGAATCTACTGCGCCTACATCATAACTCGGAATCTACTGCGCCTACATCATAACTCGGAATCTAACTCAGAATCTACTGCGCCTACATCATAACTCGGAATCTACTGCGCCTACATCATAACTCGGAATCTAACTCGGAATCTACTGCGCCTACATCATAACTCGGAACCTACTGCGCCTACATCATAACTCGGAATCTACTGCGCCTACATCATAACTCGGAATCTAACTCGGAATCTACTGCGCCTACATCATAACTCGGAATCTAACTCGGAATCTACTGCGCCTACATCATAACTCAGAATCTAACTCGGAATCTACTGCGCCTACATCATAACTCAGAATCTAACTCGGAATCTACTGCGCCTACATCATAACTCGGAATCTACTGCGCCTACATCATAACTCGGAATCTAACTCGGAATCTACTGCGCCTACATCATAACTCGGAATCTACTGCGCCTACATCATAACTAAGAATCTAACTCGGAATCTACTGCGCCTACATCAAACTCGGAATCTACTGCGCCTACATCATAACTCGGAATCTAACTCGGAATCTACTGCGCCTACATCATAACTCGGAATCTACTGCGCCTACATCATAACCGGGAATCTACTGCACCTACATCATAACTCGGAATCTAACTCGGAATCTACTGCGCCTACATCATAACTCGGAATCTACTGCGCCTACATCATAACTCGGAATCTAACTCGGAATCTACTGCGCCTACATCATAACTCGGAATCTAACTCGGAATCTACTGCGCCTACATCATAACTCGGAATCTACTGCGCCTACATCATAACTCGGAATCTAACTCGGAATCTACTGCGCCTACATCATAACTCGGAATCTACTGCGCCTACATCATAACTTGGAATCTAACTCGGAATCTACTGCGCCTACATCATAACTTGAATCTACTGCGCCTACATCATAACTCGGAATCTAACTCGGAATCTACTGCGCCTACATCATAACTCGGAATCTACTGTGCCTACATCATAACTCGGAATCTAACTCGGAATCTACTGCGCCTACATCATAACTCGGAATCTACTGCGCCTAAATCATAACTTGGAATCTAACTCGGAATCTACTGCGCCTACATCATAACTCGGAATCTACTGCGCCTACATCATAACTCGGAACCTACTGCGCCTACATCATAACTCGGAATCTACTGCGCCTACATCATAACTCGGAATCTAACTCGGAATCTACTGCGCCTACATCATAACTCAGAATCTAACTCGGAATCTACTGCGCCTACATCATAACTCAGAATCTAACTCGGAATCTACTGCGCCTACATCATAACTCGGAATCTACTGCGCCTACATCATAACTCGGAATCTAACTCGGAATCTACTGCGCCGACATCATAACTCGGAATCTACTGCGCCTACATCATAACTCGGAATCTAACTCGGAATCTACTGCGCCTACATCATAACTCGGAACCAACTGCGCCTACATCATAACTCGGAATCTACTGCGCCTACATCATAACTCGGAATCTAACTCGGAATCTACTGCGCCTACATCATAACTCAGAATCTAACTCGGAATCTACTGCGCCTACATCATAACTCGGAATCTACTGCGCCTACATCATAACTCGGAATCTAACTCAGAATCTACTGCGCCTACATCATAACTCGGAATCTACTGCGCCTACATCATAACTCGGAATCTAACTCGGAATCTACTGCGCCTACATCATAACTCGGAATCTACTGCGCCTACATCATAACTCGGAATCTCACTCGGAATCTACTGCGCCTACATCATAACTCGGAATCTACTGCGCCTACATCATAACTCGGAATCTAACTCGGAATCTACTGCGCCTACATCATAACTCGGAATCTAACTCGGAATCTACTGCGCCTACATCATAACTCGGAATCTACTGCGCCTACATCATAACTCGGAATCTAACTCGGAATCTACTGCGCCTACATCATAACTCGGAACCTACTGCGCCTACATCATAACTCGGAATCTACTGCGCCTACATCATAACTCGGAATCTAACTCGGAATCTACTGCGCCTACATCATAACTCGGAATCTACTGCGCCTACATCATAACTCGGAATCTAACTCGGAATCTACTGCGCCTACATCATAACTCGGAACCTACTGCGCCTACATCATAACTCGGAATCTACTGCGCCTACATCATAACTCGGAATCTAACTCGGAATCTACTGCGCCTACATCATAACTCAGAATCTAACTCGGAATCTACTGCGCCTACATCATAACTCAGAATCTAACTCGGAATCTACTGCGCCTACATCATAACTCGGAATCTACTGCGCCTACATCATAACTCGGAATCTAACTCGGAATCTACTGCGCCTACATCATAACTCGGAATCTACTGCGCCTACATCATAACTCGGAATCTAACTCGGAATCTACTGCGCCTACATCATAACTCGGAACCTACTGCGCCTACATCATAACTCGGAATCTACTGCGCCTACATCATAACTCGGAATATAACTCGGAATCTACTGCGCCTACATCATAACTCAGAATCTAACTCGGAATCTACTGCGCCTACATCATAACTCGGAATCTACTGCGCCTACATCATAACTCGGAATCTAACTCGGAATCTACTGCGCCTACATCATAACTCGGAATCTACTGCGCCTACATCATAACTCGGAATCTAACTCGGAATCTACTGCGCCTACATCATAACTCGGAATCTAACTCGGAATCTACTGCGCCTACATCATAACTCGGAAACTACTGCGCCTACATCATAACCGGGAATCTACTGCGCCTACATCATAACTCGGAATCTAATTCGGAATCTACTACGCCTACATCATAACTCGGAATCTACTGCGCCTACATCATAACCGGGAATCTACTGCGCCTACATCATAACTCGGAATCTAACTCGGAATCTACTGCGCCTACATCATAACTCGGAATCTACTGCGCCTACATCATAACTTGGAATCTAACTCGGAATCTATTGCGCCTACATCATAACTCGGAATCTACTGCGCCTACATCATAACTCGGAATCTAACTCGGAATCTACTGCGCCTACATCATAATTCGGAATCTACAGCGCCTACATCATAACTCGGAATCTAACTCGGAATCTACTGCGCCTACATCATAACTCGGAATCTAACTCGGAATCTACTGCGCCTACATCATAACTCGGAATCTACTGCGCCTAAATCATAACTCGGAATCTAACTCGGAATCTACTGCGCCTACATCATAACTCGGAATCTACTGCGCCTACATCATAACTCGGAATCTAACTCGGAATCTACTGCGCCTACATCATAACTCGGAATCTACTGCGCCTACATCATAACTCGGAATCTAACTCGGAATCTACTGTGCCTACATCATAACTCGGAATCTACTGCGCCTACATCATAACTCGGAATCTAACTCGGAATCTACTGCGCCTACATCATAACTCGGAATCTACTGCGCCTACATCATAACTCGGAATCTAACTCGGAATCTACTGCGCCTACATCATAACTCGGAATCTACTGCGCCTACATCATAACTCGGAATCTAACTCGGAATCTACTGCGCCTACATCATAACTCGGAATCTACTGCGCCTACATCATAACTTGGAATCTAACTCGGAATCTACTGCGCCTCAATCATAACTTGAATCTACTGTGCCTACATCATAACTCGGAATCTAACTCGGAATCTACTGCGCCTACATCATAACTCGGAATCTACTGTGCCTACATCATAACTCGGAATCTAACTCGGAATCTACTGCGCCTACATCATAACTTGGAATCTAATGCGCCTAAATCATAACTCGGAATCTAACTCGGAATCTACTGCGCCTACATCATAACTCGGAATCTACTGCGCCTACATCATAACTCGGAATCTAACTCGGAATCTACTGCGCCTACATCATAACTCGGAACCTACTGCGCCTACATCATAACTCGGAATCTACTGCGCCTACATCATAACTCGGAATCTAACTCGGAATCTACTGCGCCTACATCATAACTCGGAATCTAACTCGGAATCTACTGCGCCTACATCATAACTCGGAATCTACTGTGCCTACATCATAACTCGGAATCTAACTCGGAATCTACTGCGCCTACATCATAACTTGGAATCTACTGCGCCTAAATCATAACTCGGAATCTAACTCGGAATCTACTGCGCCTACATCATAACTCGGAATCTACTGCGCCTACATCATAACTCGGAATCTAACTCGGAATCTACTGCGCCTACATCATAACTCGGAACCTACTGCGCCTACATCATAACTCGGAATCTACTGCGCCTACATCATAACTCGGAATCTAACTCGGAATCTACTGCGCCTACATCATAACTCAGAATCTAACTCGGAATCTACTGCGCCTACATCATAACTCAGAATCTAACTCGGAATCTACTGCGCCTACATCATAACTCGGAATCTACTGCGCCTACATCATAACTCGGAATCTAACTCGGAATCTACTGCGCCTACATCATAACTCGGAATCTACTGCGCCTACATCATAACTAAGAATCTAACTCGGAATCTACAGCGCCTACATCATAACTCGGAATCTACTGCGCCTACATCATAACTCGGAATCTAACTCGGAATCTACTGCGCCTACATCATAACTCGGAATCTACTGCGCCTACATCATAACCGGGAATCTACTGCACCTACATCATAACTCGGAATCTAACTCGGAATCTACTGCGCCTACATCATAACTCGGAATCTACTGCGCCTACATCATAACTCGGAATCTAACTCGGAATCTACTGCGCCTACATCATAACTCGGAATCTAACTCGGAATCTACTGCGCCTACATCATAACTCGGAATCTACTGCGCCTACATCATAACTCGGAATCTAACTCGGAATCTACTGCGCCTACATCATAACTCGGAATCTACTGCGCCTACATCATAACTTGGAATCTAACTCGGAATCTACTGCGCCTACATCATAACTTGAATCTACTGCGCCTACATCATAACTCGGAATCTAACTCGGAATCTACTGCGCCTACATCATAACTCGGAATCTACTGTGCCTACATCATAACTCGGAATCTAACTCGGAATCTACTGCGCCTACATCATAACTCGGAATCTACTGCGCCTAAATCATAACTTGGAATCTAACTCGGAATCTACTGCGCCTACATCATAACTCGGAATCTACTGCGCCTACATCATAACTCGGAATCTAACTCGGAATCTACTGCGCCTACATCATAACTCGGAACCTACTGCGCCTACATCATAACTCGGAATCTACTGCGCCTACATCATAACTCGGAATCTAACTCGGAATCTACTGCGCCTACATCATAACTCAGAATCTAACTCGGAATCTACTGCGCCTACATCATAACTCAGAATCTAACTCGGAATCTACTGCGCCTACATCATAACTCGGAATCTACTGCGCCTACATCATAACTCGGAATCTAACTCGGAATCTACTGCGCCTACATCATAACTCGGAATCTACTGCGCCTACATCATAACTCGGAATCTAACTCGGAATCTAGTGCGCCTACATCATAACTCGGAACCAACTGCGCCTACATCATAACTCGGAATCTACTGCGCCTACATCATAACTCGGAATCTAACTCGGAATCTACTGCGCCTACATCATAACTCAGAATCTAACTCGGAATCTACTGCGCCTACATCATAACTCGGAATCTACTGCGCCTACATCATAACTCGGAATCTAACTCAGAATCTACTGCGCCTACATCATAACTCGGAATCTACTGCGCCTACATCATAACTCGGAATCTAACTCGGAATCTACTGCGCCTACATCATAACTCGGAATCTACTGCGCCTACATCATAACTCGGAATCTCACTCGGAATCTACTGCGCCTACATCATAACTCGGAATCTACTGCGCCTACATCATAACTCGGAATCTAACTCGGAATCTACTGCGCCTACATCATAACTCGGAATCTAACTCGGAATCTACTGCGCCTACATCATAACTCGGAATCTACTGCGCCTACATCATAACTCGGAATCTAACTCGGAATCTACTGCGCCTACATCATAACTCGGAACCTACTGCGCCTACATCATAACTCGGAATCTACTGCGCCTACATCATAACTCGGAATCTAACTCGGAATCTACTGCGCCTACATCATAACTCGGAATCTACTGCGCCTACATCATAACTCGGAATCTAACTCGGAATCTACTGCGCCTACATCATAACTCGGAACCTACTGCGCCTACATCATAACTCGGAATCTACTGCGCCTACATCATAACTCGGAATCTAACTCGGAATCTACTGCGCCTACATCATAACTCAGAATCTAACTCGGAATCTACTGCGCCTACATCATAACTCAGAATCTAACTCGGAATCTACTGCGCCTACATCATAACTCGGAATCTACTGCGCCTACATCATAACTCGGAATCTAACTCGGAATCTACTGCGCCTACATCATAACTCGGAATCTACTGCGCCTACATCATAACTCGGAATCTAACTCGGAATCTACTGCGCCTACATCATAACTCGGAACCTACTGCGCCTACATCATAACTCGGAATCTACTGCGCCTACATCATAACTCGGAATATAACTCGGAATCTACTGCGCCTACATCATAACTCAGAATCTAACTCGGAATCTACTGCGCCTACATCATAACTCGGAATCTACTGCGCCTACATCATAACTCGGAATCTAACTCGGAATCTACTGCGCCTACATCATAACTCGGAATCTACTGCGCCTACATCATAACTCGGAATCTAACTCGGAATCTACTGCGCCTACATCATAACTCGGAATCTAACTCGGAATCTACTGCGCCTACATCATAACTCGGAAACTACTGCGCCTACATCATAACCGGGAATCTACTGCGCCTACATCATAACTCGGAATCTAATTCGGAATCTACTACGCCTACATCATAACTCGGAATCTACTGCGCCTACATCATATCTCGGAATCTAACTCGGAATCTACTGCGCCTACATCATAACTCGGAATCTAACTCGGAATCTACTGCGCCTACATCATAACTCGGAATCTACTGCGCCTAAATCATAACTCGGAATCTAACTCGGAATCTACTGCGCCTACATCATAACTCGGAATCTACTGCGCCTACATCATAACTCGGAATCTACTGCGCCTACATCATAACTCGGAATCTAACTCGGAATCTACTGCGCCTACATCATAACTCGGAATCTACTGCGCCTACATCATAACTTGGAATCTAACTCGGAATCTATTGCGCCTACATCATAACTCGGAATCTACTGCGCCTACATCATAACTCGGAATCTAACTCGGAATCTACTGCGCCTACATCATAATTCGGAATCTACAGCGCCTACATCATAACTCGGAATCTAACTCGGAATCTACTGCGCCTACATCATAACTCGGAATCTAACTCGGAATCTACTGCGCCTACATCATAACTCGGAATCTACTGCGCCTAAATCATAACTCGGAATCTAACTCGGAATCTACTGCGCCTACATCATAACTCGGAATCTACTGCGCCTACATCATAACTCGGAATCTAACTCGGAATCTACTGCGCCTACATCATAACTCGGAATCTACTGCGCCTACATCATAACTCGGAATCTAACTCGGAATCTACTGCGCCTACATCATAACTCGGAATCTACTGCGCCTACATCATAACTCGGAATCTAACTCGGAATCTACTGCGCCTACATCATAACTCGGAATCTACTGCGCCTACATCAAAACTCGGAATCTAACTCGGAATCTACTGCGCCTACATCATAACTCGGAATCTACTGCACCTACATCATAACTCGGAATCTAACTCGGAATCTACTGCGCCTACATCATAACTCGGAATCTACTGCGCCTACATCATAACTTGGAATCTAACTCGGAATCTACTGCGCCTCAATCATAACTTGAATCTACTGCGCCTACATCATAACTCGGAATCTAACTCGGAATCTACTGCGCCTACATCATAACTCGGAATCTACTGTGCCTACATCATAACTCGGAATCTAACTCGGAATCTACTGCGCCTACATCATAACTTGGAATCTACTGCGCCTAAATCATAACTCGGAATCTAACTCGGAATCTACTGCGCCTACATCATAACTCGGAATCTACTGCGCCTACATCATAACTCGGAATCTAACTCGGAATCTACTGCGCCTACATCATAACTCGGAACCTACTGCGCCTACATCATAACTCGGAATCTACTGCGCCTACATCATAACTCGGAATCTAACTCGGAATCTACTGCGCCTACATCATAACTCAGAATCTAACTCGGAATCTACTGCGCCTACATCATAACTCAGAATCTAACTCGGAATCTACTGCGCCTACATCATAACTCGGAATCTAACTCGGAATCTACTGCGCCTACATCATAACTCGGAATCTACTGCGCCTACATCATAACTAAGAATCTAACTCGGAATCTACTGCGCCTACATCATAACTCGGAATCTACTGCGCCTACATCATAACTCGGAATCTAACTCGGAATCTACTGCGCCTACATCATAACTCGGAATCTACTGCGCCTACATCATAACCGGGAATCTACTGCACCTACATCATAACTCGGAATCTAACTCGGAATCTACTGCGCCTACATCATAACTCGGAATCTACTGCGCCTACATCATAACTCGGAATCTAACTCGGAATCTACTGCGCCTACATCATAACTCGGAATCTAACTCGGAATCTACTGCGCCTACATCATAACTCGGAATCTACTGCGCCTACATCATAACTCGGAATCTAACTTGGAATCTACTGCGCCTACATCATAACTCGGAATCTACTGCGCCTACATCATAACTTGGAATCTAACTCGGAATCTACTGCGCCTACATCATAACTTGAATCTACTGCGCCTAAATCATAACTCGGAATCTAACTCGGAATCTACTGCGCCTACATCATAACTCGGAATCTACTGTGCCTACATCATAACTCGGAATCTAACTCGGAATCTACTGCGCCTACATCATAACTCGGAATCTACTGCGCCTAAATCATAACTTGGAATCTAACTCGGAATCTACTGCGCCTACATCATAACTCGGAATCTAACTCGGAATCTACTGCGCCTACATCATAACTCGGAACCTACTGCGCCTACATCATAACTCGGAATCTACTGCGCCTACATCATAACTCGGAATCTAACTCGGAATCTACTGCGCCTACATCATAACTCAGAATCTAACTCGGAATCTACTGCGCCTACATCATAACTCAGAATCTAACTCGGAATCTACTGCGCCTACATCATAACTCGGAATCTACTGCGCCTACATCATAACTCGGAATCTAACTCGGAATCTACTGCGCCTACATCATAACTCGGAATCTACTGCGCCTACATCATAACTCGGAATCTAACTCGGAATCTACTGCGCCTACATCATAACTCGGAACCTACTGCGCCTACATCATAACTCGGAATCTACTGCGCCTACATCATAACTCGGAATCTAACTCGGAATCTACTGCGCCTACATCATAACTCAGAATCTAACTCGGAATCTACTGCGCCTACATCATAACTCGGAATCTAACTCGGAATCTACTGCGCCTACATCATAACTCGGAATCTACTGCGCCTACATCATAACTCGGAATCTAACTCGGAATCTACTGCGCCTACATCATAACTCGGAATCTACTGCGCCTACATCATAACTCGGAATCTCACTCGGAATCTACTGCGCCTACATCATAACTCGGAATCTACTGCGCCTACATCATAACTCGGAATCTAACTCGGAATCTACTGCGCCTACATCATAACTCGGAATCTAACTCGGAATCTACTGCGCCTACATCATAACTCGGAATCTACTGCGCCTACATCATAACTCGGAATCTAACTCGGAATCTACTGCGCCTACATCATAACTCGGAATCTACTGCGCCTACATCATAACTTGGAATCTAACTCGGAATCTACTGCGCCTACATCATAACTCGGAATCTACTGCGCCTACATCATAACTTGGAATCTAACTCGGAATCTACTGCGCCTACATCATAACTTGAATCTACTGCGCCTACATCATAACTCGGAATCTAACTCGGAATCTACTGCGCCTACATCATAACTCGGAATCTACTGCGCCTACATCAGAACTCGGAATCTACTGCGCCTACATCATAACTCGGAATCTAACTCGGAATCTAACTCGGAATCTACTGCGCCTACATCATAACTCGGAATCTACTGCGCCTACATCATAACTCGGAATCTAACTCGGAATCTACTGCGCCTACATCATAACTCGGAATCTACTGCGCCTACATCATAACTCGGAATCTAACTCGGAATCTACTGCGCCTACATCATATCTCGGAATCTACTGCGCCTACATCATAACTCGGAATCTAACTCGGAATCTACTGCGCCTACATCATAACTCGGAATCTACTGTGCCTACATCATAACTTGGAATCTAACTCGGAATCTACTGCGCCTACATCATAACTCGGAATCTACTGCGCCTACATCATAACTCGGAATCTAACTCGGAATCTACTGCGCCTACATCATAACTCGGAATCTAACTCGGAATCTACTGCGCCTACATCATAACTCGGAATCTACTGCGCCTACATCATAACTTGGAATCTAACTCGGAATCTATTGCGCCTACATCATAACTCGGAATCTACTGCGCCTACATCATAACTCGGAATCTAACTCGGAATCTACTGCGCCTACATCATAATTCGGAATCTACTGCGCCTACATCATAACTCGGAATCTAACTCGGAATCTACTGCGCCTACATCATAACTCGGAATCTAACTCGGAATCTACTGCGCCTACATCATAACTCGGAATCTACTGCGCCTAAATCATAACTCGGAATCTAACTCGGAATCTACTGCGCCTACATCATAACTCGGAATCTACTGCGCCTACATCATAACTCGGAATCTACTGCGCCTACATCATAACTCGGAATCTAACTCGGAATCTACTGCGCCTACATCATATCTCGGAATCTACTGCGCCTAAATCATAACTCGGAATCTAACTCGGAATCTACTGCGCCTACATCATAACTCGGAATCTATCTCGGAATCTACTGCGCCTACATCATAACTCGGAATCTACTGCGCCTACGTCATAGCTCGGAATCTAACTCGGAATCTACTGCGCCTACATCATAACTCGGAATCTACTGCGCCTACATCATAACTCGGAATCTAACTCGGAATCTACTGCGCCTACATCATAACTCGGAATCTAACTCGGAATCTACTGCGCCTACATCATAACTCGGAATCTACTGCGCCTACATCATAACTCGGAATCTAACTCGGAATCTACTGCGCCTACATCATAACTCGGAATCTAACTCGGAATCTACTGCGCCTACATCATAACTCAGAATCTATCTCGGAATCTACTGCGCCTACATCATAACTCGGAATCTACTGCGCCTACATCATAACTCAGAATCTACTGCGCCTACATCATAACTCGGAATCTAACTCGGAATCTACTGCGCCTACATCATAACTCGGAATCTACTGCGCCTACATCATAACTCGGAATCTAACTCGGAATCTACTGCGCCTACATCATAACTCGGAATCTACTGTGCCTACATCATAACTTGGAATCTAACTCGGAATCTACTGCGCCTACATCATAACTTGAATCTACTGCGCCTACATCATAACTCGGAATCTAACTCGGAATCTACTGCGCCTACATCATAACACGGAATCTACTGCGCCTACATCATAACTCGGAATCTAACTCCGAATCTACTGCGCCTACATCATAACTCGGAATCTACTGCGCCTAAATCATAACTCGGAATCTAACTAGGAATCTACTGCGCCTACATCATAACTCGGAATCTACTGCGCCTACATCATAACTCGGAATCTAACTCGGAATCTACTGCGCCTACATCATAATTCGGAATCTACTGCGCCTACATCATAACTCGGAATCTAACTCGGAATCTACTGCGCCTACATCATAACTTGGAATCTAACTCGGAATCTATTGCGCCTACATCATAACTCGGAATCTACTGCGCCTACATCATAACTCGGAATCTAACTCGGAATCTACTGCGCCTACATCATAATTCGGAATCTACTGCGCCTACATCATAACTCGGAATCTAACTCGGAATCTACTGCGCCTACATCATAACTCGGAATCTAACTCGGAATCTACTGCGCCTACATCATAACTCGGAATCTACTGCGCCTACATCATAACTCGGAATCTACTGCGCCTACATCATAACTCGGAATCTAACTCGGAATCTACTGCGCCTACATCATAACTCGGAATCTACTGCGCCTACATCATAACTCGGAATCTACTGCGCCTACATCATAACTCGGAATCTAACTCGGAATCTACTGCGCCTACATCATAACTCGGAATCTACTGCGCCTAAATCATAACTCGGAATCTAACTCGGAATCTACTGCGCCTACATCATAACTCGGAATCTACTGCGCCTACATCATAACTCGGAATCTAACTCGGAATCTACTGCGCCTACATCATAATTCGGAATCTACTGCGCCTACATCATAACTCGGAATCTAACTCGGAATCTACTGCGCCTACATCATAACTCGGAATCTAACTCGGAATCTATTGCGCCTACATCATAACTCGGAATCTACTGCGCCTACATCATAACTCGGAATCTAACTCGGAATCTACTGCGCCTACATCATAATTCGGAATCTACTGCGCCTACATCATAACTCGGAATCTAACTCGGAATCTACTGCGCCTACATCATAACTCGGAATCTAACTCGGACTCTACTGCACCTGCATCATAACTCGGAATCTACTGCGCCTACATCATAACTCGGAATCTAACTCGGAATCTACTGCGCCTACATCATAACTCGGAATCTACTGCGCCTACATCATAACTCGGAATCTAACTCGGAATCTACTGGGCCTACATCATAACTCGGAATCTACTGCGCCTACATCATAACTCGGAATCTAACTCGGAATCTACTGCGCCTACATCATAACTCGGAATCTACTGCGCCTACATCATAACTCGGAATCTAACTCGGAATCTACTGCGCCTACATCATAACTCGGAATCTACTGCGCCTACATCATAACTCGGAATCTAACTCGGAATCTACTGCGCCTACATCATAACTCGGAATCTACTGCGCCTACATCATAACTCGGAATCTAACTCGGAATCTACTGCGCCTACATCATAACTCAGAATCTAACTCGGAATCTACTGCGCCTACATCATAACTTGGAATCTAACTCTAAAACTACTGCGCCTACATCATAACTTGAATCTACTGCGCCTACATCATAACTCGGAATCTAACTCGGAATCTACTGCACCTACATCATAACTCGGAATCTAACTCGGAATCTACTGCGCCTACATCATAACTCGGAATCTACTGCGCCTACATCATAACTCGGAATCTACTGCGCCTAAATCATAACTCGGAATCTAACTCGGAATCTACTGCGCCTACATCATAACTCGGAATCTACTGCGCCTACATCATAACTCGGAATCTAACTCGGAATCTACTGCGCCTACATCATAACTCGGAATCTACTGCGCCTACATCATAGCTCGGAATCTAACTCGGAATCTACTGCGCCTACATCATAACTCGGAATCTACTGCGCCTACATCATAACTCGGAATCTAACTCGGAATCTACTGCGCCTACATCATAACTCGGAATCTAACTCGGAATCTACTGCGCCTACATCATAACTCGGAATCTTCTGCGCCTACATCATAACTCGGAATCTAACTCGGAATCTACTGCGCCTACATCATAACTCGGAATCTACTGCGCCTACATCATAACTCGGAATCTAACTCGGAATCTACTGCGCCTACATCATAACTCGGAATCTAACTCGGAATCTACTGCGCCTACATCATAACTCGGAATCTACTGCGCCTACATCATAACTCGGAATCTAACTCGGAATCTACTGCGCCTACATCATAACTCGGAATCTAACTCGGAATCTACTGCGCCTACATCATAACTCAGAATCTATCTCGGAATCTACTGCGCCTACATCATAACTCGGAATCTACTGCGCCTACATCATAACTCAGAATCTACTGCGCCTACATCATAACTCGGAATCTAACTCGGAATCTACTGCGCCTACATCATAACTCGGAATCTACTGCGCCTACATCATAACTCGGAATCTAACTCGGAATCTACTGCGCCTACATCATAACTCGGAATCTACTGTGCCTACATCATAACTTGGAATCTAACTCGGAATCTACTGCGCCTACATCATAACTTGAATCTACTGCGCCTACATCATAACTCGGAATCTAACTCGGAATCTACTGCGCCTACATCATAACACGGAATCTACTGCGCCTACATCATAACTCGGAATCTAACTCCGAATCTACTGCGCCTACATCATAACTCGGAATCTACTGCGCCTAAATCATAACTCGGAATCTAACTGGGAATCTACTGCGCCTACATCATAACTCGGAATCTACTGCGCCTACATCATAACTCGGAATCTAACTCGGAATCTACTGCGCCTACATCATAACTCGGAATCTAACTCGGAATCTACTGCGCCTACATCATAACTTGGAATCTAACTCGGAATCTATTGCGCCTACATCATAACTCGGAATCTACTGCGCCTACATCATAACTCGGAATCTAACTCGGAATCTACTGCGCCTACATCATAATTCGGAATCTACTGCGCCTACATCATAACTCGGAATCTAACTCGGAATCTACTGCGCCTACATCATAACTCGGAATCTAACTCGGACTCTACTGCACCTGCATCATAACTCGGAATCTACTGCGCCTACATCATAACTCGGAATCTAACTCGGAATCTACTGCGCCTACATCATAACTCGGAATCTACTGCGCCTACATCATAACTCGGAATCTAACTCGGAATCTACTGGGCCTACATCATAACTCGGAATCTACTGCGCCTACATCATAACTCGGAATCTAACTCGGAATCTACTGCGCCTACATCATAACTCGGAATCTACTGCGCCTACATCATAACTCGGAATCTAACTCGGAATCTACTGCGCCTACATCATAACTCGGAATCTACTGCGCCTACATCATAACTCGGAATCTAACTCGGAATCTACTGCGCCTACATCATAACTCGGAATCTACTGCGCCTACATCATAACTCGGAATCTAACTCGGAATCTACTGCGCCTACATCATAACTCAGAATCTAACTCGGAATCTACTGCGCCTACATCATAACTTGGAATCTAACTCTAAAACTACTGCGCCTACATCATAACTTGAATCTACTGCGCCTACATCATAACTCGGAATCTAACTCGGAATCTACTGCACCTACATCATAACTCGGAATCTAACTCGGAATCTACTGCGCCTACATCATAACTCGGAATCTACTGCGCCTACATCATAACTCGGAATCTACTGCGCCTAAATCATAACTCGGAATCTAACTCGGAATCTACTGCGCCTACATCATAACTCGGAATCTACTGCGCCTACATCATAACTCGGAATCTAACTCGGAATCTACTGCGCCTACATCATAACTCGGAATCTACTGCGCCTACATCATAGCTCGGAATCTAACTCGGAATCTACTGCGCCTACATCATAACTCGGAATCTACTGCGCCTACATCATAACTCGGAATCTAACTCGGAATCTACTGCGCCTACATCATAACTCGGAATCTAACTCGGAATCTACTGCGCCTACATCATAACTCGGAATCTTCTGCGCCTACATCATAACTCGGAATCTAACTCGGAATCTACTGCGCCTACATCATAACTCGGAATCTACTGCGCCTACATCATAACTCGGAATCTAACTCGGAATCTACTGCGCCTACATCATAACTCGGAATCTAACTCGGAATCTACTGCGCCTACATCATAACTCGGAATCTACTGCGCCTACATCATAACTCGGAATCTAACTCGGAATCTACTGCGCCTACATCATAACTCGGAATCTAACTCGGAATCTACTGCGCCTACATCATAACTCAGAATCTATCTCGGAATCTACTGCGCCTACATCATAACTCGGAATCTACTGCGCCTACATCATAACTCAGAATCTACTGCGCCTACATCATAACTCGGAATCTAACTCGGAATCTACTGCGCCTACATCATAACTCGGAATCTACTGCGCCTACATCATAACTCGGAATCTAACTCGGAATCTACTGCGCCTACATCATAACTCGGAATCTACTGTGCCTACATCATAACTTGGAATCTAACTCGGAATCTACTGCGCCTACATCATAACTTGAATCTACTGCGCCTACATCATAACTCGGAATCTAACTCGGAATCTACTGCGCCTACATCATAACACGGAATCTACTGCGCCTACATCATAACTCGGAATCTAACTCCGAATCTACTGCGCCTACATCATAACTCGGAATCTACTGCGCCTAAATCATAACTCGGAATCTAACTGGGAATCTACTGCGCCTACATCATAACTCGGAATCTACTGCGCCTACATCATAACTCGGAATCTAACTCGGAATCTACTGCGCCTACATCATAACTCGGAATCTAACTCGGAATCTACTGCGCCTACATCATAACTTGGAATCTAACTCGGAATCTATTGCGCCTACATCATAACTCGGAATCTACTGCGCCTACATCATAACTCGGAATCTAACTCGGAATCTACTGCGCCTACATCATAATTCGGAATCTACTGCGCCTACATCATAACTCGGAATCTAACTCGGAATCTACTGCGCCTACATCATAACTCGGAATCTAACTCGGAATCTACTGCGCCTACATCATAACTCGGAATCTACTGCGCCTACATCATAACTCGGAATCTAACTCGGAATCTACTGCGCCTACATCATAACTCGGAATCTACTGCGCCTACATCATAACTCGGAATCTAACTCGGAATCTACTGCGCCTACATCATAACTCGGAATCTACTGCGCCTACATCATAACTCGGAATCTAACTCGGAATCTACTGCGCCTACATCATAGCTCGGAATCTACTGCGCCTACATCATAACTCGGAATCTAACTCGGAATCTACTGCGCCTACATCATAACTCGGAATCTAACTCAGAATCTACTGCGCCTACATCATAACTCGGAATCTACTGCGTCTACATCATAACTTGGAATCTAACTCGGAATCTACTGCGCCTACATCATAACTTGAATCTACTGCGCCTACATCATAACTCGGAATCTAACTCGGAATCTACTGCGCCTACATCATAACTCGGAATCTACTGCGCCTACATCATAACTCGGAATCTAATTCGGAATCTACTGCGCCTACATCATAACTCGGAATCTACTGCGCCTACATCATAACTCGGAATCTAACTCGGAATCTACTGCGCCTACATCATAACTCGGAATCTACTGCGCCTAAATCATAACTCGGAATCTAACTCGGAATCTACTGCGCCTACATCATAACTCGGAATCTACTGCGCCTACATCATAACTCGGAATCTAACTCGGAATCTACTGCGCCTACATCATAATTCGGAATCTACTGCGCCTACATCATAACTCGGAATCTAACTCGGAATCTACTGCGCCTACATCATAACTTGGAATCTAACTCGGAATCTATTGCGCCTACATCATAACTCGGAATCTACTGCGCCTACATCATAACTCGGAATCTAACTCGGAATCTACTGCGCCTACATCATAATTCGGAATCTACTGCGCCTACATCATAACTCGGAATCTAACTCGGAATCTACTGCGCCTACATCATAACTCGGAATCTAACTCGGACTCTACTGCACCTGCATCATAACTCGGAATCTACTGCGCCTACATCATAACTCGGAATCTAACTCGGAATCTACTGCGCCTACATCATAACTCGGAATCTACTGCGCCTACATCATAACTCGGAATCTAACTCGGAATCTACTGGGCCTACATCATAACTCGGAATCTACTGCGCCTACATCATAACTCGGAATCTAACTCGGAATCTACTGCGCCTACATCATAACTCGGAATCTACTGCGCCTACATCATAACTCGGAATCTAACTCGGAATCTACTGCGCCTACATCATAACTCGGAATCTCCTGCGCCTACATCATAACTCGGAATCTAACTCGGAATCTACTGCGCCTACATCATAACTCGGAATCTACTGCGCCTACATCATAACTCGGAATCTAACTCGGAATCTACTGCGCCTACATCATAACTCAGAATCTAACTCGGAATCTACTGCGCCTACATCATAACTTGGAATCTAACTCTAAAACTACTGCGCCTACATCATAACTTGAATCTACTGCGCCTACATCATAACTCGGAATCTAACTCGGAATCTACTGCACCTACATCATAACTCGGAATCTAACTCGGAATCTACTGCGCCTACATCATAACTCGGAATCTACTGCACCTACATCATAACTCGGAATCTACTGCGCCTACATCATAACTCGGAATCTAACTCGGAATCTACTGCGCCTACATCATAACTCGGAATCTACTGCGCCTACATCATAACTCGGAATCTAACTCGGAATCTACTGCGCCTACATCATAACTCGGAATCTACTGCGCCTACATCATAACTCGGAATCTAACTCGGAATCTACTGCGCCTACATCATAGCTCGGAATCTACTGCGCCTACATCATAACTCGGAATCTAACTCGGAATCTACTGCGCCTACATCATAACTCGGAATCTAACTCAGAATCTACTGCGCCTACATCATAACTCGGAATCTACTGCGTCTACATCATAACTTGGAATCTAACTCGGAATCTACTGCGCCTACATCATAACTTGAATCTACTGCGCCTACATCATAACTCGGAATCTAACTCGGAATCTACTGCGCCTACATCATAACTCGGAATCTACTGCGCCTACATCATAACTCGGAATCTAACTCGGAATCTACTGCGCCTACATCATAACTCGGAATCTACTGCGCCTACATCATAACTCGGAATCTAACTCGGAATCTACTGCGCCTACATCATAACTCGGAATCTACTGCGCCTAAATCATAACTCGGAATCTAACTCGGAATCTACTGCGCCTACATCATAACTCGGAATCTACTGCGCCTACATCATAACTCGGAATCTAACTCGGAATCTACTGCGCCTACATCATAATTCGGAATCTACTGCGCCTACATCATAACTCGGAATCTAACTCGGAATCTACTGCGCCTACATCATAACTTGGAATCTAACTCGGAATCTATTGCGCCTACATCATTACTCGGAATCTACTGCGCCTACATCATAACTCGGAATCTAACTCGGAATCTACTGCGCCTACATCATAACTCGGAATCTACTGCGCCTACATCATAACTCGGAATCTAACTCGGACTCTACTGCGCCTGCATCATAACTCGGAATCTACTGCGCCTACATCATAACTCGGAATCTAACTCGGAATCTACTGCGCCTACATCATAACTCGGAATCTACTGTGCCTACATCATAACTCGGAATCTAACTCGGAATCTAATGCGCCTACATCATAACTCGGAATCTACTGCGCCTACATCATAACTCGGAATCTAACTCGGAATCTACTGCGCCTACATCATAACTCGGAATCTACTGCGCCTACATCATAACTCGGAATCTAACTCGGAATCTACTGCGCCTACATCATAACTCGGAATCTCACTCGGAATCTACTGCGCCTACATCATAACTCGGAATCTACTGCGCCTACATCATAACTCGGAATCTAACTCGGAATCTACTGCGCCTACATCATAACTCGGAATCTAACTCAGAATCTACTGCGCCTGCATCATAACTCGGAATCTACTGCGTCTACATCATAACTTGGAATCTAACTCGGAATCTACTGCGCCTACATCATAACTTGAATCTACTGCGCCTACATCATAACTCGGAATCTAACTCGGAATCTACTGCGCCTACATCATAACTCGGAATCTACTGCGCCTACATCATAACTCGGAATCTAACTCGGAATCTACTGCGCCTACATCATAACTCGGAATCTAACTCGGAATCTACTGCGCCTACATCATAACTCGGAATCTACTGCGCCTAAATCATAACTCGGAATCTAACTCGGAATCTACTGCGCCTACATCATAACTCGGAATCTACTGCGCCTACATCATAACTCGGAATCTAACTCGGAATCTACTGCGCCTACATCATAATTCGGAATCTACTGCGCCTACATCATAACTCGGAATCTAACTCGGAATCTACTGCGCCTACATCATAACTTGGAATCTAACTCGGAATCTATTGCGCCTACATCATAACTCGGAATCTACTGCGCCTACATCATAACTCGGAATCTAACTCGGAATCTACTGCGCCTACATCATAATTCGGAATCTACTGCGCCTACATCATAACTCGGAATCTAACTCGGAATCTACTGCGCCTACATCATAACTCGGAATCTAACTCGGACTCTACTGCACCTGCATCATAACTCGGAATCTACTGCGCCTACATCATAACTCGGAATCTAACTCGGAATCTACTGCGCCTACATCATAACTCGGAATCTACTGCGCCTACATCATAACTCGGAATCTAACTCGGAATCTACTGGGCCTACATCATAACTCGGAATCTACTGCGCCTACATCATAACTCGGAATCTAACTCGGAATCTACTGCGCCTACATCATAACTCGGAATCTACTGCGCCTACATCATAACTCGGAATCTAACTCGGAATCTACTGCGCCTACATCATAACTCGGAATCTACTGCGCCTACATCATAACTCGGAATCTAACTCGGAATCTACTGCGCCTACATCATAGCTCGGAATCTACTGCGCCTACATCATAACTCGGAATCTAACTCGGAATCTACTGCGCCTACATCATAACTCGGAATCTAACTCAGAATCTACTGCGCCTACATCATAACTTGGAATCTAACTCTAAAACTACTGCGCCTACATCATAACTTGAATCTACTGCGCCTACATCATAACTCGGAATCTAACTCGGAATCTACTGCACCTACATCATAACTCGGAATCTAACTCGGAATCTACTGCGCCTACATCATAACTCGGAATCTACTGCACCTACATCATAACTCGGAATCTACTGCGCCTACATCATAACTCGGAATCTAACTCGGAATCTACTGCGCCTACATCATAACTCGGAATCTACTGCGCCTACATCATAACTCGGAATCTAACTCGGAATCTACTGCGCCTACATCATAACTCGGAATCTACTGCGCCTACATCATAACTCGGAATCTAACTCGGAATCTACTGCGCCTACATCATAGCTCGGAATCTACTGCGCCTACATCATAACTCGGAATCTAACTCGGAATCTACTGCGCCTACATCATAACTCGGAATCTAACTCAGAATCTACTGCGCCTACATCATAACTCGGAATCTACTGCGTCTACATCATAACTTGGAATCTAACTCGGAATCTACTGCGCCTACATCATAACTTGAATCTACTGCGCCTACATCATAACTCGGAATCTAACTCGGAATCTACTGCGCCTACATCATAACTCGGAATCTACTGCGCCTACATCATAACTCGGAATCTAACTCGGAATCTACTGCGCCTACATCATAACTCGGAATCTACTGCGCCTACATCATAACTTGGAATCTAACTCGGAATCTACTGCGCCTACATCATAACTCGGAATCTACTGCGCCTAAATCATAACTCGGAATCTAACTCGGAATCTACTGCGCCTACATCATAACTCGGAATCTACTGCGCCTACATCATAACTCGGAATCTAACTCGGAATCTACTGCGCCTACATCATAATTCGGAATCTACTGCGCCTACATCATAACTCGGAATCTAACTCGGAATCTACTGCGCCTACATCATAACTTGGAATCTAACTCGGAATCTATTGCGCCTACATCATTACTCGGAATCTACTGCGCCTACATCATAACTCGGAATCTAACTCGGAATCTACTGCGCCTACATCATAACTTGGAATCTACTGCGCCTACATCATAACTCGGAATCTAACTCGGACTCTACTGCGCCTGCATCATAACTCGGAATCTACTGCGCCTACATCATAACTCGGAATCTAACTCGGAATCTACTGCGCCTACATCATAACTCGGAATCTACTGTGCCTACATCATAACTCGGAATCTAACTCGGAATCTACTGCGCCTACATCATAACTCGGAATCTACTGCGCCTACATCATAACTCGGAATCTAACTCGGAATCTACTGCGCCTACATCATAACTCGGAATCTACTGCGCCTACATCATAACTCGGAATCTAACTCGGAATCTACTGCGCCTACATCATAACTCGGAATCTCACTCGGAATCTACTGCGCCTACATCATAACTCGGAATCTACTGCGCCTACATCATAACTCGGAATCTAACTCGGAATCTACTGCGCCTACATCATAACTCGGAATCTAACTCAGAATCTACTGCGCCTGCATCATAACTCGGAATCTACTGCGTCTACATCATAACTTGGAATCTAACTCGGAATCTACTGCGCCTACATCATAACTTGAATCTACTGCGCCTACATCATAACTCGGAATCTAACTCGGAATCTACTGCGCCTACATCATAACTCGGAATCTACTGCGCCTACATCATAACTCGGAATCTAACTCGGAATCTACTGCACCTACATCATAACTCGGAATCTAACTCGGAATCTACTGCGCCTACATCATAACTCGGAATCTACTGCGCCTAAATCATAACTCGGAATCTAACTCGGAATCTACTGCGCCTACATCATAACTCGGAATCTACTGCGCCTACATCATAACTCGGAATCTAACTCGGAATCTACTGCGCCTACATCATAATTCGGAATCTACTGCGCCTACATCATAACTCGGAATCTAACTCGGAATCTACTGCGCCTACATCATAACTTGGAATCTAACTCGGAATCTATTGCGCCTACATCATTACTCGGAATCTACTGCGCCTACATCATAACTCGGAATCTAACTCGGAATCTACTGCGCCTACATCATAACTCGGAATCTACTGCGCCTACATCATAACTCGGAATCTAACTCGGAATCTACTGCGCCTACATCATAACTCGGAATCTAACTCGGACTCTACTGCGCCTGCATCATAACTCGGAATCTACTGCGCCTACATCATAACTCGGAATCTAACTCGGAATCTACTGCGCCTACATCATAACTCGGAATCTACTGTGCCTACATCATAACTCGGAATCTAACTCGGAATCTACTGCTCCTACATCATAACTCGGAATCTACTGCGCCTACATCATAACTCGGAATCTAACTCGGAATCTACTGCGCCTACATCATAACTCGGAATCTACTGCGCCTACATCATAACTCGGAATCTAACTCGGAATCTACTGCGCCTACATCATAACTCGGAATCTACTGCGCCTACATCATAACTCGGAATCTCACTCGGAATCTACTGCACCTACATCATAACTCGGAATCTACTGCGCCTACATCATAACTCGGAATCTAACTCGGAATCTACTGTGCCTACATCATAACTCGGAATCTAACTCGGAATCTACTGCGCCTACATCATAACTCGGAATCTACTGCGCCTACATCATAACTCGGAATCTAACTCGGAATCTACTGCGCCTACATCATAACTCGGAATCTACTGCGCCTACATCATAACTCGGAATCTCACTCGGAATCTACTGCACCTACATCATAACTCGGAATCTACTGCGCCTAAATCATAACTCGGAATCTAACTCGGAATCTACTGTGCCTACATCATAACTCGGAATCTAACTCGGAATCTACTGCGCCTACATCATAACTCGGAATCTACTGCGCCTACATCATAACTCGGAATCTAACTCGGAATCTACTGCGCCTACATCATAACTCGGAATCTAACTCGGAATCTACTGCGCCTACATCATAACTCGGAATCTACTGCGCCTACATCATAACTCGGAATCTAACTTGGAATCTACTGCGCCTACATCATAACTCGGAATCTACTGCGCCTACATCATAACTTGGAATCTAACTCGGAATCTACTGCGCCTACATCATAACTTGAATCTACTGCGCCTACATCATAACTCGGAATCTAACTCGGAATCTACTGCGCCTACATCATAACTCGGAATCTACTGTGCCTACATCATAACTCGGAATCTAACTCGGAATCTACTGCGCCTACATCATAACTCGGAATCTACTGCGCCTAAATCATAACTTGGAATCTAACTCGGAATCTACTGCGCCTACATCATAACTCGGAATCTAACTCGGAATCTACTGCGCCTACATCATAACTCGGAACCTACTGCGCCTACATCATAACTCGGAATCTACTGCGCCTACATCATAACTCGGAATCTAACTCGGAATCTACTGCGCCTACATCATAACTCAGAATCTAACTCGGAATCTACTGCGCCTACATCATAACTCAGAATCTAACTCGGAATCTACTGCGCCTACATCATAACTCGGAATCTACTGCGCCTACATCATAACTCGGAATCTAACTCGGAATCTACTGCGCCTACATCATAACTCGGAATCTACTGCGCCTACATCATAACTCGGAATCTAACTCGGAATCTACTGCGCCTACATCATAACTCGGAACCTACTGCGCCTACATCATAACTCGGAATCTACTGCGCCTACATCATAACTCGGAATCTAACTCGGAATCTACTGCGCCTACATCATAACTCAGAATCTAACTCGGAATCTACTGCGCCTACATCATAACTCGGAATCTACTGCGCCTACATCATAACTCGGAATCTAACTCGGAATCTACTGCGCCTACATCATAACTCGGAATCTACTGCGCCTACATCATAACTCGGAATCTAACTCGGAATCTACTGCGCCTACATCATAACTCGGAATCTACTGCGCCTACATCATAACTCGGAATCTCACTCGGAATCTACTGCGCCTACATCATAACTCGGAATCTACTGCGCCTACATCATAACTCGGAATCTAACTCGGAATCTACTGCGCCTACATCATAACTCGGAATCTAACTCGGAATCTACTGCGCCTACATCATAACTCGGAATCTACTGCGCCTACATCATAACTCGGAATCTAACTCGGAATCTACTGCGCCTACATCATAACTCGGAATCTACTGCGCCTACATCATAACTTGGAATCTAACTCGGAATCTACTGCGCCTACATCATAACTCGGAATCTACTGCGCCTACATCATAACTTGGAATCTAACTCGGAATCTACTGCGCCTACATCATAACTTGAATCTACTGCGCCTACATCATAACTCGGAATCTAACTCGGAATCTACTGCGCCTACATCATAACTCGGAATCTACTGCGCCTACATCAGAACTCGGAATCTACTGCGCCTACATCATAACTCGGAATCTAACTCGGAATCTAACTCGGAATCTACTGCGCCTACATCATAACTCGGAATCTACTGCGCCTACATCATAACTCGGAATCTAACTCGGAATCTACTGCGCCTACATCATAACTCGGAATCTACTGCGCCTACATCATAACTCGGAATCTAACTCGGAATCTACTGCGCCTACATCATATCTCGGAATCTACTGCGCCTACATCATAACTCGGAATCTAACTCGGAATCTACTGCGCCTACATCATAACTCGGAATCTACTGTGCCTACATCATAACTTGGAATCTAACTCGGAATCTACTGCGCCTACATCATAACTCGGAATCTACTGCGCCTACATCATAACTCGGAATCTAACTCGGAATCTACTGCGCCTACATCATAACTCGGAATCTAACTCGGAATCTACTGCGCCTACATCATAACTCGGAATCTACTGCGCCTACATCATAACTTGGAATCTAACTCGGAATCTATTGCGCCTACATCATAACTCGGAATCTACTGCGCCTACATCATAACTCGGAATCTAACTCGGAATCTACTGCGCCTACATCATAATTCGGAATCTACTGCGCCTACATCATAACTCGGAATCTAACTCGGAATCTACTGCGCCTACATCATAACTCGGAATCTAACTCGGAATCTACTGCGCCTACATCATAACTCGGAATCTACTGCGCCTAAATCATAACTCGGAATCTAACTCGGAATCTACTGCGCCTACATCATAACTCGGAATCTACTGCGCCTACATCATAACTCGGAATCTACTGCGCCTACATCATAACTCGGAATCTAACTCGGAATCTACTGCGCCTACATCATATCTCGGAATCTACTGCGCCTAAATCATAACTCGGAATCTAACTCGGAATCTACTGCGCCTACATCATAACTCAGAATCTACTGCGCCTACATCATAACTCGGAATCTACTGCGCCTACATCATAACTCGGAATCTATCTCGGAATCTACTGCGCCTACATCATAACTCGGAATCTACTGCGCCTACGTCATAGCTCGGAATCTAACTCGGAATCTACTGCGCCTACATCATAACTCGGAATCTACTGCGCCTACATCATAACTCGGAATCTAACTCGGAATCTACTGCGCCTACATCATAACTCGGAATCTAACTCGGAATCTACTGCGCCTACATCATAACTCGGAATCTACTGCGCCTACATCATAACTCGGAATCTAACTCGGAATCTACTGCGCCTACATCATAACTCGGAATCTAACTCGGAATCTACTGCGCCTACATCATAACTCAGAATCTATCTCGGAATCTACTGCGCCTACATCATAACTCGGAATCTACTGCGCCTACATCATAACTCAGAATCTACTGCGCCTACATCATAACTCGGAATCTAACTCGGAATCTACTGCGCCTACATCATAACTCGGAATCTACTGCGCCTACATCATAACTCGGAATCTAACTCGGAATCTACTGCGCCTACATCATAACTCGGAATCTACTGTGCCTACATCATAACTTGGAATCTAACTCGGAATCTACTGCGCCTACATCATAACTTGAATCTACTGCGCCTACATCATAACTCGGAATCTAACTCGGAATCTACTGCGCCTACATCATAACACGGAATCTACTGCGCCTACATCATAACTCGGAATCTAACTCCGAATCTACTGCGCCTACATCATAACTCGGAATCTACTGCGCCTAAATCATAACTCGGAATCTAACTAGGAATCTACTGCGCCTACATCATAACTCGGAATCTACTGCGCCTACATCATAACTCGGAATCTAACTCGGAATCTACTGCGCCTACATCATAATTCGGAATCTACTGCGCCTACATCATAACTCGGAATCTAACTCGGAATCTACTGCGCCTACATCATAACTTGGAATCTAACTCGGAATCTATTGCGCCTACATCATAACTCGGAATCTACTGCGCCTACATCATAACTCGGAATCTAACTCGGAATCTACTGCGCCTACATCATAATTCGGAATCTACTGCGCCTACATCATAACTCGGAATCTAACTCGGAATCTACTGCGCCTACATCATAACTCGGAATCTAACTCGGAATCTACTGCGCCTACATCATAACTCGGAATCTACTGCGCCTACATCATAACTCGGAATCTACTGCGCCTACATCATAACTCGGAATCTAACTCGGAATCTACTGCGCCTACATCATAACTCGGAATCTACTGCGCCTACATCATAACTCGGAATCTACTGCGCCTACATCATAACTCGGAATCTAACTCGGAATCTACTGCGCCTACATCATAACTCGGAATCTACTGCGCCTAAATCATAACTCGGAATCTAACTCGGAATCTACTGCGCCTACATCATAACTCGGAATCTACTGCGCCTACATCATAACTCGGAATCTAACTCGGAATCTACTGCGCCTACATCATAATTCGGAATCTACTGCGCCTACATCATAACTCGGAATCTAACTCGGAATCTACTGCGCCTACATCATAACTCGGAATCTAACTCGGAATCTATTGCGCCTACATCATAACTCGGAATCTACTGCGCCTACATCATAACTCGGAATCTAACTCGGAATCTACTGCGCCTACATCATAATTCGGAATCTACTGCGCCTACATCATAACTCGGAATCTAACTCGGAATCTACTGCGCCTACATCATAACTCGGAATCTAACTCGGACTCTACTGCACCTGCATCATAACTCGGAATCTACTGCGCCTACATCATAACTCGGAATCTAACTCGGAATCTACTGCGCCTACATCATAACTCGGAATCTACTGCGCCTACATCATAACTCGGAATCTAACTCGGAATCTACTGGGCCTACATCATAACTCGGAATCTACTGCGCCTACATCATAACTCGGAATCTAACTCGGAATCTACTGCGCCTACATCATAACTCGGAATCTACTGCGCCTACATCATAACTCGGAATCTAACTCGGAATCTACTGCGCCTACATCATAACTCGGAATCTACTGCGCCTACATCATAACTCGGAATCTAACTCGGAATCTACTGCGCCTACATCATAACTCGGAATCTACTGCGCCTACATCATAACTCGGAATCTAACTCGGAATCTACTGCGCCTACATCATAACTCAGAATCTAACTCGGAATCTACTGCGCCTACATCATAACTTGGAATCTAACTCTAAAACTACTGCGCCTACATCATAACTTGAATCTACTGCGCCTACATCATAACTCGGAATCTAACTCGGAATCTACTGCACCTACATCATAACTCGGAATCTAACTCGGAATCTACTGCGCCTACATCATAACTCGGAATCTACTGCGCCTACATCATAACTCGGAATCTACTGCGCCTAAATCATAACTCGGAATCTAACTCGGAATCTACTGCGCCTACATCATAACTCGGAATCTACTGCGCCTACATCATAACTCGGAATCTAACTCGGAATCTACTGCGCCTACATCATAACTCGGAATCTACTGCGCCTACATCATAGCTCGGAATCTAACTCGGAATCTACTGCGCCTACATCATAACTCGGAATCTACTGCGCCTACATCATAACTCGGAATCTAACTCGGAATCTACTGCGCCTACATCATAACTCGGAATCTAACTCGGAATCTACTGCGCCTACATCATAACTCGGAATCTTCTGCGCCTACATCATAACTCGGAATCTAACTCGGAATCTACTGCGCCTACATCATAACTCGGAATCTACTGCGCCTACATCATAACTCGGAATCTAACTCGGAATCTACTGCGCCTACATCATAACTCGGAATCTAACTCGGAATCTACTGCGCCTACATCATAACTCGGAATCTACTGCGCCTACATCATAACTCGGAATCTAACTCGGAATCTACTGCGCCTACATCATAACTCGGAATCTAACTCGGAATCTACTGCGCCTACATCATAACTCAGAATCTATCTCGGAATCTACTGCGCCTACATCATAACTCGGAATCTACTGCGCCTACATCATAACTCAGAATCTACTGCGCCTACATCATAACTCGGAATCTAACTCGGAATCTACTGCGCCTACATCATAACTCGGAATCTACTGCGCCTACATCATAACTCGGAATCTAACTCGGAATCTACTGCGCCTACATCATAACTCGGAATCTACTGTGCCTACATCATAACTTGGAATCTAACTCGGAATCTACTGCGCCTACATCATAACTTGAATCTACTGCGCCTACATCATAACTCGGAATCTAACTCGGAATCTACTGCGCCTACATCATAACACGGAATCTACTGCGCCTACATCATAACTCGGAATCTAACTCCGAATCTACTGCGCCTACATCATAACTCGGAATCTACTGCGCCTAAATCATAACGCGGAATCTAACTGGGAATCTACTGCGCCTACATCATAACTCGGAATCTACTGCGCCTACATCATAACTCGGAATCTAACTCGGAATCTACTGCGCCTACATCATAACTCGGAATCTAACTCGGAATCTACTGCGCCTACATCATAACTTGGAATCTAACTCGGAATCTATTGCGCCTACATCATAACTCGGAATCTACTGCGCCTACATCATAACTCGGAATCTAACTCGGAATCTACTGCGCCTACATCATAATTCGGAATCTACTGCGCCTACATCATAACTCGGAATCTAACTCGGAATCTACTGCGCCTACATCATAACTCGGAATCTAACTCGGACTCTACTGCACCTGCATCATAACTCGGAATCTACTGCGCCTACATCATAACTCGGAATCTAACTCGGAATCTACTGCGCCTACATCATAACTCGGAATCTACTGCGCCTACATCATAACTCGGAATCTAACTCGGAATCTACTGGGCCTACATCATAACTCGGAATCTACTGCGCCTACATCATAACTCGGAATCTAACTCGGAATCTACTGCGCCTACATCATAACTCGGAATCTACTGCGCCTACATCATAACTCGGAATCTAACTCGGAATCTACTGCGCCTACATCATAACTCGGAATCTACTGCGCCTACATCATAACTCGGAATCTAACTCGGAATCTACTGCGCCTACATCATAACTCGGAATCTACTGCGCCTACATCATAACTCGGAATCTAACTCGGAATCTACTGCGCCTACATCATAACTCAGAATCTAACTCGGAATCTACTGCGCCTACATCATAACTTGGAATCTAACTCTAAAACTACTGCGCCTACATCATAACTTGAATCTACTGCGCCTACATCATAACTCGGAATCTAACTCGGAATCTACTGCACCTACATCATAACTCGGAATCTAACTCGGAATCTACTGCGCCTACATCATAACTCGGAATCTACTGCGCCTACATCATAACTCGGAATCTACTGCGCCTAAATCATAACTCGGAATCTAACTCGGAATCTACTGCGCCTACATCATAACTCGGAATCTACTGCGCCTACATCATAACTCGGAATCTAACTCGGAATCTACTGCGCCTACATCATAACTCGGAATCTACTGCGCCTACATCATAGCTCGGAATCTAACTCGGAATCTACTGCGCCTACATCATAACTCGGAATCTACTGCGCCTACATCATAACTCGGAATCTAACTCGGAATCTACTGCGCCTACATCATAACTCGGAATCTAACTCGGAATCTACTGCGCCTACATCATAACTCGGAATCTTCTGCGCCTACATCATAACTCGGAATCTAACTCGGAATCTACTGCGCCTACATCATAACTCGGAATCTACTGCGCCTACATCATAACTCGGAATCTAACTCGGAATCTACTGCGCCTACATCATAACTCGGAATCTAACTCGGAATCTACTGCGCCTACATCATAACTCGGAATCTACTGCGCCTACATCATAACTCGGAATCTAACTCGGAATCTACTGCGCCTACATCATAACTCGGAATCTAACTCGGAATCTACTGCGCCTACATCATAACTCAGAATCTATCTCGGAATCTACTGCGCCTACATCATAACTCGGAATCTACTGCGCCTACATCATAACTCAGAATCTACTGCGCCTACATCATAACTCGGAATCTAACTCGGAATCTACTGCGCCTACATCATAACTCGGAATCTACTGCGCCTACATCATAACTCGGAATCTAACTCGGAATCTACTGCGCCTACATCATAACTCGGAATCTACTGTGCCTACATCATAACTTGGAATCTAACTCGGAATCTACTGCGCCTACATCATAACTTGAATCTACTGCGCCTACATCATAACTCGGAATCTAACTCGGAATCTACTGCGCCTACATCATAACACGGAATCTACTGCGCCTACATCATAACTCGGAATCTAACTCCGAATCTACTGCGCCTACATCATAACTCGGAATCTACTGCGCCTAAATCATAACTCGGAATCTAACTGGGAATCTACTGCGCCTACATCATAACTCGGAATCTACTGCGCCTACATCATAACTCGGAATCTAACTCGGAATCTACTGCGCCTACATCATAACTCGGAATCTAACTCGGAATCTACTGCGCCTACATCATAACTTGGAATCTAACTCGGAATCTATTGCGCCTACATCATAACTCGGAATCTACTGCGCCTACATCATAACTCGGAATCTAACTCGGAATCTACTGCGCCTACATCATAATTCGGAATCTACTGCGCCTACATCATAACTCGGAATCTAACTCGGAATCTACTGCGCCTACATCATAACTCGGAATCTAACTCGGAATCTACTGCGCCTACATCATAACTCGGAATCTACTGCGCCTACATCATAACTCGGAATCTAACTCGGAATCTACTGCGCCTACATCATAACTCGGAATCTACTGCGCCTACATCATAACTCGGAATCTAACTCGGAATCTACTGCGCCTACATCATAACTCGGAATCTACTGCGCCTACATCATAACTCGGAATCTAACTCGGAATCTACTGCGCCTACATCATAGCTCGGAATCTACTGCGCCTACATCATAACTCGGAATCTAACTCGGAATCTACTGCGCCTACATCATAACTCGGAATCTAACTCAGAATCTACTGCGCCTACATCATAACTCGGAATCTACTGCGTCTACATCATAACTTGGAATCTAACTCGGAATCTACTGCGCCTACATCATAACTTGAATCTACTGCGCCTACATCATAACTCGGAATCTAACTCGGAATCTACTGCGCCTACATCATAACTCGGAATCTACTGCGCCTACATCATAACTCGGAATCTAATTCGGAATCTACTGCGCCTACATCATAACTCGGAATCTACTGCGCCTACATCATAACTCGGAATCTAACTCGGAATCTACTGCGCCTACATCATAACTCGGAATCTACTGCGCCTAAATCATAACTCGGAATCTAACTCGGAATCTACTGCGCCTACATCATAACTCGGAATCTACTGCGCCTACATCATAACTCGGAATCTAACTCGGAATCTACTGCGCCTACATCATAATTCGGAATCTACTGCGCCTACATCATAACTCGGAATCTAACTCGGAATCTACTGCGCCTACATCATAACTTGGAATCTAACTCGGAATCTATTGCGCCTACATCATAACTCGGAATCTACTGCGCCTACATCATAACTCGGAATCTAACTCGGAATCTACTGCGCCTACATCATAATTCGGAATCTACTGCGCCTACATCATAACTCGGAATCTAACTCGGAATCTACTGCGCCTACATCATAACTCGGAATCTAACTCGGACTCTACTGCACCTGCATCATAACTCGGAATCTACTGCGCCTACATCATAACTCGGAATCTAACTCGGAATCTACTGCGCCTACATCATAACTCGGAATCTACTGCGCCTACATCATAACTCGGAATCTAACTCGGAATCTACTGGGCCTACATCATAACTCGGAATCTACTGCGCCTACATCATAACTCGGAATCTAACTCGGAATCTACTGCGCCTACATCATAACTCGGAATCTACTGCGCCTACATCATAACTCGGAATCTAACTCGGAATCTACTGCGCCTACATCATAACTCGGAATCTCCTGCGCCTACATCATAACTCGGAATCTAACTCGGAATCTACTGCGCCTACATCATAACTCGGAATCTACTGCGCCTACATCATAACTCGGAATCTAACTCGGAATCTACTGCGCCTACATCATAACTCAGAATCTAACTCGGAATCTACTGCGCCTACATCATAACTTGGAATCTAACTCTAAAACTACTGCGCCTACATCATAACTTGAATCTACTGCGCCTACATCATAACTCGGAATCTAACTCGGAATCTACTGCACCTACATCATAACTCGGAATCTAACTCGGAATCTACTGCGCCTACATCATAACTCGGAATCTACTGCACCTACATCATAACTCGGAATCTACTGCGCCTACATCATAACTCGGAATCTAACTCGGAATCTACTGCGCCTACATCATAACTCGGAATCTACTGCGCCTACATCATAACTCGGAATCTAACTCGGAATCTACTGCGCCTACATCATAACTCGGAATCTACTGCGCCTACATCATAACTCGGAATCTAACTCGGAATCTACTGCGCCTACATCATAGCTCGGAATCTACTGCGCCTACATCATAACTCGGAATCTAACTCGGAATCTACTGCGCCTACATCATAACTCGGAATCTAACTCAGAATCTACTGCGCCTACATCATAACTCGGAATCTACTGCGTCTACATCATAACTTGGAATCTAACTCGGAATCTACTGCGCCTACATCATAACTTGAATCTACTGCGCCTACATCATAACTCGGAATCTAACTCGGAATCTACTGCGCCTACATCATAACTCGGAATCTACTGCGCCTACATCATAACTCGGAATCTAACTCGGAATCTACTGCGCCTACATCATAACTCGGAATCTACTGCGCCTACATCATAACTCGGAATCTAACTCGGAATCTACTGCGCCTACATCATAACTCGGAATCTACTGCGCCTAAATCATAACTCGGAATCTAACTCGGAATCTACTGCGCCTACATCATAACTCGGAATCTACTGCGCCTACATCATAACTCGGAATCTAACTCGGAATCTACTGCGCCTACATCATAATTCGGAATCTACTGCGCCTACATCATAACTCGGAATCTAACTCGGAATCTACTGCGCCTACATCATAACTTGGAATCTAACTCGGAATCTATTGCGCCTACATCATTACTCGGAATCTACTGCGCCTACATCATAACTCGGAATCTAACTCGGAATCTACTGCGCCTACATCATAACTCGGAATCTACTGCGCCTACATCATAACTCGGAATCTAACTCGGACTCTACTGCGCCTGCATCATAACTCGGAATCTACTGCGCCTACATCATAACTCGGAATCTAACTCGGAATCTACTGCGCCTACATCATAACTCGGAATCTACTGTGCCTACATCATAACTCGGAATCTAACTCGGAATCTAATGCGCCTACATCATAACTCGGAATCTACTGCGCCTACATCATAACTCGGAATCTAACTCGGAATCTACTGCGCCTACATCATAACTCGGAATCTACTGCGCCTACATCATAACTCGGAATCTAACTCGGAATCTACTGCGCCTACATCATAACTCGGAATCTCACTCGGAATCTACTGCGCCTACATCATAACTCGGAATCTACTGCGCCTACATCATAACTCGGAATCTAACTCGGAATCTACTGCGCCTACATCATAACTCGGAATCTAACTCAGAATCTACTGCGCCTGCATCATAACTCGGAATCTACTGCGTCTACATCATAACTTGGAATCTAACTCGGAATCTACTGCGCCTACATCATAACTTGAATCTACTGCGCCTACATCATAACTCGGAATCTAACTCGGAATCTACTGCGCCTACATCATAACTCGGAATCTACTGCGCCTACATCATAACTCGGAATCTAACTCGGAATCTACTGCGCCTACATCATAACTCGGAATCTAACTCGGAATCTACTGCGCCTACATCATAACTCGGAATCTACTGCGCCTAAATCATAACTCGGAATCTAACTCGGAATCTACTGCGCCTACATCATAACTCGGAATCTACTGCGCCTACATCATAACTCGGAATCTAACTCGGAATCTACTGCGCCTACATCATAATTCGGAATCTACTGCGCCTACATCATAACTCGGAATCTAACTCGGAATCTACTGCGCCTACATCATAACTTGGAATCTAACTCGGAATCTATTGCGCCTACATCATAACTCGGAATCTACTGCGCCTACATCATAACTCGGAATCTAACTCGGAATCTACTGCGCCTACATCATAATTCGGAATCTACTGCGCCTACATCATAACTCGGAATCTAACTCGGAATCTACTGCGCCTACATCATAACTCGGAATCTAACTCGGACTCTACTGCACCTGCATCATAACTCGGAATCTACTGCGCCTACATCATAACTCGGAATCTAACTCGGAATCTACTGCGCCTACATCATAACTCGGAATCTACTGCGCCTACATCATAACTCGGAATCTAACTCGGAATCTACTGGGCCTACATCATAACTCGGAATCTACTGCGCCTACATCATAACTCGGAATCTAACTCGGAATCTACTGCGCCTACATCATAACTCGGAATCTACTGCGCCTACATCATAACTCGGAATCTAACTCGGAATCTACTGCGCCTACATCATAACTCGGAATCTACTGCGCCTACATCATAACTCGGAATCTAACTCGGAATCTACTGCGCCTACATCATAGCTCGGAATCTACTGCGCCTACATCATAACTCGGAATCTAACTCGGAATCTACTGCGCCTACATCATAACTCGGAATCTAACTCAGAATCTACTGCGCCTACATCATAACTTGGAATCTAACTCTAAAACTACTGCGCCTACATCATAACTTGAATCTACTGCGCCTACATCATAACTCGGAATCTAACTCGGAATCTACTGCACCTACATCATAACTCGGAATCTAACTCGGAATCTACTGCGCCTACATCATAACTCGGAATCTACTGCACCTACATCATAACTCGGAATCTACTGCGCCTACATCATAACTCGGAATCTAACTCGGAATCTACTGCGCCTACATCATAACTCGGAATCTACTGCGCCTACATCATAACTCGGAATCTAACTCGGAATCTACTGCGCCTACATCATAACTCGGAATCTACTGCGCCTACATCATAACTCGGAATCTAACTCGGAATCTACTGCGCCTACATCATAGCTCGGAATCTACTGCGCCTACATCATAACTCGGAATCTAACTCGGAATCTACTGCGCCTACATCATAACTCGGAATCTAACTCAGAATCTACTGCGCCTACATCATAACTCGGAATCTACTGCGTCTACATCATAACTTGGAATCTAACTCGGAATCTACTGCGCCTACATCATAACTTGAATCTACTGCGCCTACATCATAACTCGGAATCTAACTCGGAATCTACTGCGCCTACATCATAACTCGGAATCTACTGCGCCTACATCATAACTCGGAATCTAACTCGGAATCTACTGCGCCTACATCATAACTCGGATTCTACTGCGCCTACATCATAACTTGGAATCTAACTCGGAATCTACTGCGCCTACATCATAACTCGGAATCTACTGCGCCTAAATCATAACTCGGAATCTAACTCGGAATCTACTGCGCCTACATCATAACTCGGAATCTACTGCGCCTACATCATAACTCGGAATCTAACTCGGAATCTACTGCGCCTACATCATAATTCGGAATCTACTGCGCCTACATCATAACTCGGAATCTAACTCGGAATCTACTGCGCCTACATCATAACTTGGAATCTAACTCGGAATCTATTGCGCCTACATCATTACTCGGAATCTACTGCGCCTACATCATAACTCGGAATCTAACTCGGAATCTACTGCGCCTACATCATAACTTGGAATCTACTGCGCCTACATCATAACTCGGAATCTAACTCGGACTCTACTGCGCCTGCATCATAACTCGGAATCTACTGCGCCTACATCATAACTCGGAATCTAACTCGGAATCTACTGCGCCTACATCATAACTCGGAATCTACTGTGCCTACATCATAACTCGGAATCTAACTCGGAATCTACTGCGCCTACATCATAACTCGGAATCTACTGCGCCTACATCATAACTCGGAATCTAACTCGGAATCTACTGCGCCTACATCATAACTCGGAATCTACTGCGCCTACATCATAACTCGGAATCTAACTCGGAATCTACTGCGCCTACATCATAACTCGGAATCTCACTCGGAATCTACTGCGCCTACATCATAACTCGGAATCTACTGCGCCTACATCATAACTCGGAATCTAACTCGGAATCTACTGCGCCTACATCATAACTCGGAATCTAACTCAGAATCTACTGCGCCTGCATCATAACTCGGAATCTACTGCGTCTACATCATAACTTGGAATCTAACTCGGAATCTACTGCGCCTACATCATAACTTGAATCTACTGCGCCTACATCATAACTCGGAATCTAACTCGGAATCTACTGCGCCTACATCATAACTCGGAATCTACTGCGCCTACATCATAACTCGGAATCTAACTCGGAATCTACTGCACCTACATCATAACTCGGAATCTAACTCGGAATCTACTGCGCCTACATCATAACTCGGAATCTACTGCGCCTAAATCATAACTCGGAATCTAACTCGGAATCTACTGCGCCTACATCATAACTCGGAATCTACTGCGCCTACATCATAACTCGGAATCTAACTCGGAATCTACTGCGCCTACATCATAATTCGGAATCTACTGCGCCTACATCATAACTCGGAATCTAACTCGGAATCTACTGCGCCTACATCATAACTTGGAATCTAACTCGGAATCTATTGCGCCTACATCATTACTCGGAATCTACTGCGCCTACATCATAACTCGGAATCTAACTCGGAATCTACTGCGCCTACATCATAACTCGGAATCTACTGCGCCTACATCATAACTCGGAATCTAACTCGGAATCTACTGCGCCTACATCATAACTCGGAATCTAACTCGGACTCTACTGCGCCTGCATCATAACTCGGAATCTACTGCGCCTACATCATAACTCGGAATCTAACTCAGAATCTACTGCGCCTACATCATAACTCGGAATCTACTGTGCCTACATCATAACTCGGAATCTAACTCGGAATCTACTGCTCCTACATCATAACTCGGAATCTACTGCGCCTACATCATAACTCGGAATCTAACTCGGAATCTACTGCGCCTACATCATAACTCGGAATCTACTGCGCCTACATCATAACTCGGAATCTAACTCGGAATCTACTGCGCCTACATCATAACTCGGAATCTACTGCGCCTACATCATAACTCGGAATCTCACTCGGAATCTACTGCACCTACATCATAACTCGGAATCTACTGCGCCTACATCATAACTCGGAATCTAACTCGGAATCTACTGCGCCTACATCATAACTCGGAATCTACTGCGCCTACATCATAACTTGGAATCTAACTCGGAATCTACTGCGCCTACATCATAACTTGAATCTACTGCGCCTACATCATAACTCGGAATCTAACTCGGAATCTACTGCGCCTACATCATAACTCGGAATCTACTGCGCCTACATCATAACTCGGAATCTAACTCGGAATCTTACTCGGAATCTAATGCGCCTACATCATAACTCGGAATCTACTGCGCCTACATCATAACTCGGAATCTAACTCGGAATCTACTGCGCCTACATCATAACTCAGAATGTACTGCGCCTACATCATAACTCGGAATCTAACTCGGAATCTACTGCGCCTACATCATATCTCGGAATCTACTGCGCCTACATCATAACTCGGAATCTAACTCGGAATCTACTGCGCCTACATCATAACTCGGAATCTACTGCGCCTACATCATAACTTGGAATCTAACTCGGAATCTACTGCGCCTACATCATAACTCGGAATCTACTGCGCCTACATCATAACTCGGAATCTAACTCGGAATCTACTGCGCCTACATCATAACTCGGAGTCTAACTCGGAATCTACTGCGCCTACATCATAACTCGGAATCTACTGCGCCTACATCATAACTTGGAATCTAACTCGGAATCTATTGCGCCTACATCATAACTCGGAATCTACTGCGCCTACATCATAACTCGGAATCTAACTCGGAAACTACTGCGCCTACATCATAATTCGGAATCTACTGCGCCTACATCATAACTCGGAATCTAACTCGGAATCTACTGCGCCTACATCATAACTCGGAATCTAACTCGGAATCTACTGCGCCTACATCATAACTCGGATTCTACTGCGCCTAAATCATAACTCGGAATCTAACTCGGAATCTACTGCGCCTACATCATAACTCGGAATCTACTGCGCCTACATCATAACTCGGAATCTAACTCGGAATCTACTGCGCCTACATCATAACTTGGAATCTAACTCGGAATCTATTGCGCCTACATCATTACTCGGAATCTACTGCGCCTACATCATAACTCGGAATCTAACTCGGAATCTACTGCGCCTACATCATAACTCGGAATCTACTGCGCCTACATCATAACTCGGAATCTAACTCGGAATCTACTGCGCCTACATCATAACTCGGAATCTAACTCGGACTCTACTGCGCCTGCATCATAACTCGGAATCTACTGCGCCTACATCATAACTCGGAATCTAACTCGGAATCTACTGCGCCTACATCATAACTCGGAATCTACTGTGCCTACATCATAACTCGGAATCTAACTCGGAATCTACTGCTCCTACATCATAACTCGGAATCTACTGCGCCTACATCATAACTCGGAATCTAACTCGGAATCTACTGCGCCTACATCATAACTCGGAATCTACTGCGCCTACATCATAACTCGGAATCTAACTCGGAATCTACTGCGCCTAAATCATAACTCGGAATCTACTGCGCCTACATCATAACTCGGAATCTCACTCGGAATCTACTGCACCTACATCATAACTCGGAATCTACTGCGCCTACATCATAACTCGGAATCTAACTCGGAATCTACTGCGCCTACATCATAACTCGGAATCTACTGCGCCTACATCATAACTTGGAATCTAACTCGGAATCTACTGCGCCTACATCATAACTTGAATCTACTGCGCCTACATCATAACTCGGAATCTAACTCGGAATCTACTGCGCCTACATCATAACTCGGAATCTACTGCGCCTACATCATAACTCGGAATCTAACTCGGAATCTTACTCGGAATCTAATGCCCCTACATCATAACTCGGAATCTACTGCGCCTACATCATAACTCGGAATCTAACTCGGAATCTACTGCGCCTACATCATAACTCAGAATGTACTGCGCCTACATCATAACTCGGAATCTAACTCGGAATCTACTGCGCCTACATCATATCTCGGAATCTACTGCGCCTACATCATAACTCGGAATCTAACTCGGAATCTACTGCGCCTACATCATAACTCGGAATCTACTGCGCCTACATCATAACTTGGAATCTAACTCGGAATCTACTGCGCCTACATCATAACTCGGAATCTACTGCGCCTACATCATAACTCGGAATCTAACTCGGAATCTACTGCGCCTACATCATAACTCGGAATCTAACTCGGAATCTACTGCGCCTACATCATAACTCGGAATCTACTGCGCCTACATCATAACTTGGAATCTAACTCGGAATCTATTGCGCCTACATCATAACTCGGAATCTACTGCGCCTACATCATAACTCGGAATCTAACTCGGAAACTACTGCGCCTACATCATAATTCGGAATCTACTGCGCCTACATCATAACTCGGAATCTAACTCGGAATCTACTGCGCCTACATCATAACTCGGAATCTAACTCGGAATCTACTGCGCCTACATCATAACTCGGATTCTACTGCGCCTAAATCATAACTCGGAATCTAACTCGGAATCTACTGCGCCTACATCATAACTCGGAATCTACTGCGCCTACATCATAACTCGGAATCTAACTCGGAATCTACTGCGCCTACATCATAACTCGGAATCTACTGCGCCTACATCATAGCTCGGAATCTAACTCGGAATCTACTGCGCCTACATCATAACTCGGAATCTACTGCGCCTACATCATAACTCGGAATCTAACTCGGAATCTACTGCGCCTACATCATAACTCGGAATCTAACTCGGAATCTACTGCGCCTACATCATAACTCGGAATCTACTGCGCCTACATCATAACTCGGAATCTAACTCGGAATCTACTGCGCCTACATCATAACTCGGAATCTACTGCGCCTACATCATAACTCGGAATCTAACTCGGAATCTACTGCGCCTACATCATAACTCGGAATCTAACTCGGAATCTACTGCGCCTACATCATAACTCGGAATCTACTGCGCCTACATCATAACTCGGAACCTAACTCGGAATCTACTGCGCCTACATCATAACTCGGAATCTAACTCGGAATCTACTGCGCCTACATCATAACTCAGAATCTAACTCGGAATCTACTGCGCCTACATCATAACTCGGAATCTACTGCGCCTACATCATAACTCAGAATCTACTGCGCCTACATCATAACTCGGAATCTAACTCGGAATCTACTGCGCCTACATCATAAATCGGAATCTTCTGCACCTACATCATAACTCGGAATCTAACTCGGAATCTACTGCACCTACATCATAACTCGGAATCTACTGCGCCTACATCATAACTTGGAATCTAACTCGGAATCTACTGCGCCTACATCATAACTTGAATCTACTGCGCCTACATCATAACTCGGAATCTAACTCGGAATCTACTGCGCCTACATCGTAACTCGGAATCTACTGCGCCTACATCATAACTCGGAATCTAACTCGGAATCTACTGCGCCTACATCATAACTCGGAATCTACTGCGCCTAAATCATAACTCGGAATCTAACTCGGAATCTACTGCGCCTACATCATAACTCGGAATCTACTGCGCCTACATCATAACTCGGAATCTAACTCGGAATCTACTGCGCCTACATCATAAGTCGGAATCTACTGCGCCTACATCATAACTCGGAATCTAACTCGGAATCTACTGCGCCTACATCATAACTTGGAATCTAACTCGGAATCTATTGCGCCTACATCATAACTCGGAATCTACTGCGCCTACATCATAACTCGGAATCTAACTCGGAATCTACTGCGCCTACATCATAATTCGGAATCTACTGCGCCTACATCATAACTCGGAATCTAACTCGGAATCTACTGCGCCTACATCATAACTCGGAATCTAACTCGGAATCTACTGCGCCTACATCATAACTCGGAATCTACTGCGCCTACATCATAACTCGGAATCTACTGCGCCTACATCATAACTCGGAATCTACTGCGCCTACATCATAACTCGGAATCTAACTCGGAATCTACTGCGCCTACATCATAACTCGGAATCTACTGCGCCTACATCATAACTCGGAATCTAACTCGGAATCTACTGCGCCTACATCATAACTCGGAATCTACTGCGCCTACATCATAACTCGGAATCTACTGCGCCTACATCATAACTCGGAATCTAACTCGGAATCTACTGCGCCTACATCATAACTCGGAATCTACTGCGCCTACATCATAACTCGGAATCTAACTCGGAATCTACTGCGCCTACATCATAACTCGGAACCTAATGCGCCTACATCATAACTCAGAATCTACTGCGCCTACATCATAACTCGGAATATAACTCGGAATCTACTGCGCCTACATCATAACTCAGAATCTAACTCGGAATCTACTGCGCCTACATCATAACTCGGAATCTACTGCGCCTACATCATAACTCGGAATCTAACTCGGAATCTACTGCGCCTACATCATAACTCGGAATCTACTGCGCCTACATCATAACTCGGAATCTAACTCGGAATCTACTGCGCCTACATCATAACTCGGAATCTAACTCGGAATCTACTGCGCCTACATCATAACTCGGAAACTACTGCGCCTACATCATAACTCGGAATCTAATTCGGAATCTACTACGCCTACATCATAACTCGGAATCTACTGCGCCTACATCATAACTCGGAATCTACTGCGCCTACATCATATCTCGGAATCTAACTCGGAATCTACTGCGCCTACATCATAACTCGGAATCTAACTCGGAATCTACTGCGCCTACATCATAACTCGGAATCTACTGCGCCTAAATCATAACTCGGAATCTAACTCGGAATCTACTGCGCCTACATCATAACTCGGAATCTACTGCGCCTACATCATAACTCGGAATCTACTGCGCCTACATCATAACTCGGAATCTAACTCGGAATCTACTGCGCCTACATCATAACTCGGAATCTACTGCGCCTACATCATAACTTGGAATCTAACTCGGAATCTATTGCGCCTACATCATAACTCGGAATCTACTGCGCCTACATCATAACTCGGAATCTAACTCGGAATCTACTGCGCCTACATCATAACTCGGAATCTAACTCGGAATCTACTGCGCCTACATCATAACTCGGAATCTACTGCGCCTAAATCATAACTCGGAATCTAACTCGGAATCTACTGCGCCTACATCATAACTCGGAATCTACTGCGCCTACATCATAACTCGGAATCTAACTCGGAATCTACTGCGCCTACATCATAACTCGGAATCTACTGCGCCTACATCATAACTCGGAATCTAACTCGGAATCTACTGCGCCTACATCATAACTCGGAATCTACTGCGCCTTCATCATAACTAGGAATCTAACTCGGAATCTACTGCGCCTACATCATAACTCGGAATCTACTGCACCTACATCATAACTCGGAATCTAACTCGGAATCTACTGCGCCTACATCATAACTCGGAATCTACTGCGCCTACATCATAACTCGGAATCTAACTCGGAATCTACTGCGCCTACATCATAACTCGGAATCTACTGCGCCTACATCATAACTTGGAATCTAACTCGGAATCTACTGCGCCTCAATCATAACTTGAATCTACTGCGCCTACATCATAACTCGGAATCTAACTCGGAATCTACTGCGCCTACATCATAACTCGGAATCTACTGTGCCTACATCATAACTCGGAATCTAACTCGGAATCTACTGCGCCTACATCATAACTTGGAATCTACTGCGCCTAAATCATAACTCGGAATCTAACTCGGAATCTACTGCGCCTACATCATAACTCGGAATCTACTGCGCCTACATCATAACTCGGAATCTAACTCGGAATCTACTGCGCCTACATCATAACTCGGAACCTACTGCGCCTACATCATAACTCGGAATCTACTGCGCCTACATCATAACTCGGAATCTAACTCGGAATCTACTGTGCCTACATCATAACTCAGAATCTAACTCGGAATCTACTGCGCCTACATCATAACTCAGAATCTAACTCGGAATCTACTGCGCCTACATCATAACTCGGAATCTACTGCGCCTACATCATAACTCGGAATCTAACTCGGAATCTACTGCGCCTACATCATAACTCGGAATCTACTGCGCCTACATCATAACTAAGAATCTAACTCGGAATCTACTGCGCCTACATCATAACTCGGAATCTACTGCGCCTACATCATAACTCGGAATCTAACTCGGAATCTACTGCGCCTACATCATAACTCGGAATCTACTGCGCCTACATCATAACCGGGAATCTACTGCACCTACATCATAACTCGGAATCTAACTCGGAATCTACTGCGCCTACATCATAACTCGGAATCTACTGCGCCTACATCATAACTCGGAATCTAACTCGGAATCTACTGCGCCTACATCATAACTCGGATTCTAACTCGGAATCTACTGCGCCTACATCATAACTCGGAATCTACTGCGCCTACATCATAACTCGGAATCTAACTCGGAATCTACTGCGCCTACATCATAACTCGGAATCTACTGCGCCTACATCATAACTTGGAATCTAACTCGGAATCTACTGCGCCTACATCATAACTTGAATCTACTGCGCCTACATCATAACTCGGAATCTAACTCGGAATCTACTGCGCCTACATCATAACTCGGAATCTACTGTGCCTACATCATAACTCGGAATCTAACTCGGAATCTACTGCGCCTACATCATAACTCGGAATCTACTGCGCCTAAATCATAACTTGGAATCTAACTCGGAATCTACTGCGCCTACATCATAACTCGGAATCTACTGCGCATACATCATAACTCGGAATCTAACTCGGAATCTACTGCGCCTACATCATAACTCGGAACCTACTGCGCCTACATCATAACTCGGAATCTACTGCGCCTACATCATAACTCGGAATCTAACTCGGAATCTACTGCGCCTACATCATAACTCAGAATCTAACTCGGAATCTACTGCGCCTACATCATAACTCAGAATCTAACTCGGAATCTACTGCGCCTACATCATAACTCGGAATCTACTGCGCCTACATCATAACTCGGAATCTAACTCGGAATCTACTGCGCCTACATCATAACTCGGAATCTACTGCGCCTACATCATAACTCGGAACCTACTGCGCCTACATCATAACTCGGAATCTACTGCGCCTACATCATAACTCGGAATCTAACTCGGAATCTACTGCGCCTACATCATAACTCAGAATCTAACTCGGAATCTACTGCGCCTACATCATAACTCGGAATCTACTGCGCCTACATCATAACTCGGAATCTAACTCGGAATCTACTGCGCCTACATCATAACTCGGAATCTACTGCGCCTACATCATAACTCGGAATCTAACTCGGAATCTACTGCGCCTACATCATAACTCGGAATCTACTGCGCCTACATCATAACTCGGAATCTCACTCGGAATCTACTGCGCCTACATCATAACTCGGAATCTACTGCGCCTACATCATAACTCGGAATCTAACTCGGAATCTACTGCGCCTACATCATAACTCGGAATCTAACTCGGAATCTACTGCGCCTACATCATAACTCGGAATCTACTGCGCCTACATCATAACTCGGAATCTCACTCGGAATCTACTGCGCCTACATCATAACTCGGAATCTACTGCGCCTACATCATAACTTGGAATCTAACTCGGAATCTACTGCGCCTACATCATAACTCGGAATCTACTGCGCCTACATCATAACTTGGAATCTAACTCGGAATCTACTGCGCCTACATCATAACTTGAATCTACTGCGCCTACATCATAACTCGGAATCTAACTCGGAATCTACTGCGCCTACATCATAACTCGGAATCTACTGCGCCTACATCATAACTCGGAATCTACTGCGCCTACATCATAACTCGGAATCTAACTCGGAATCTAACTCGGAATCTACTGCGCATACATCATAACTCGGAATCTACTGCGCCTACATCATAACTCGGAATCTAACTCGGAATCTACTGCGCCTACATCATAACTCGGAATCTACTGCGCCTACATCATAACTCGGAATCTAACTCGGAATCTACTGCGCCTACATCATATCTCGGAATCTACTGCGCCTACATCATAACTCGGAATCTAACTCGGAATCTACTGCGCCTACATCATAACTCGGAATCTACTGTGCCTACATCATAACTTGGAATCTAACTCGGAATCTACTGCGCCTACATCATAACTCGGAATCTACTGCGCCTACATCATAACTCGGAATCTAACTCGGAATCTACTGCGCCTACATCATAACTCGGAATCTAACTCGGAATCTACTGCGCCTACATCATAACTCGGAATCTACTGCGCCTACATCATAACCTGGAATCTAACTCGGAATCTATTGCGCCTACATCATAACTCGGAATCTACTGCGCCTACATCATAACTCGGAATCTAACTCGGAATCTACTGCGCCTACATCATAATTCGGAATCTACTGCGCCTACATCATAACTCGGAATCTAACTCGGAATCTACTGCGCCTACATCATAACTCGGAATCTAACTCGGAATCTACTGCGCCTACATCATTACTCGGAATCTACTGCGCCTAAATCATAACTCGGAATCTAACTCGGAATCTACTGCGCCTACATCATTACTCGGAATCTACTGCGTCTACATCATAACTTGGAATCTAACTCGGAATCTACTGCGCCTACATCATAACTCGGAATCTACTGCGCCTACATCATAGCTCGGAATCTAACTCGGAATCTACTGCGCCTACATCATAACTCGGAATCTACTGCGCCTACATCATAACTCGGAATCTAACTCGGAATCTACTGCGCCTACATCATAACTCGGAATCTAACTCGGAATCTACTGCGCCTACATCATAACTCGGAATCTACTGCGCCTACATCATAACTCGGAATCTAACTCGGAATCTACTGCGCCTACATCATAACTCGGAATCTACTGCGCCTACATCATAACTCGGAATCTAACTCGGAATCTACTGCGCCTACATCATAACTCGGAATCTAACTCGGAATCTACTGCGCCTACATCATAACTCGGAATCTACTGCGCCTACATCATAACTCGGAATCTAACTCGGAATCTACTGCGCCTACATCATAACTCGTAATCTAACTCGGAATCTACTGCGCCTACATCATAACTCAGAATCTATCTCGGAATCTACTGCGCCTACATCATAACTCGGAATTTACTGCGCCTACATCATAACTCAGAATCTACTGCGCCTACATCATAACTCGGAATCTAACTCGGAATCTACTGCGCCTACATCATAACTCGGAATCTACTGCGCCTACATCATAACTCGGAATCTAACTCTGAATCTACTGCGCCTACATCATAACTCGGAATCTACTGCGCCTACATCATAACTTGGAATCTAACTCGGAATCTACTGCGCCTACATCATAACTTGAATCTACTGCGCCTACATCATAACTCGGAATCTAACTCGGAATCTACTGCGCCTACATCATAACACGGAATCTACTGCGCCTACATCATAACTCGGAATCTAACTCGGAATCTACTGCGCCTACATCATAACTCGGAATCTACTGCGCCTAAATCATAACTCGGAATCTAACTGGGAATCTACTGCGCCTACATCATAACTCGGAATCTACTGCGCCTACATCATAACTCGGAATCTAACTCGGAATCTACTGCGCCTACATCATAATTCGGAATCTACTGCGCCTACATCATAACTCGGAATCTAACTCGGAATCTACTGCGCCTACATCATAACTTGGAATCTAACTCGGAATCTATTGCGCCTACATCATAACTCGGAATCTACTGCGCCTACATCATAACTCGGAATCTAACTCGGAATCTACTGCGCCTACATCATAATTCGGAATCTACTGCGCCTACATCATAACTCGGAATCTAACTCGGAATCTACTGCGCCTACATCATAACTCGGAATCTAACTCGGAATCTACTGCGCCTACATCATAACTCGGAATCTACTGCGCCTACATCATAACTCGGAATCTACTGCGCCTACATCATAACTCGGAATCTACTGCGCCTACATCATAACTCGGAATCTAACTCGGAATCTACTGCGCCTACATCATAACTCGGAATCTACTGCGCCTACATCATAACTCGGAATCTAACTCGGAATCTACTGCGCCTACATCATAACTCGGAATCTACTGCGCCTACATCATAACTCGGAATCTAACTCGGAATCTACTGCGCCTACATCATAGCTCGGAATCTACTGCGCCTACATCATAACTCGGAATCTAACTCGGAATCTACTGCGCCTACATCATAACTCGGAATCTAACTCAGAATCTACTGCGCCTACATCATAACTCGGAATCTACTGCGTCTACATCATAACTTGGAATCTAACTCGGAATCTACTGCGCCTACATCATAACTTGAATCTACTGCGCCTACATCATAACTCGGAATCTAACTCGGAATCTACTGCGCCTACATCATAACTCGGAATCTACTGCGCCTACATCATAACTCGGAATCTAATTCGGAATCTACTGCGCCTACATCATAACTCGGAATCTACTGCGCCTACATCATAACTCGGAATCTAACTCGGAATCTACTGCGCCTACATCATAACTCGGAATCTACTGCGCCTAAATCATAACTCGGAATCTAACTCGGAATCTACTGCGCCTACATCATAACTCGGAATCTACTGCGCCTACATCATAACTCGGAATCTAACTCGGAATCTACTGCGCCTACATCATAATTCGGAATCTACTGCGCCTACATCATAACTCGGAATCTAACTCGGAATCTACTGCGCCTACATCATAACTTGGAATCTAACTCGGAATCTACTGCGCCTACATCATAACTCGGAATCTACTGCGCCTACATCATAACTCGGAATCTAACTCGGAATCTACTGCGCCTACATCATAATTCGGAATCTACTGCGCCTACATCTTAATTCGGAATCTACTGCGCCTACATCATAACTCGGAATCTAACTCGGAATCTACTGCGCCTACATCATAACTCGGAATCTAACTCGGACTCTACTGCACCTGCATCATAACTCGGAATCTACTGCGCCTACATCATAACTCGGAATCTAACTCGGAATCTACTGCGCCTACATCATAACTCGGAATCTACTGCGCCTACATCATAACTCGGAATCTAACTCGGAATCTACTGCGCCTACATCATAACTCGGAATCTACTGCGCCTACATCATAACTCGGAATCTAACTCGGAATCTACTGCGCCTACATCATAACTCGGAATCTACTGCGCCTACATCATAACTCGGAATCTAACTCGGAATCTACTGCGCCTACATCATAACTCGGAATCTACTGCGCCTACATCATAACTCGGAATCTAACTCGGAATCTACTGCGCCTACATCATAACTCGGAATCTACTGCGCCTACATCATAACTCGGAATCTAACTCGGAATCTACTGCGCCTACATCATAACTCAGAATCTAAATCGGAATCTACTGCGCCTACATCATAACTTGGAATCTAACTCGGAATCTACTGCGCCTACATCATAACTTGAATCTACTGCGCCTACATCATAACTCGGAATCTAACTCGGAATCTACTGCACCTACATCATAACTCGGAATCTAACTCGGAATCTACTGCGCCTACATCATAACTCGGAATCTACTGCACCTACATCATAACTCGGAATCTACTGCGCCTACATCATAACTCGGAATCTAACTCGGAATCTACTGCGCCTACATCATAACTCGGAATCTACTGCGCCTACATCATAACTCGGAATCTAACTCGGAATCTACTGCGCCTACATCATAACTCGGAATCTACTGCGCCTACATCATAACTCGGAATCTAACTCGGAATCTACTGCGCCTACATCATAGCTCGGAATCTACTGCGCCTACATCATAACTCGGAATCTAACTCGGAATCTACTGCGCCTACATCATAACTCGGAATCTAACTCAGAATCTACTGCGCCTACATCATAACTCGGAATCTACTGCGTCTACATCATAACTTGGAATCTAACTCGGAATCTACTGCGCCTACATCATAACTTGAATCTACTGCGCCTACATCATAACTCGGAATCTAACTCGGAATCTACTGCGCCTACATCATAACTCGGAATCTACTGCGCCTACATCATAACTCGGAATCTAATTCGGAATCTACTGCGCCTACATCATAACTCGGAATCTACTGCGCCTACATCATAACTCGGAATCTAACTCGGAATCTACTGCGCCTACATCATAACTCGGAATCTACTGCGCCTAAATCATAACTCGGAATCTAACTCGGAATCTACTGCGCCTACATCATAACTCGGAATCTACTGCGCCTACATCATAACTCGGAATCTAACTCGGAATCTACTGCGCCTACATCATAATTCGGAATCTACTGCGCCTACATCATAACTCGGAATCTAACTCGGAATCTACTGCGCCTACATCATAACTTGGAATCTAACTCGGAATCTACTGCGCCTACATCATAACTCGGAATCTACTGCGCCTACATCATAACTCGGAATCTAACTCGGAATCTACTGCGCCTACATCATAATTCGGAATCTACTGCGCCTACATCTTAATTCGGAATCTACTGCGCCTACATCATAACTCGGAATCTAACTCGGAATCTACTGCGCCTACATCATAACTCGGAATCTAACTCGGACTCTACTGCACCTGCATCATAACTCGGAATCTACTGCGCCTACATCATAACTCGGAATCTAACTCGGAATCTACTGCGCCTACATCATAACTCGGAATCTACTGCGCCTACATCATAACTCGGAATCTAACTCGGAATCTACTGCGCCTACATCATAACTCGGAATCTACTGCGCCTACATCATAACTCGGAATCTAACTCGGAATCTACTGCGCCTACATCATAACTCGGAATCTACTGCGCCTACATCATAACTCGGAATCTAACTCGGAATCTACTGCGCCTACATCATAACTCGGAATCTACTGCGCCTACATCATAACTCGGAATCTAACTCGGAATCTACTGCGCCTACATCATAACTCGGAATCTACTGCGCCTACATCATAACTCGGAATCTAACTCGGAATCTACTGCGCCTACATCATAACTCAGAATCTAAATCGGAATCTACTGCGCCTACATCATAACTTGGAATCTAACTCGGAATCTACTGCGCCTACATCATAACTTGAATCTACTGCGCCTACATCATAACTCGGAATCTAACTCGGAATCTACTGCACCTACATCATAACTCGGAATCTAACTCGGAATCTACTGCGCCTACATCATAACTCGGAATCTACTGCACCTACATCATAACTCGGAATCTACTGCGCCTACATCATAACTCGGAATCTAACTCGGAATCTACTGCGCCTACATCATAACTCGGAATCTACTGCGCCTACATCATAACTCGGAATCTAACTCGGAATCTACTGCGCCTACATCATAACTCGGAATCTACTGCGCCTACATCATAACTCGGAATCTAACTCGGAATCTACTGCGCCTACATCATAGCTCGGAATCTACTGCGCCTACATCATAACTCGGAATCTAACTCGGAATCTACTGCGCCTACATCATAACTCGGAATCTAACTCAGAATCTACTGCGCCTACATCATAACTCGGAATCTACTGCGTCTACATCATAACTTGGAATCTAACTCGGAATCTACTGCGCCTACATCATAACTTGAATCTACTGCGCCTACATCATAACTCGGAATCTAACTCGGAATCTACTGCGCCTACATCATAACTCGGAATCTACTGCGCCTACATCATAACTCGGAATCTAACTCGGAATCTACTGCGCCTACATCATAACTCGGAATCTACTGCGCCTACATCATAACTCGGAATCTAACTCGGAATCTACTGCGCCTACATCATAACTCGGAATCTACTGCGCCTAAATCATAACTCGGAATCTAACTCGGAATCTACTGCGCCTACATCATAACTCGGAATCTACTGCGCCTACATCATAACTCGGAATCTAACTCGGAATCTACTGCGCCTACATCATAATTCGGAATCTACTGCGACTACATCATAACTCGGAATCTAACTCGGAATCTACTGCGCCTACATCATAACTTGGAATCTAACTCGGAATCTATTGCGCCTACATCATTACTCGGAATCTACTGCGCCTACATCATAACTCGGAATCTAACTCGGAATCTACTGCGCCTACATCATAACTCGGAATCTACTGCGCCTACATCATAACTCGGAATCTAACTCGGACTCTACTGCGCCTGCATCATAACTCGGAATCTACTGCGCCTACATCATAACTCGGAATCTAACTCGGAATCTACTGCGCCTACATCATAACTCGGAATCTACTGTGCCTACATCATAACTCGGAATCTAACTCGGAATCTACTGCGCCTACATCATAACTCGGAATCTACTGCGCCTACATCATAACTCGGAATCTAACTCGGAATATACTGCGCCTACATCATAACTCGGAATCTACTGCGCCTACATCATAACTCGGAATCTAACTCGGAATCTACTGCGCCTACATCATAACTCGGAATCTCACTCGGAATCTACTGCGCCTACATCATAACTCGGAATCTACTGCGCCTACATCATAACTCGGAATCTAACTCGGAATCTACTGCGCCTACATCATAACTCGGAATCTAACTCAGAATCTCCTGCGCCTACATCATAACTCGGAATCTACTGCGTCTACATCATAACTTGGAATCTAACTCGGAATCTACTGCGCCTACATCATAACTTGAATCTACTGCGCCTACATCATAACTCGGAATCTAACTCGGAATCTACTGCGCCTACATCATAACTCGGAATCTACTGCGCCTACATCATAACTCGGAATCTAACTCGGAATCTACTGCGCCTACATCATAACTCGGAATCTAACTCGGAATCTACTGCGCCTACATCATAACTCGGAATCTACTGCGCCTAAATCATAACTCGGAATCTAACTCGGAATCTACTGCGCCTACATCATAACTCGGAATCTACTGCGCCTACATCATAACTCGGAATCTAACTCGGAATTTACTGCGCCTACATCATAATTCGGAATCTACTGCGCCTACATCATAACTCGGAATCTAACTCGGAATCTACTGCGCCTACATCATAACTTGGAATCTAACTCGGAATCTATTGCGCCTACATCATTACTCGGAATCTACTGCGCCTACATCATAACTCGGAATCTAACTCGGAATCTACTGCGCCTACATCATAACTCGGAATCTACTGCGCCTACATCATAACTCGGAATCTAACTCGGAATCTACTGCGCCTACATCATAACTCGGAATCTAACTCGGAATCTACTGCGCCTACATCATAACTCGGAATCTAACTCAGAATCTACTGCGCCTACATCATAACTCGGAATCTACAGCGTCTACATCATAACTTGGAATCTAACTCGGAATCTACTGCGCCTACATCATAACTTGAATCTACTGCGCCTACATCATAACTCGGAATCTAACTCGGAATCTACTGCGCCTACATCATAACTCGGAATCTACTGCGCCTACATCATAACTCGGAATCTAACTCGGAATCTACTGCGCCTACATCATAACTCGGAATCTAACTCGGAATCTACTGCGCCTACATCATAACTCGGAATCTACTGCGCCTAAATCATAACTCGGAATCTAACTCGGAATCTACTGCGCCTACATCATAACTCGGAATCTACTGCGCCTACATCATAACTCGGAATCTAACTCGGAATCTACTGCGCCTACATCATAATTCGGAATCTACTGCGCCTACATCATAACTCGGAATCTAACTCGGAATCTACTGCGCCTACATCATAACTTGGAATCTAACTCGGAATCTATTGCGCCTACATCATTACTCGGAATCTACTGCGCCTACATCATTACTCGGAATCTAACTCGGAATCTACTGCGCCTACATCATAACTCGGAATCTACTGCGCCTACATCATAACTCGGAATCTAACTCGGAATCTACTGCGCCTACATCATAACTCGGAATCTAACTCGGAATCTACTGCGCCTGCATCATAACTCGGAATCTACTGCGCCTACATCATAACTCGGAATCTAACTCGGAATCTACTGCGCCTACATCATAACTCGGAATCTACTGTGCCTACATCATAACTCGGAATCTAACTCGGAATCTACTGCTCCTACATCATAACTCGGAATCTACTGCGCCTACATCATAACTCGGAATCTAACTCGGAATCTACTGCGCCTACATCATAACTCGGAATCTACTGCGCCTACATCATAACTCGGAATCTAACTCGGAATCTACTGCGCCTACATCATAACTCGGAATCTACTGCGCCTACATCATAACTCGGAATCTCACTCGGAATCTACTGCACCTACATCATAACTCGGAATCTACTGCGCCTACATCATAACTCGGAATCTAACTCGGAATCTACTGCGCCTACATCATAACTCGGAATCTACTGCGCCTACATCATAACTTGGAATCTAACTCGGAATCTACTGCGCCTACATCATAACTTGAATCTACTGCGCCTACATCATAACTCGGAATCTAACTCGGAATCTACTGCGCCTACATCATAACTCGGAATCTACTGCGCCTACATCATAACTCGGAATCTAACTCGGAATCTAACTCGGAATCTACTGCGCCTACATCATAACTCGGAATCTACTGAGCCTACATCATAACTCGGAATCTAACTCGGAATCTACTGCGCCTACATCATAACTCAGAATGTACTGCGCCTACATCATAACTCGGAATCTAACTCGGAATCTACTGCGCCTACATCATATCTCGGAATCTACTGCGCCTACATCATAACTCGGAATCTAACTCGGAATCTACTGCGCCTACATCATAACTCGGAATCTACTGCGCCTACATCATAACTTGGAATCTAACTCGGAATCTACTGCGCCTACATCATAACTCGGAATCTACTGCGCCTACATCATAACTCGGAATCTAACTCGGAATCTACTGCGCCTACATCATAACTCGGAATCTAACTCGGAATCTACTGCGCCTACATCATAACTCGGAATCTACTGCGCCTACATCATAACTTGGAATCTAACTCGGAATCTATTGCGCCTACATCATAACTCGGAATCTACTGCACCTACATCATAGCTCGGAATCTAACTAAGAAACTACTGCGCCTACATCATAATTCGGAATCTACTGCGCCTACATCATAACTCGGAATCTACTGCGCCTACATCATAACTCGGAATCTAACTCGGAATCTACTGCGCCTACATCATAACTCGGAATCTACTGCGCCTACATCATAACTCGGAATCTAACTCGGAATCTACTGCGCCTACATCATAGCTCGGAATCTACTGCGCCTACATCATAACTCGGAATCTAACTCGGAATCTACTGCGCCTACATCATAACTCGGAATCTAACTCAGAATCTACTGCGCCTACATCATAACTCGGAATCTACTGCGTCTACATCATAACTTGGAATCTAACTCGGAATCTACTGCGCCTACATCATAACTTGAATCTACTGCGCCTACATCATAACTCGGAATCTAACTCGGAATCTACTGCGCCTACATCATAACTCGGAATCTACTGCGCCTACATCATAACTCGGAATCTAATTCGGAATCTACTGCGCCTACATCATAACTCGGAATCTACTGCGCCTACATCATAACTCGGAATCTAACTCGGAATCTACTGCGCCTACATCATAACTCGGAATCTACTGCGCCTAAATCATAACTCGGAATCTAACTCGGAATCTACTGCGCCTACATCATAACTCGGAATCTACTGCGCCTACATCATAACTCGGAATCTAACTCGGAATCTACTGCGCCTACATCATAATTCGGAATCTACTGCGCCTACATCATAACTCGGAATCTAACTCGGAATCTACTGCGCCTACATCATAACTTGGAATCTAACTCGGAATCTACTGCGCCTACATCATAACTCGGAATCTACTGCGCCTACATCATAACTCGGAATCTAACTCGGAATCTACTGCGCCTACATCATAATTCGGAATCTACTGCGCCTACATCTTAATTCGGAATCTACTGCGCCTACATCATAACTCGGAATCTAACTCGGAATCTACTGCGCCTACATCATAACTCGGAATCTAACTCGGACTCTACTGCACCTGCATCATAACTCGGAATCTACTGCGCCTACATCATAACTCGGAATCTAACTCGGAATCTACTGCGCCTACATCATAACTCGGAATCTACTGCGCCTACATCATAACTCGGAATCTAACTCGGAATCTACTGCGCCTACATCATAACTCGGAATCTACTGCGCCTACATCATAACTCGGAATCTAACTCGGAATCTACTGCGCCTACATCATAACTCGGAATCTACTGCGCCTACATCATAACTCGGAATCTAACTCGGAATCTACTGCGCCTACATCATAACTCGGAATCTACTGCGCCTACATCATAACTCGGAATCTAACTCGGAATCTACTGCGCCTACATCATAACTCGGAATCTACTGCGCCTACATCATAACTCGGAATCTAACTCGGAATCTACTGCGCCTACATCATAACTCAGAATCTAAATCGGAATCTACTGCGCCTACATCATAACTTGGAATCTAACTCGGAATCTACTGCGCCTACATCATAACTTGAATCTACTGCGCCTACATCATAACTCGGAATCTAACTCGGAATCTACTGCACCTACATCATAACTCGGAATCTAACTCGGAATCTACTGCGCCTACATCATAACTCGGAATCTACTGCACCTACATCATAACTCGGAATCTACTGCGCCTACATCATAACTCGGAATCTAACTCGGAATCTACTGCGCCTACATCATAACTCGGAATCTACTGCGCCTACATCATAACTCGGAATCTAACTCGGAATCTACTGCGCCTACATCATAACTCGGAATCTACTGCGCCTACATCATAACTCGGAATCTAACTCGGAATCTACTGCGCCTACATCATAGCTCGGAATCTACTGCGCCTACATCATAACTCGGAATCTAACTCGGAATCTACTGCGCCTACATCATAACTCGGAATCTAACTCAGAATCTACTGCGCCTACATCATAACTCGGAATCTACTGCGTCTACATCATAACTTGGAATCTAACTCGGAATCTACTGCGCCTACATCATAACTTGAATCTACTGCGCCTACATCATAACTCGGAATCTAACTCGGAATCTACTGCGCCTACATCATAACTCGGAATCTACTGCGCCTACATCATAACTCGGAATCTAATTCGGAATCTACTGCGCCTACATCATAACTCGGAATCTACTGCGCCTACATCATAACTCGGAATCTAACTCGGAATCTACTGCGCCTACATCATAACTCGGAATCTACTGCGCCTAAATCATAACTCGGAATCTAACTCGGAATCTACTGCGCCTACATCATAACTCGGAATCTACTGCGCCTACATCATAACTCGGAATCTAACTCGGAATCTACTGCGCCTACATCATAATTCGGAATCTACTGCGCCTACATCATAACTCGGAATCTAACTCGGAATCTACTGCGCCTACATCATAACTTGGAATCTAACTCGGAATCTACTGCGCCTACATCATAACTCGGAATCTACTGCGCCTACATCATAACTCGGAATCTAACTCGGAATCTACTGCGCCTACATCATAATTCGGAATCTACTGCGCCTACATCTTAATTCGGAATCTACTGCGCCTACATCATAACTCGGAATCTAACTCGGAATCTACTGCGCCTACATCATAACTCGGAATCTAACTCGGACTCTACTGCACCTGCATCATAACTCGGAATCTACTGCGCCTACATCATAACTCGGAATCTAACTCGGAATCTACTGCGCCTACATCATAACTCGGAATCTACTGCGCCTACATCATAACTCGGAATCTAACTCGGAATCTACTGCGCCTACATCATAACTCGGAATCTACTGCGCCTACATCATAACTCGGAATCTAACTCGGAATCTACTGCGCCTACATCATAACTCGGAATCTACTGCGCCTACATCATAACTCGGAATCTAACTCGGAATCTACTGCGCCTACATCATAACTCGGAATCTACTGCGCCTACATCATAACTCGGAATCTAACTCGGAATCTACTGCGCCTACATCATAACTCGGAATCTACTGCGCCTACATCATAACTCGGAATCTAACTCGGAATCTACTGCGCCTACATCATAACTCAGAATCTAAATCGGAATCTACTGCGCCTACATCATAACTTGGAATCTAACTCGGAATCTACTGCGCCTACATCATAACTTGAATCTACTGCGCCTACATCATAACTCGGAATCTAACTCGGAATCTACTGCACCTACATCATAACTCGGAATCTAACTCGGAATCTACTGCGCCTACATCATAACTCGGAATCTACTGCACCTACATCATAACTCGGAATCTACTGCGCCTACATCATAACTCGGAATCTAACTCGGAATCTACTGCGCCTACATCATAACTCGGAATCTACTGCGCCTACATCATAACTCGGAATCTAACTCGGAATCTACTGCGCCTACATCATAACTCGGAATCTACTGCGCCTACATCATAACTCGGAATCTAACTCGGAATCTACTGCGCCTACATCATAGCTCGGAATCTACTGCGCCTACATCATAACTCGGAATCTAACTCGGAATCTACTGCGCCTACATCATAACTCGGAATCTAACTCAGAATCTACTGCGCCTACATCATAACTCGGAATCTACTGCGTCTACATCATAACTTGGAATCTAACTCGGAATCTACTGCGCCTACATCATAACTTGAATCTACTGCGCCTACATCATAACTCGGAATCTAACTCGGAATCTACTGCGCCTACATCATAACTCGGAATCTACTGCGCCTACATCATAACTCGGAATCTAACTCGGAATCTACTGCGCCTACATCATAACTCGGAATCTACTGCGCCTACATCATAACTCGGAATCTAACTCGGAATCTACTGCGCCTACATCATAACTCGGAATCTACTGCGCCTAAATCATAACTCGGAATCTAACTCGGAATCTACTGCGCCTACATCATAACTCGGAATCTACTGCGCCTACATCATAACTCGGAATCTAACTCGGAATCTACTGCGCCTACATCATAATTCGGAATCTACTGCGACTACATCATAACTCGGAATCTAACTCGGAATCTACTGCGCCTACATCATAACTTGGAATCTAACTCGGAATCTATTGCGCCTACATCATTACTCGGAATCTACTGCGCCTACATCATAACTCGGAATCTAACTCGGAATCTACTGCGCCTACATCATAACTCGGAATCTACTGCGCCTACATCATAACTCGGAATCTAACTCGGACTCTACTGCGCCTGCATCATAACTCGGAATCTACTGCGCCTACATCATAACTCGGAATCTAACTCGGAATCTACTGCGCCTACATCATAACTCGGAATCTACTGTGCCTACATCATAACTCGGAATCTAACTCGGAATCTACTGCGCCTACATCATAACTCGGAATCTACTGCGCCTACATCATAACTCGGAATCTAACTCGGAATATACTGCGCCTACATCATAACTCGGAATCTACTGCGCCTACATCATAACTCGGAATCTAACTCGGAATCTACTGCGCCTACATCATAACTCGGAATCTCACTCGGAATCTACTGCGCCTACATCATAACTCGGAATCTACTGCGCCTACATCATAACTCGGAATCTAACTCGGAATCTACTGCGCCTACATCATAACTCGGAATCTAACTCAGAATCTCCTGCGCCTACATCATAACTCGGAATCTACTGCGTCTACATCATAACTTGGAATCTAACTCGGAATCTACTGCGCCTACATCATAACTTGAATCTACTGCGCCTACATCATAACTCGGAATCTAACTCGGAATCTACTGCGCCTACATCATAACTCGGAATCTACTGCGCCTACATCATAACTCGGAATCTAACTCGGAATCTACTGCGCCTACATCATAACTCGGAATCTAACTCGGAATCTACTGCGCCTACATCATAACTCGGAATCTACTGCGCCTAAATCATAACTCGGAATCTAACTCGGAATCTACTGCGCCTACATCATAACTCGGAATCTACTGCGCCTACATCATAACTCGGAATCTAACTCGGAATTTACTGCGCCTACATCATAATTCGGAATCTACTGCGCCTACATCATAACTCGGAATCTAACTCGGAATCTACTGCGCCTACATCATAACTTGGAATCTAACTCGGAATCTATTGCGCCTACATCATTACTCGGAATCTACTGCGCCTACATCATAACTCGGAATCTAACTCGGAATCTACTGCGCCTACATCATAACTCGGAATCTACTGCGCCTACATCATAACTCGGAATCTAACTCGGAATCTACTGCGCCTACATCATAACTCGGAATCTAACTCGGAATCTACTGCGCCTACATCATAACTCGGAATCTAACTCAGAATCTACTGCGCCTACATCATAACTCGGAATCTACAGCGTCTACATCATAACTTGGAATCTAACTCGGAATCTACTGCGCCTACATCATAACTTGAATCTACTGCGCCTACATCATAACTCGGAATCTAACTCGGAATCTACTGCGCCTACATCATAACTCGGAATCTACTGCGCCTACATCATAACTCGGAATCTAACTCGGAATCTACTGCGCCTACATCATAACTCGGAATCTAACTCGGAATCTACTGCGCCTACATCATAACTCGGAATCTACTGCGCCTAAATCATAACTCGGAATCTAACTCGGAATCTACTGCGCCTACATCATAACTCGGAATCTACTGCGCCTACATCATAACTCGGAATCTAACTCGGAATCTACTGCGCCTACATCATAATTCGGAATCTACTGCGCCTACATCATAACTCGGAATCTAACTCGGAATCTACTGCGCCTACATCATAACTTGGAATCTAACTCGGAATCTATTGCGCCTACATCATTACTCGGAATCTACTGCGCCTACATCATTACTCGGAATCTAACTCGGAATCTACTGCGCCTACATCATAACTCGGAATCTACTGCGCCTACATCATAACTCGGAATCTAACTCGGAATCTACTGCGCCTACATCATAACTCGGAATCTAACTCGGAATCTACTGCGCCTGCATCATAACTCGGAATCTACTGCGCCTACATCATAACTCGGAATCTAACTCGGAATCTACTGCGCCTACATCATAACTCGGAATCTACTGTGCCTACATCATAACTCGGAATCTAACTCGGAATCTACTGCTCCTACATCATAACTCGGAATCTACTGCGCCTACATCATAACTCGGAATCTAACTCGGAATCTACTGCGCCTACATCATAACTCGGAATCTACTGCGCCTACATCATAACTCGGAATCTAACTCGGAATCTACTGCGCCTACATCATAACTCGGAATCTACTGCGCCTACATCATAACTCGGAATCTCACTCGGAATCTACTGCACCTACATCATAACTCGGAATCTACTGCGCCTACATCATAACTCGGAATCTAACTCGGAATCTACTGCGCCTACATCATAACTCGGAATCTACTGCGCCTACATCATAACTTGGAATCTAACTCGGAATCTACTGCGCCTACATCATAACTTGAATCTACTGCGCCTACATCATAACTCGGAATCTAACTCGGAATCTACTGCGCCTACATCATAACTCGGAATCTACTGCGCCTACATCATAACTCGGAATCTAACTCGGAATCTAACTCGGAATCTACTGCGCCTACATCATAACTCGGAATCTACTGAGCCTACATCATAACTCGGAATCTAACTCGGAATCTACTGCGCCTACATCATAACTCAGAATGTACTGCGCCTACATCATAACTCGGAATCTAACTCGGAATCTACTGCGCCTACATCATATCTCGGAATCTACTGCGCCTACATCATAACTCGGAATCTAACTCGGAATCTACTGCGCCTACATCATAACTCGGAATCTACTGCGCCTACATCATAACTTGGAATCTAACTCGGAATCTACTGCGCCTACATCATAACTCGGAATCTACTGCGCCTACATCATAACTCGGAATCTAACTCGGAATCTACTGCGCCTACATCATAACTCGGAATCTAACTCGGAATCTACTGCGCCTACATCATAACTCGGAATCTACTGCGCCTACATCATAACTTGGAATCTAACTCGGAATCTATTGCGCCTACATCATAACTCGGAATCTACTGCACCTACATCATAGCTCGGAATCTAACTAAGAAACTACTGCGCCTACATCATAATTCGGAATCTACTGCGCCTACATCATAACTCGGAATCTAACTCGGAATCTACTGCGCCTACATCATAACTCGGAATCTAACTCGGAATCTACTGCGCCTACATCATAACTCGGATTCTACTGCGCCTAAATCATAACTCGGAATCTAACTCGGAATCTACTGCGCCTACATCATAACTCGGAATCTACTGCGCCTACATCATAACTCGGAATCTAACTCGGAATCTACTGCGCCTACATCATAACTCGGAATCTACTGCGCCTACATCATAGCTCGGAATCTCACTCGGAATCTACTGCGCCTACATCATAACTCGGAATCTACTGCGCCTACATCATAACTCGGAATCTAACTCGGAATCTACTGCGCCTACATCATAACTCGGAATCTAACTCAGAATCTACTGCGCCTACATCATAACTCGGAATCTACTGTGTCTACATCATAACTTGGAATCTAACTCGGAATCTACTGCGCCTACATCATAACTTGAATCTACTGCGCCTACATCATAACTCGGAATCTAACTCGGAATCTACTGCGCCTACATCATAACTCGGAATCTACTGCGCCTACATCATAACTCGGAATCTAACTCGGAATCTACTGCGCCTACATCATAACTCGGAATCTACTGCGCCTACATCATAACTCGGAATCTAACTCGGAATCTACTGCGCCTACATCATAACTCGGAATCTACTGCGCCTAAATCATAACTCGGAATCTAACTCGGAATCTACTGCGCCTACATCATAACTCGGAATCTACTGCGCCTACATCATAACTCGGAATCTAACTCGGAATCTACTGCGCCTACATCATAATTCGGAATCTACTGCGCCTACATCATAACTCGGAATCTAACTCGGAATCTACTGCGCCTACATCATAACTTGGAATCTAACTCGGAATCTATTGCGCCTACATCATTACTCGGAATCTACTGCGCCTACATCATAACTCGGAATCTAACTCGGAATCTACTGCGCCTACATCATAACTCGGAATCTACTGCGCCTACATCATAACTCGGAATCTAACTCGGAATCTACTGCGCCTACATCATAACTCGGAATCTAACTCGGACTCTACTGCGCCTGCATCATAACTCGGAATCTACTGCGCCTACATCATAACTCGGAATCTAACTCGGAATCTACTGCGCCTACATCATAACTCGGAATCTACTGAGCCTACATCATAACTCGGAATCTAACTCGGAATCTACTGCTCCTACATCATAACTCGGAATCTACTGCGCCTACATCATAACTCGGAATCTAACTCGGAATCTACTGCGCCTACATCATAACTCGGAATCTACTGCGCCTACATCATAACTCGGAATCTAACTCGGAATCTACTGCGCCTACATCATAACTCGGAATCTACTGCGCCTACATCATAACTCGGACTCTCACTCGGAATCTACTGCACCTACATCATAACTCGGAATCTACTGCGCCTACATCATAACTCGGAATCTAACTCGGAATCTACTGCGCCTACATCATAACTCGGAATCTACTGCGCCTACATCATAACTTGGAATCTAACTCGGAATCTACTGCGCCTACATCATAACTTGAATCTACTGCGCCTACATCATAACTCGGAATCTAACTCGGAATCTACTGCGCCTACATCATAACTCGGAATCTACTGCGCCTACATCATAACTCGGAATCTAACTCGGAATCTAACTCGGAATCTAATGCGCCTACATCATAACTCGGAATCTACTGCGCCTACATCATAACTCGGAATCTAACTCGGAATCTACTGCGCCTACATCATAACTCAGAATGTACTGCGCCTACATCATAACTCGGAATCTAACTCGGAATCTACTGCGCCTACATCATATCTCGGAATCTACTGCGCCTACATCATAACTCGGAATCTAACTCGGAATCTATTGCGCCTACATCATAACTCGGAATCTACTGCGCCTACATCATAACTCGGAATCTAACTCGGAAACTACTGCGCCTACATCATAATTCGGAATCTACTGCGCCTACATCATAACTCGGAATCTAACTCGGAATCTACTGCGCCTACATCATAACTCGGAATCTAACTCGGAATCTACTGCGCCTACATCATAACTCGGATTCTACTGCGCCTAAATCATAACTCGGAATCTAACTCGGAATCTACTGCGCCTACATCATAACTCGGAATCTACTGCGCCTACATCATAACTCGGAATCTAACTCGGAATCTACTGCGCCTACATCATAACTCGGAATCTACTGCGCCTACATCATAGCTCGGAATCTAACTCGGAATCTACTGCGCCTACATCATAACTCGGAATCTACTGCGCCTACATCATAACTCGGAATCTAACTCGGAAGCTACTGCGCCTACATCATAACTCGGAATCTAACTCGGAATCTACTGCGCCTACATCATAACTCGGAATCTACTGCGCCTACATCATAACTCGGAATCTAACTCGGAATCTACTGCGCCTACATCATAACTCGGAATCTACTGCGCCTACATCATAACTCGGAATCTAACTCGGAATCTACTGCGCCTACATCATAACTCGGAATCTAACTCGGAATCTACTGCGCCTACATCATAACTCGGAATCTACTGCGCCTACATCATAACTCGGAACCTAACTCGGAATCTACTGCGCCTACATCATAACTCGGAATCTAACTCGGAATCTACTGCGCCTACATCATAACTCAGAATCTAACTCGGAATCTACTGCGCCTACATCATAACTCGGAATCTACTGCGCCTACATCATAACTCAGAATCTACTGCGCCTACATCATAACTCGGAATCTAACTCGGAATCTACTGCGCCTACATCATAACTCGGAATCTTCTGCGCCTACATCATAACTCGGAATCTAACTCGGAATCTACTGCGCCTACATCATAACTTGGAATCTACTGCGCCTACATCATAACTTGGAATCTAACTCGGAATCTACTGCGCCTACATCATAACTTGAATCTACTGCGCCTACATCATAACTCGGAATCTAACTCGGAATCTACTGCGCCTACATCGTAACTCGGAATCTACTGCGCCTACATCATAACTCGGAATCTAACTCGGAATCTACTGCGCCTACATCATAACTCGGAATCTACTGCGCCTAAATCATAACTCGGAATCTAACTCAGAATCTACTGCGCCTACATCATAACTCGGAATCTACTGCGCCTACATCATAACTCGGAATCTAACTCGGAATCTACTGCGCCTACATCATAAGTCGGAATCTACTGCGCCTACATCATAACTCGGAATCTAACTCGGAATCTACTGCGCCTACATCATAACTTGGAATCTAACTCGGAATCTATTGCGCCTACATCATAACTCGGAATCTACTGCGCCTACATCATAACTCGGAATCTAACTCGGAATCTACTGCGCCTACATCATAATTCGGAATCTACTGCGCCTACATCATAACTCGGAATCTAACTCGGAATCTACTGCGCCTACATCATAACTCGGAATCTAACTCGGAATCTACTGCGCCAACATCATAACTCGGAATCTACTGCGCCTACATCATAACTCGGAATCTACTGCGCCTACATCATAACTCGGAATCTACTGCGCCTACATCATAACTCGGAATCTAACTCGGAATCTACTGCGCCTACATCATAACTCGGAATCTACTGCGCCTACATCATAACTCGGAATCTAACTCGGAATCTACTGCGCCTACATCATAACTCGGAATCTACTGCGCCTACATCATAACTCGGAATCTAACTCGGAATCTACTGCGCCTACATCATAACTCGGAATCTACTGCGCCTACATCATAACTCGGAATCTAACTCGGAATCTACTGCGCCTACATCATAACTCGGAATCTAACTCAGAATCTACTGCGCCTACATCATAACTCGGAATCTACTGCGTCTACATCATAACTTGGAATCTAACTCGGAATCTACTGCGCCTACATCATAACTTGAATCTACTGCGCCTACATCATAACTCGGAATCTAACTCGGAATCTACTGCGCCTACATCATAACTCGGAATCTACTGCGCCTACATCATAACTCGGAATCTAACTCGGAATCTACTGCGCCTACATCATAACTCGGAATCTACTGCGCCTACATCATAACTCGGAATCTAACTCGGAATCTACTGCGCCTACATCATAACTCGGAATCTACTGCGCCTAAATCATAACTCGGAATCTAACTCGGAATCTACTGCGCCTACATCATAACTCGGAATCTACTGCGCCTACATCATAACTCGGAATCTAACTCGGAATCTACTGCGCCTACATCATAACTCGGAATCTACTGCGCCTACATCATAACTCGGAATCTACTGCGCCTACATCATAACTCGGAATCTAACTCGGAATCTACTGCGCCTACATCATAACTCGGAATCTACTGCGCCTACATCATAACTCGGAATCTCACTCGGAATCTACTGCACCTACATCATAACTCGGAATCTACTGCGCCTACATCATAACTCGGAATCTAACTCGGAATCTACTGCGCCTACATCATAACTCGGAATCTAACTCAGAATCTACTGCGCCTACATCATAACTCGGAATCTACTGCGTCTACATCATAACTTGGAATCTAACTCGGAATCTACTGCGCCTACATCATAACTTGAATCTACTGCGCCTACATCATAACTCGGAATCTAACTCGGAATCTACTGCGCCTACATCATAACTCGGAATCTACTGCGCCTACATCATAACTCGGAATCTAACTCGGAATCTACTGCGCCTACATCATAACTCGGAATCTACTGCGCCTACATCATAACTCGGAATCTAACTCGGAATCTACTGCGCCTACATCATAACTCGGAATCTACTGCGCCTAAATCATAACTCGGAATCTAACTCGGAATCTACTGCGCCTACATCATAACTCGGAATCTACTGCGCCTACATCATAACTCGGAATCTAACTCGGAATCTACTGCGCCTACATCATAACTCGGAATCTAACTCGGAATCTACTGCGCCTACATCATAACTTGGAATCTAACTCGGAATCTATTGCGCCTGCATCATAACTCGGAATCTACTGCGCCTACATCATAACTCGGAATCTAACTCAGAATCTACTGCGCCTACATCATAACTCGGAATCTACTGCGTCTACATCATAACTTGGAATCTAACTCGGAATCTACTGCGCCTACATCATAACTCGGAATCTACTGCGTCTACATCATAACTTGGAATCTAACTCGGAATCTACTGCGCCTACATCATAACTCGGAATCTACTGCGCCTACATCATAACTCGGAATCTAACTCGGAATCTACTGCGCCTACATCATAACTCGGAATCTACTGCGCCTACATCATAACTCGGAATCTAACTCGGAATCTACTGCGCCTACATCATAACTCGGAATCTACTGCGCCTACATCATAACTCGGAATCTAACTCGGAATCTACTGCGCCTACATCATAACTCGGAATCTACTGCGCCTACATCATAACTCGGAATCTAACTCGGAATCTACTGCGCCTACATCATAACTCGGAATCTACTGCGCCTACATCATAACTCGGAATCTAACTCGGAATCTACTGCGCCTACATCATAACTCGGAATCTACTGCGCCTACATCATAACTCGGAATCTAACTCGGAATCTACTGCGCCTACATCATAACTCGGAATCTACTGCGCCTACATCATAACTCGGAATCTAACTCGGAATCTACTGCGCCTACATCATAACTCGGAATCTAACTCAGAATCTACTGCGCCTACATCATAACTCGGAATCTACTGCGTCTACATCATAACTTGGAATCTAACTCGGAATCTACTGCGCCTACATCATAACTTGAATCTACTGCGCCTACATCATAACTCGGAATCTAACTCGGAATCTACTGCGCCTACATCATAACTCGGAATCTACTGCGCCTACATCATAACTCGGAATCTAACTCGGAATCTACTGCGCCTACATCATAACTCGGAATCTACTGCGCCTAAATCATAACTCGGAATCTAACTCGGAATCTACTGCGCCTACATCATAACTCGTAATCTACTGCGCCTACATCATAACTCGGAATCTAACTCGGAATGTACTGCGCCTACATCATAATTCGGAATCTACTGCGCCTACATCATAACTCGGAATCTAACACGGAATCTACTGCGCCTACATCATAACTTGGAATCTAACTCGGAATCTATTGCGCCTACATCATAACTCAGAATCTACTGCGCCTACATCATAACTCGGAATCTAACTCGGAATCTACTGCGCCTACATCATAATTCGGAATCTACTGCGCCTACATCATAACTCGGAATCTAACTCGGAATCTACTGCGCCTACATCATAACTCGGAATCTAACTCGGAATCTACTGCGCCTGCATCATAACTCGGAATCTACTGCGCCTACATCATAACTCGGAATCTAACTCGGAATCTACTGCGCCTACATCATAACTCGGAATCTACTGCGCCTACATCATAACTCGGAATCTAACTCGGAATCTACTGCGCCTACATCATAACTCGGAATCTACTGCGCCTACATCATAACTCGGAATCTAACTCGGAATCTACTGCGCCTACATCATAACTCGGAATCTACTGTGCCTACATCATAACTCGGAATCTAACTCGGAATCTACTGCGCCTACATCATAACTCGGAATCTACTGCGCCTAAATCATAACTCGGAATCTAACTCGGAATCTACTGCGCCTACATCATAACTCGGAATCTACTGCGCCTACATCATAACTCGGAATCTAACTCGGAATCTACTGCGCCTACATCATAACTCGGAACCTACTGCGCCTACATCATAACTCGGAATCTACTGCGCCTACATCATAACTCGGAATCTAACTCGGAATCTACTGCGCCTACATCATAACTCAGAATCTAACTCGGAATCTACTGCGCCTACATCATAACTCGGAATCTACTGCGCCTACATCATAACTCGGAATATAACTCGGAATCTACTGCGCCTACATCATAAATCGGAATCTACTGCGCCTACATCATAACTAAGAATCTAACTCGGAATCTACTGCGCCTACATCATAACTCGGAATCTACTGCGCCTACATCATAACTCGGAATTTAACTCGGAATCTACTGCGCCTACATCATAACTCGGAAACTACTGCGCCTACATCATAACCGGGAATCTACTGCGCCTACATCATAACTCGGAATCTAATTCGGAATCTACTGCGCCTACATCATAACTCGGAATCTACTGCGCCTACATCATAACTCGGAATCTAACTCGGAATCTACTGCGCCTACATCATAACTCGGAATCTAACTCGGAATCTACTGCGCCTACATCATAACTCGGAATCTACTGCGCCTACATCATAACTCGGAATCTAACTCGGAATCTACTGCGCCTACATCATAACTCGGAATCTACTGCGCCTACATCATAACTTGGAATCTAACTCGGAATCTATTGCGCCTACATCATAACTCGGAATCTACTGCGCCTACATCATAACTCGGAATCTAACTCGGAATCTACTGCGCCTACATCATAATTCGGAATCTACAGCGCCTACATCATAACTCAGAATCTAACTCGGAATCTACTGCGCCTACATCATAACTCGGAATCTAACTCGGAATCTACTGCGCCTACATCATAATTCGGAATCTACTGCGCCTAAATCATAACTCGGAATCTAACTCGGAATCTACTGCGCCTACATCATAACTCGGAATCTAACTCGGAATCTACTGCGCCTACATCATAACTCGGAATCTACTGCGCCTAAATCATAACTCGGAATCTAACTCAAAATCTACTGCGCCTACATCATAACTCGGAATCTAACTCGGAATCTACTGCGCCTACATCATAACTCGGAATCTACTGCGCCTACATCATAACTCGGAATCTAACTCGGAATCTACTGCGCCTACATCATAACTCGGAATCTACTGCGCCTACATCATAACTTGGAATCTAACTCGGAATCTATTGCGCCTACATCATAACTCGGAATCTACTGCGCCTACATCATAACTCGGAATCTAACTCGGAATCTACTGCGCCTACATCATAATTCGGAATCTACAGCGCCTACATCATAACTCGGAATCTAACTCGGAATCTACTGCGCCTACATCGTAACTCGGAATCTAACTCGGAATCTACTGCGCCTACATCATAACTCGGAATCTACTGCGCCTAAATCATAACTCGGAATCTAACTCGGAATCTACTGCGCCTACATCATAACTCGGAATCTACTGCGCCTACATCATAACTCGGAATCTAACTCGGAATCTACTGCGCCTACATCATAACTCGGAATCTACTGCGCCTACATCATAACTAGGAATCTAACTCGGAATCTACTGCGCCTACATCATAACTCGGAATCTACTGCGCCTACATCATAACTCGGAATCTAACTCGGAATCTACTGCGCCTACATCATAACTCGGAATCTACTGCGCCTACATCATAACTCGGAATCTAACTCGGAATCTACTGCGCCTACCTCATAACTCGGAATCTACTGCGCCTACATCATAACTCGGAATCTAACTCGGAATCTACTGCGCCTACATCATAACTTGAATCTACTGCGCCTACATCATAACACGGAATCTAACTCGGAATCTACTGCGCCTACATCATAACTCGGAATCTACTGCGCCTACATCATAACTCGGAATCTAACTCGGAATCTACTGCGCCTACATCATAACTCGGAATCTACAGCGCCTACATCATAACTCGGAATCTAACTCGGAATCTACTGCGCCTACATCATAACTCGGAATCTACTGCGCCTAAATCATAACTCGGAATCTAACTCGGAATCTACTGCGCCTACATCATAAATCGGAATCTACTGCGCCTACATCATAACTCGGAATCTAACTCGGAATCTACTGCGCCTACATCATAACTCGGAACCTACTGCGCCTACATCATAACTCGGAATCTACTGCGCCTACATCATAACTCGGAATCTAACTCGGAATCTACTGCGCCTACATCATAACTCAGAATCTAACTCGGAATCTACTGCGCCTACATCATAACTCAGAATCTAACTCGGAATCTACTGCGCCTACATCATAACTCGGAATCTACTGCGCCTACATCATAACTCGTAATCTACTGCGCCTACATCATAACTCGGAATCTAACTCGGAATGTACTGCGCCTACATCATAATTCGGAATCTACTGCGCCTACATCATAACTCGGAATATAACACGGAATCTGCGCCTACATCATAACTTGGAATCTAACTCGGAATCTATTGCGCCTACATCATAACTCAGAATCTACTGCGCCTACATCATAACTCGGAATCTAACTCGGAATCTACTGCGCCTACATCATAATTCGGAATCTACTGCGCCTACATCATAACTCGGAATCTAACTCGGAATCTACTGCGCCTACATCATAACTCGGAATCTAACTCGGAATCTACTGCGCCTGCATCATAACTCGGAATCTACTGCGCCTACATCATAACTCGGAATCTAACTCGGAATCTACTGCGCCTACATCATAACTCGGAATCTACTGCGCCTACATCATAACTCGGAATCTAACTCGGAATCTACTGCGCCTACATCATAACTCGGAATCTACTGCGCCTACATCATAACTCGGAATCTAACTCGGAATCTACTGCGCCTACATCATAACTCGGAATCTACTGTGCCTACATCATAACTCGGAATCTAACTCGGAATCTACTGCGCCTACATCATAACTCGGAATCTACTGCGCCTAAATCATAACTCGGAATCTAACTCGGAATCTACTGCGCCTACATCATAACTCGGAATCTACTGCGCCTACATCATAACTCGGAATCTAACTCGGAATCTACTGCGCCTACATCATAACTCGGAACCTACTGCGCCTACATCATAACTCGGAATCTACTGCGCCTACATCATAACTCGGAATCTAACTCGGAATCTACTGCGCCTACATCATAACTCAGAATCTAACTCGGAATCTACTGCGCCTACATCATAACTCAGAATCTAACTCGGAATCTACTGCGCCTACATCATAACTCGGAATCTACTGCGCCTACATCATAACTCGGAATATAACTCGGAATCTACTGCGCCTACATCATAAATCGGAATCTACTGCGCCTACATCATAACTAAGAATCTAACTCGGAATCTACTGCGCCTACATCATAACTCGGAATCTACTGCGCCTACATCATAACTCGGAATTTAACTCGGAATCTACTGCGCCTACATCATAACTCGGAAACTACTGCGCCTACATCATAACCGGGAATCTACTGCGCCTACATCATAACTCGGAATCTAATTCGGAATCTACTGCGCCTACATCATAACTCGGAATCTACTGCGCCTACATCATAACTCGGAATCTAACTCGGAATCTACTGCGCCTACATCATAACTCGGAATCTAACTCGGAATCTACTGCGCCTACATCATAACTCGGAATCTACTGCGCCTACATCATAACTCGGAATCTAACTCGGAATCTACTGCGCCTACATCATAACTCGGAATCTACTGCGCCTACATCATAACTTGGAATCTAACTCGGAATCTATTGCGCCTACATCATAACTCGGAATCTACTGCGCCTACATCATAACTCGGAATCTAACTCGGAATCTACTGCGCCTACATCATAATTCGGAATCTACAGCGCCTACATCATAACTCAGAATCTAACTCGGAATCTACTGCGCCTACATCATAACTCGGAATCTAACTCGGAATCTACTGCGCCTACATCATAATTCGGAATCTACTGCGCCTAAATCATAACTCGGAATCTAACTCGGAATCTACTGCGCCTACATCATAACTCGGAATCTAACTCGGAATCTACTGCGCCTACATCATAACTCGGAATCTACTGCGCCTAAATCATAACTCGGAATCTAACTCAAAATCTACTGCGCCTACATCATAACTCGGAATCTAACTCGGAATCTACTGCGCCTACATCATAACTCGGAATCTACTGCGCCTACATCATAACTCGGAATCTAACTCGGAATCTACTGCGCCTACATCATAACTCGGAATCTACTGCGCCTACATCATAACTTGGAATCTAACTCGGAATCTATTGCGCCTACATCATAACTCGGAATCTACTGCGCCTACATCATAACTCGGAATCTAACTCGGAATCTACTGCGCCTACATCATAATTCGGAATCTACAGCGCCTACATCATAACTCGGAATCTAACTCGGAATCTACTGCGCCTACATCGTAACTCGGAATCTAACTCGGAATCTACTGCGCCTACATCATAACTCGGAATCTACTGCGCCTAAATCATAACTCGGAATCTAACTCGGAATCTACTGCGCCTACATCATAACTCGGAATCTACTGCGCCTACATCATAACTCGGAATCTAACTCGGAATCTACTGCGCCTACATCATAACTCGGAATCTACTGCGCCTACATCATAACTAGGAATCTAACTCGGAATCTACTGCGCCTACATCATAACTCGGAATCTACTGCGCCTACATCATAACTCGGAATCTAACTCGGAATCTACTGCGCCTACATCATAACTCGGAATCTACTGCGCCTACATCATAACTCGGAATCTAACTCGGAATCTACTGCGCCTACCTCATAACTCGGAATCTACTGCGCCTACATCATAACTCGGAATCTAACTCGGAATCTACTGCGCCTACATCATAACTTGAATCTACTGCGCCTACATCATAACACGGAATCTAACTCGGAATCTACTGCGCCTACATCATAACTCGGAATCTACTGCGCCTACATCATAACTCGGAATCTAACTCGGAATCTACTGCGCCTACATCATAACTCGGAATCTACAGCGCCTACATCATAACTCGGAATCTAACTCGGAATCTACTGCGCCTACATCATAACTCGGAATCTACTGCGCCTAAATCATAACTCGGAATCTAACTCGGAATCTACTGCGCCTACATCATAACTCGGAATCTACTGCGCCTACATCATAACTCGGAATCTAACTCGGAATCTACTGCGCCTACATCATAACTCGGAACCTACTGCGCCTACATCATAACTCGGAATCTACTGCGCCTACATCATAACTCGGAATCTAACTCGGAATCTACTGCGCCTACATCATAACTCAGAATCTAACTCGGAATCTACTGCGCCTACATCATAACTCAGAATCTAACTCGGAATCTACTGCGCCTACATCATAACTCGGAATCTACTGCGCCTACATCATAACTCGGAATCTAACTCGGAATCTACTGCGCCTACATCATAACTCGGAATCTATTGCGCCTACATCATAACTAAGAATCTAACTCGGAATCTACTGCGCCTACATCATAACTCGGAATCTAACTCAGAAACTACTGCGCCTACATCATAATTCGGAATCTACTGCGCCTACATCATAACTCGGAATCTAACTCGGAATCTACTGCGCCTACATCATAACTCGGAATCTAACTCGGAATCTACTGCGCCTACATCATAACTCGGATTCTACTGCGCCTAAATCATAACTCGGAATCTAACTCGGAATCTACTGCGCCTACATCATAACTCGGAATCTACTGCGCCTACATCATAACTCGGAATCTAACTCGGAATCTACTGCGCCTACATCATAACTCGGAATCTACTGCGCCTACATCATAGCTCGGAATCTCACTCGGAATCTACTGCGCCTACATCATAACTCGGAATCTACTGCGCCTACATCATAACTCGGAATCTAACTCGGAATCTACTGCGCCTACATCATAACTCGGAATCTAACTCAGAATCTACTGCGCCTACATCATAACTCGGAATCTACTGCGTCTACATCATAACTTGGAATCTAACTCGGAATCTACTGCGCCTACATCATAACTTGAATCTACTGCGCCTACATCATAACTCGGAATCTAACTCGGAATCTACTGCGCCTACATCATAACTCGGAATCTACTGCGACTACATCATAACTCGGAATCTAACTTGGAATCTACTGCGCCTACATCATAACTCGGAATCTACTGCGCCTACATCATAACTCGGAATCTAACTCGGAATCTACTGCGCCTACATCATAACTCGGAATCTACTGCGCCTAAATCATAACTCGGAATCTAACTCGGAATCTACTGCGCCTACATCATAACTCGGAATCTACTGCGCCTACATCATAACTCGGAATCTAACTCGGAATCTACTGCGCCTACATCATAATTCGGAATCTACTGCGCCTACATCATAACTCGGAATCTAACTCGGAATCTACTGCGCCTACATCATAACTTGGAATCTAACTCGGAATCTATTGCGCCTACATCATTACTCGGAATCTACTGCGCCTACATCATAACTCGGAATCTAACTCGGAATCTACTGCGCCTACATCATAACTCGGAATCTACTGCGCCTACATCATAACTCGGAATCTAACTCGGAATCTACTGCGCCTACATCATAACTCGGAATCTAACTCGGACTCTACTGCGCCTGCATCATAACTCGGAATCTAACTCGGAATCTACTGCGCCTACATCATAACTCGGAATCTACTGTGCCTACATCATAACTCGGAATCTAACTCGGAATCTACTGCTCCTACATCATAACTCGGAATCTACTGCGCCTACATCATAACTCGGAATCTAACTCGGAATCTACTGCGCCTACATCATAACTCGGAATCTACTGCGCCTACATCATAACTCTTAATCTAACTCGGAATCTACTGCGCCTACATCATAACTCGGAATCTACTGCGCCTACATCATAACTTGGAATCTAACTCGGAATCTACTGCGCCTACATCATAACTTGAATCTACTGCGCCTACATCATAACTCGGAATCTACTGCGCCTACATCATAACTCGGAATCTAACTCGGAATCTAACTCGGAATCTACTGCGCCTACATCATAACTCGGAATCTACTGCGCCTACATCATAACTCGGAATCTAACTCGGAATCTACTGCGCCTACATCATAACTCAGAATGTACTGCGCCTACATCATAACTCGGAATCTAACTCGGAATCTACTGCGCCTACATCATATCTCGGAATCTACTGCGCCTACATCATAACTCGGAATCTAACTCGGAATCTACTGCGCCTACATCATAACTCGGAATCTACTGCGCCTACATCATAACTTGGAATCTAACTCGGAATCTACTGCGCCTACATCATAACTCGGAATCTACTGCGCCTACATCATAACTCGGAATCTAACTCGGAATCTACTGCGCCTACATCATAACTCGGAATCTAACTCGGAATCTACTGCGCCTACATCATAACTCGGAATCTACTGCGCCTACATCATAACTTGGAATCTAACACGGAATCTACTGCGCCTACATCATAACTCGGAATCTACTGCGCCTACATCATAACTCGGAATCTAACTCGGAAACTACTGCGCCTACATCATAATTCGGAATCTACTGCGCCTACATCATAACTCGGAATCTAACTCGGAATCTACTGCGCCTACATCATAACTCGGAATCTAACTCGGAATCTACTGCGCCTACATCATAACTCGGATTCTACTGCGCCGACATCATAACTCGGAATCTAACTCGGAATCTACTGCGCCTACATCATAACTCGGAATCTACTGCGCCTACATCATAACTCGGAATCTAACTCGGAATCTACTGCGCCTACATCATAACTCGGAATCTACTGCGCCTACATCATAGCTCGGAATCTAACTCGGAATCTACTGCGCCTACATCATAACTCGGAATCTACTGCGCCTACATCATAACTCGGAATCTAACTCGGAATCTACTGCGCCTACATCATAACTCGGAATCTAACTCGGAATCTACTGCGCCTACATCATAACTCGGAATCTATTGCGCCTACATCATAACTCGGAATCTAACTCGGAATCTACTGCGCCTACATCATAACTCGGAATCTACTGCGCCTACATCATAACTCGGAATCTAACTCGGAATCTACTGCGCCTACATCATAACTCGGAATCTAACTCGGAATCTACTGCACCTACATCATAACTCGGAATCTACTGCGCCTACATCATAACTCGGAATCTAACTCGGAATCTACTGCGCCTACATCATAACTCGGAATCTAACTCGGAATCTACTGCGCCTACATCATAACTCAGAATCTAACTCGGAATCTACTGCGCCTACATCATAACTCGGAATCTACTGCGCCTACATCATAACTCAGAATCTACTGCGCCTACATCATAACTCGGAATCTAACTCGGAATCTACTGCGCCTACATCATAACTCGGAATCTACTGCGCCTACATCATAACTCGGAATCTAACTCGGAATCTACTGCGCCTACATCATAACTCGGAATCTACTGCGCCTACATCATAACTTGGAATCTAACTCGGAATCTACTGCGCCTACATCATAACTTGAGTCTACTGCGCCTACATCATAACTCGGAATCTTACTTGGAATCTACTGCGCCTACATCATAACTCGGAATCTAACTCGGACTCTACTGCGCCTGCATCATAACTCGGAATCTAACTCGGAATCTACTGCGCCTACATCATAACTCGGAATCTACTGTGCCTACATCATAACTCGGAATCTAACTCGGAATCTACTGCTCCTACATCATAACTCGGAATCTACTGCGCCTACATCATAACTCGGAATCTAACTCGGAATCTACTGCGCCTACATCATAACTCGAAATCTACTGCGCCTACATCATAACTCTTAATCTAACTCGGAATCTACTGCGCCTACATCATAACTCGGAATCTACTGCGCCTACATCATAACTTGGAATCTAACTTGGAATCTACTGCGCCTACATCATAACTTGAATCTACTGCGCCTACATCATAACTCGGAATCTAACTCGGAATCTACTGCGCCTACATCATAACTCGGAATCTACTGCGCCTACATCATAACTCGGAATCTAACTCGGAATCTAACTCGGAATCTACTGCGCCTACATCATAACTCGGAATCTACTGCGCCTACATCATAACTCGGAATCTAACTCGGAATCTACTGCGCCTACATCATAACTCAGAATGTACTGCGCCTACATCATAACTCGGAATCTAACTCGGAATCTACTGCGCCTACATCATATCTCGGAATCTACTGCGCCTACATCATAACTCGGAATCTAACTCGGAATCTACTGCGCCTACATCATAACTCGGAATCTACTGCGCCTACATCATAACTTGGAATCTAACTCGGAATCTACTGCGCCTACATCATAACTCGGAATCTACTGCGCCTACATCATAACTCGGAATCTAACTCGGAATCTACTGCGCCTACATCATAACTCGGAATCTAACTCGGAATCTACTGCGCCTACATCATAACTCGGAATCTACTGCGCCTACATCATAACTTGGAATCTAACACGGAATCTATTGCGCCTACATCATAACTCGGAATCTACTGCGCCTACATCATAACTCGGAATCTAACTCGGAAACTACTGCGCCTACATCATAATTCGGAATCTACTGCGCCTACATCATAACTCGGAATCTAACTCGGAATCTACTGCGCCTACATCATAACTCGGAATCTAACTCGGAATCTACTGCGCCTACATCATAACTCGGATTCTACTGCGCCGACATCATAACTCGGAATCTAACTCGGAATCTACTGCGCCTACATCATAACTCGGAATCTACTGCGCCTACATCATAACTCGGAATCTAACTCGGAATCTACTGCGCCTACATCATAACTCGGAATCTACTGCGCCTACATCATAGCTCGGAATCTAACTCGGAATCTACTGCGCCTACATCATAACTCGGAATCTACTGCGCCTACATCATAACTCGGAATCTAACTCGGAATCTACTGCGCCTACATCATAACTCGGAATCTAACTCGGAATCTACTGCGCCTACATCATAACTCGGAATCTACTGCGCCTACATCATAACTCGGAATCTAACTCGGAATCTACTGCGCCTACATCATAACTCGGAATCTACTGCGCCTACATCATAACTCGGAATCTAACTCGGAATCTACTGCGCCTACATCATAACTCGGAATCTAACTCGGAATCTACTGCACCTACATCATAACTCGGAATCTACTGCGCCTACATCATAACTCGGAATCTAACTCGGAATCTACTGCGCCTACATCATAACTCGGAATCTAACTCGGAATCTACTGCGCCTACATCATAACTCAGAATCTAACTCGGAATCTACTGCGCCTACATCATAACTCGGAATCTACTGCGCCTACATCATAACTCGGAATCTAACTCGGAATCTACTGCGCCTACATCATAACTCGGAATCTAACTCGGAATCTACTGCGCCTACATCATAACTCGGAATCTACTGCGCCTACATCATAACTTGGAATCTAACACGGAATCTATTGCGCCTACATCATAACTCGGAATCTACTGCGCCTACATCATAACTCGGAATCTAACTCGGAAACTACTGCGCCTACATCATAATTCGGAATCTACTGCGCCTACATCATAACTCGGAATCTAACTCGGAATCTACTGCGCCTACATCATAACTCGGAATCTAACTCGGAATCTACTGCGCCTACATCATAACTCGGATTCTACTGCGCCGACATCATAACTCGGAATCTAACTCGGAATCTACTGCGCCTACATCATAACTCGGAATCTACTGCGCCTACATCATAACTCGGAATCTAACTCGGAATCTACTGCGCCTACATCATAACTCGGAATCTACTGCGCCTACATCATAGCTCGGAATCTAACTCGGAAACTACTGCGCCTACATCATAACTCGGAATCTACTGCGCCTACATCATAACTCGGAATCTAACTCGGAAACTACTGCGCCTACATCATAACTCGGAATCTACTGCGCCTACATCATAACTCGGAATCTAACTCGGAATCTACTGCGCCTACATCATAACTCGGAATCTATTGCGCCTACATCATAACTCGGAATCTAACTCGGAATCTACTGCGCCTACATCATAACTCGGAATCTAACTCAGAAACTACTGCGCCTACATCATAATTCGGAATCTACTGCGCCTACATCATAACTCGGAATCTAACTCGGAATCTACTGCGCCTACATCATAACTCGGAATCTAACTCGGAATCTACTGCGCCTACATCATAACTCGGATTCTACTGCGCCTAAATCATAACTCGGAATCTAACTCGGAATCTACTGCGCCTACATCATAACTCGGAATCTACTGCGCCTACATCATAACTCGGAATCTAACTCGGAATCTACTGCGCCTACATCATAACTCGGAATCTACTGCGCCTACATCATAGCTCGGAATCTCACTCGGAATCTACTGCGCCTACATCATAACTCGGAATCTACTGCGCCTACATCATAACTCGGAATCTAACTCGGAATCTACTGCGCCTACATCATAACTCGGAATCTAACTCAGAATCTACTGCGCCTACATCATAACTCGGAATCTACTGCGCCTACATCATAACTCGGAATCTAACTCGGAATCTACTGCGCCTACATCATAACTCGGAATCTACTGCGCCTACATCATAACTCGGAATCTAACTCGGAATCTACTGCGCCTACATCATAACTCGGAATCTAACTCGGAATCTACTGCACCTACATCATAACTCGGAATCTACTGCGCCTACATCATAACTCGGAATCTAACTCGGAATCTACTGCGCCTACATCATAACTCGGAATCTAACTCGGAATCTACTGCGCCTACATCATAACTCAGAATCTAACTCGGAATCTACTGCGCCTACATCATAACTCGGAATCTACTGCGCCTACATCATAACTCGGAATCTAACTCGGAATCTACTGCGCCTACATCATAACTCGGAATCTAACTCGGAATCTACTGCGCCTACATCATAACTCGGAATCTACTGCGCCTACATCATAACTTGGAATCTAACACGGAATCTATTGCGCCTACATCATAACTCGGAATCTACTGCGCCTACATCATAACTCGGAATCTAACTCGGAAACTACTGCGCCTACATCATAATTCGGAATCTACTGCGCCTACATCATAACTCGGAATCTAACTCGGAATCTACTGCGCCTACATCATAACTCGGAATCTAACTCGGAATCTACTGCGCCTACATCATAACTCGGATTCTACTGCGCCGACATCATAACTCGGAATCTAACTCGGAATCTACTGCGCCTACATCATAACTCGGAATCTACTGCGCCTACATCATAACTCGGAATCTAACTCGGAATCTACTGCGCCTACATCATAACTCGGAATCTACTGCGCCTACATCATAGCTCGGAATCTAACTCGGAAACTACTGCGCCTACATCATAACTCGGAATCTACTGCGCCTACATCATAACTCGGAATCTAACTCGGAAACTACTGCGCCTACATCATAACTCGGAATCTACTGCGCCTACATCATAACTCGGAATCTAACTCGGAATCTACTGCGCCTACATCATAACTCGGAATCTATTGCGCCTACATCATAACTAAGAATCTAACTCGGAATCTACTGCGCCTACATCATAACTCGGAATCTAACTCAGAAACTACTGCGCCTACATCATAATTCGGAATCTACTGCGCCTACATCATAACTCGGAATCTAACTCGGAATCTACTGCGCCTACATCATAACTCGGAATCTAACTCGGAATCTACTGCGCCTACATCATAACTCGGATTCTACTGCGCCTAAATCATAACTCGGAATCTAACTCGGAATCTACTGCGCCTACATCATAACTCGGAATCTACTGCGCCTACATCATAACTCGGAATCTAACTCGGAATCTACTGCGCCTACATCATAACTCGGAATCTACTGCGCCTACATCATAGCTCGGAATCTCACTCGGAATCTACTGCGCCTACATCATAACTCGGAATCTACTGCGCCTACATCATAACTCGGAATCTAACTCGGAATCTACTGCGCCTACATCATAACTCGGAATCTAACTCAGAATCTACTGCGCCTACATCATAACTCGGAATCTACTGCGCCTACATCATAACTCGGAATCTAACTCGGAATCTACTGCGCCTACATCATAACTCGGAATCTACTGCGCCTACATCATAGCTCGGAATCTAACTCGGAATCTACTGCGCCTACATCATAACTCGGAATCTACTGCGCCTACATCATAACTCGGAATCTAACTCGGAATCTACTGCGCCTACATCATAACTCGGAATCTAACTCGGAATCTACTGCGCCTACATCATAACTCGGAATCTATTGCGCCTACATCATAACTCGGAATCTAACTCGGAATCTACTGCGCCTACATCATAACTCGGAATCTACTGCGCCTACATCATAACTCGGAATCTAACTCGGAATCTACTGCGCCTACATCATAACTCGGAATCTAACTCGGAATCTACTGCACCTACATCATAACTCGGAATCTACTGCGCCTACATCATAACTCGGAATCTAACTCGGAATCTACTGCGCCTACATCATAACTCGGAATCTAACTCGGAATCTACTGCGCCTACATCATAACTCAGAATCTAACTCGGAATCTACTGCGCCTACATCATAACTCGGAATCTACTGCGCCTACATCATAACTCAGAATCTACTGCGCCTACATCATAACTCGGAATCTAACTCGGAATCTACTGCGCCTACATCATAACTCGGAATCTACTGCGCCTACATCATAACTCGGAATCTAACTCGGAATCTACTGCGCCTACATCATAACTCGGAATCTACTGCGCCTACATCATAACTTGGAATCTAACTCGGAATCTACTGCGCCTACATCATAACTTGAGTCTACTGCGCCTACATCATAACTCGGAATCTTACTTGGAATCTACTGCGCCTACATCATAACTCGGAATCTAACTCGGACTCTACTGCGCCTGCATCATAACTCGGAATCTAACTCGGAATCTACTGCGCCTACATCATAACTCGGAATCTACTGTGCCTACATCATAACTCGGAATCTAACTCGGAATCTACTGCTCCTACATCATAACTCGGAATCTACTGCGCCTACATCATAACTCGGAATCTAACTCGGAATCTACTGCGCCTACAACATAACTCGGAATCTACTGCGCCTACATCATAACTCTTAATCTAACTCGGAATCTACTGCGCCTACATCATAACTCGGAATCTACTGCGCCTACATCATAACTTGGAATCTAACTCGGAATCTACTGCGCCTACATCATAACTTGAATCTACTGCGCCTACATCATAACTCGGAATCTAACTCGGAATCTACTGCGCCTACATCATAACTCGGAATCTACTGCGCCTACATCATAACTCGGAATCTAACTCGGAATCTAACTCGGAATCTACTGCGCCTACATCATAACTCGGAATCTACTGCGCCTACATCATAACTCGGAATCTAACTCGGAATCTACTGCGCCTACATCATAACTCAGAATGTACTGCGCCTACATCATAACTCGGAATCTAACTCGGAATCTACTGCGCCTACATCATATCTCGGAATCTACTGCGCCTACATCATAACTCGGAATCTAACTCGGAATCTACTGCGCCTACATCATAACTCGGAATCTACTGCGCCTACATCATAACTTGGAATCTAACTCGGAATCTACTGCGCCTACATCATAACTCGGAATCTACTGCGCCTACATCATAACTCGGAATCTAACTCGGAATCTACTGCGCCTACATCATAACTCGGAATCTAACTCGGAATCTACTGCGCCTACATCATAACTCGGAATCTACTGCGCCTACATCATAACTTGGAATCTAACACGGAATCTATTGCGCCTACATCATAACTCGGAATCTACTGCGCCTACATCATAACTCGGAATCTAACTCGGAAACTACTGCGCCTACATCATAATTCGGAATCTACTGCGCCTACATCATAACTCGGAATCTAACTCGGAATCTACTGCGCCTACATCATAACTCGGAATCTAACTCGGAATCTACTGCGCCTACATCATAACTCGGATTCTACTGCGCCGACATCATAACTCGGAATCTAACTCGGAATCTACTGCGCCTACATCATAACTCGGAATCTACTGCGCCTACATCATAACTCGGAATCTAACTCGGAATCTACTGCGCCTACATCATAACTCGGAATCTACTGCGCCTACATCATAGCTCGGAATCTAACTCGGAATCTACTGCGCCTACATCATAACTCGGAATCTACTGCGCCTACATCATAACTCGGAATCTAACTCGGAATCTACTGCGCCTACATCATAACTCGGAATCTAACTCGGAATCTACTGCGCCTACATCATAACTCGGAATCTACTGCGCCTACATCATAACTCGGAATCTAACTCGGAATCTACTGCGCCTACATCATAACTCGGAATCTACTGCGCCTACATCATAACTCGGAATCTAACTCGGAATCTACTGCACCTACATCATAACTCGGAATCTACTGCGCCTACATCATAACTCGGAATCTAACTCGGAATCTACTGCGCCTACATCATAACTCGGAATCTAACTCGGAATCTACTGCGCCTACATCATAACTCAGAATCTAACTCGGAATCTACTGCGCCTACATCATAACTCGGAATCTACTGCGCCTACATCATAACTCGGAATCTAACTCGGAATCTACTGCGCCTACATCATAACTCGGAATCTAACTCGGAATCTACTGCGCCTACATCATAACTCGGAATCTACTGCGCCTACATCATAACTTGGAATCTAACACGGAATCTATTGCGCCTACATCATAACTCGGAATCTACTGCGCCTACATCATAACTCGGAATCTAACTCGGAAACTACTGCGCCTACATCATAATTCGGAATCTACTGCGCCTACATCATAACTCGGAATCTGACTCGGAATCTACTGCGCCTACATCATAACTCGGAATCTAACTCGGAATCTACTGCGCCTACATCATAACTCGGATTCTACTGCGCCGACATCATAACTCGGAATCTAACTCGGAATCTACTGCGCCTACATCATAACTCGGAATCTACTGCGCCTACATCATAACTCGGAATCTAACTCGGAATCTACTGCGCCTACATCATAACTCGGAATCTACTGCGCCTACATCATAGCTCGGAATCTAACTCGGAAACTACTGCGCCTACATCATAACTCGGAATCTACTGCGCCTACATCATAACTCGGAATCTAACTCGGAAACTACTGCGCCTACATCATAACTCGGAACCTACTGCGCCTACATCATAACTCGGAATCTAACTCGGAATCTACTGCGCCTACATCATAACTCGGAATCTATTGCGCCTACATCATAACTAAGAATCTAACTCGGAATCTACTGCGCCTACATCATAACTCGGAATCTAACTCAGAAACTACTGCGCCTACATCATAATTCGGAATCTACTGCGCCTACATCATAACTCGGAATCTAACTCGGAATCTACTGCGCCTACATCATAACTCGGAATCTAACTCGGAATCTACTGCGCCTACATCATAACTCGGATTCTACTGCGCCTAAATCATAACTCGGAATCTAACTCGGAATCTACTGCGCCTACATCATAACTCGGAATCTACTGCGCCTACATCATAACTCGGAATCTAACTCGGAATCTACTGCGCCTACATCATAACTCGGAATCTACTGCGCCTACATCATAGCTCGGAATCTCACTCGGAATCTACTGCGCCTACATCATAACTCGGAATCTACTGCGCCTACATCATAACTCGGAATCTAACTCGGAATCTACTGCGCCTACATCATAACTCGGAATCTAACTCAGAATCTACTGCGCCTACATCATAACTCGGAATCTACTGCGTCTACATCATAACTTGGAATCTAACTCGGAATCTACTGCGCCTACATCATAACTTGAATCTACTGCGCCTACATCATAACTCGGAATCTAACTCGGAATCTACTGCGCCTACATCATAACTCGGAATCTACTGCGACTACATCATAACTCGGAATCTAACTCGGAATCTACTGCGCCTACATCATAACTCGGAATCTACTGCGCCTACATCGTAACTCGGAATCTAACTCGGAATCTACTGCGCCTACATCATAACTCGGAATCTACTGCGCCTAAATCATAACTCGGAATCTAACTCGGAATCTACTGCGCCTACATCATAACTCGGAATCTACTGCGCCTACATCATAACTCGGAATCTAACTCGGAATCTACTGCGCCTACATCATAATTCGGAATCTACTGCGCCTACATCATAACTCGGAATCTAACTCGGAATCTACTGCGCCTACATCATAACTTGGAATCTAACTCGGAATCTATTGCGCCTACATCATTACTCGGAATCTACTGCGCCTACATCATAACTCGGAATCTAACTCGGAATCTACTGCGCCTACATCATAACTCGGAATCTACTGCGCCTACATCATAACTCGGAATCTAACTCGGAATCTACTGCGCCTACATCATAACTCGGAATCTAACTCGGACTCTACTGCGCCTGCATCATAACTCGGAATCTAACTCGGAATCTACTGCGCCTACATCATAACTCGGAATCTACTGTGCCTACATCATAACTCGGAATCTAACTCGGAATCTACTGCTCCTACATCATAACTCGGAATCTACTGCGCCTACATCATAACTCGGAATCTAACTCGGAATCTACTGCGCCTACATCATAACTCGGAATCTACTGCGCCTACATCATAACTCTTAATCTAACTCGGAATCTACTGCGCCTACATCATAACTCGGAATCTACTGCGCCTACATCATAACTTGGAATCTAACTCGGAATCTACTGCGCCTACATCATAACTTGAATCTACTGCGCCTACATCATAACTCGGAATCTACTGCGCCTACATCATAACTCGGAATCTAACTCGGAATCTAACTCGGAATCTACTGCGCCTACATCATAACTCGGAATCTACTGCGCCTACATCATAACTCGGAATCTAACTCGGAATCTACTGCGCCTACATCATAACTCAGAATGTACTGCGCCTACATCATAACTCGGAATCTAACTCGGAATCTACTGCGCCTACATCATATCTCGGAATCTACTGCGCCTACATCATAACTCGGAATCTAACTCGGAATCTACTGCGCCTACATCATAACTCGGAATCTACTGCGCCTACATCATAACTTGGAATCTAACTCGGAATCTACTGCGCCTACATCATAACTCGGAATCTACTGCGCCTACATCATAACTCGGAATCTAACTCGGAATCTACTGCGCCTACATCATAACTCGGAATCTAACTCGGAATCTACTGCGCCTACATCATAACTCGGAATCTACTGCGCCTACATCATAACTTGGAATCTAACACGGAATCTACTGCGCCTACATCATAACTCGGAATCTACTGCGCCTACATCATAACTCGGAATCTAACTCGGAAACTACTGCGCCTACATCATAATTCGGAATCTACTGCGCCTACATCATAACTCGGAATCTAACTCGGAATCTACTGCGCCTACATCATAACTCGGAATCTAACTCGGAATCTACTGCGCCTACATCATAACTCGGATTCTACTGCGCCGACATCATAACTCGGAATCTAACTCGGAATCTACTGCGCCTACATCATAACTCGGAATCTACTGCGCCTACATCATAACTCGGAATCTAACTCGGAATCTACTGCGCCTACATCATAACTCGGAATCTACTGCGCCTACATCATAGCTCGGAATCTAACTCGGAATCTACTGCGCCTACATCATAACTCGGAATCTACTGCGCCTACATCATAACTCGGAATCTAACTCGGAATCTACTGCGCCTACATCATAACTCGGAATCTAACTCGGAATCTACTGCGCCTACATCATAACTCGGAATCTATTGCGCCTACATCATAACTAAAATCTAACTCGGAATCTACTGCGCCTACATCATAACTCGGAATCTACTGCGCCTACATCATAACTCGGAATCTAACTCGGAATCTACTGCGCCTACATCATAACTCGGAATCTAACTCGGAATCTACTGCACCTACATCATAACTCGGAATCTACTGCGCCTACATCATAACTCGGAATCTAACTCGGAATCTACTGCGCCTACATCATAACTCGGAATCTAACTCGGAATCTACTGCGCCTACATCATAACTCAGAATCTAACTCGGAATCTACTGCGCCTACATCATAACTCGGAATCTACTGCGCCTACATCATAACTCAGAATCTACTGCGCCTACATCATAACTCGGAATCTAACTCGGAATCTACTGCGCCTACATCATAACTCGGAATCTACTGCGCCTACATCATAACTCGGAATCTAACTCGGAATCTACTGCGCCTACATCATAACTCGGAATCTACTGCGCCTACATCATAACTTGGAATCTAACTCGGAATCTACTGCGCCTACATCATAACTTGAGTCTACTGCGCCTACATCATAACTCGGAATCTTACTTGGAATCTACTGCGCCTACATCATAACTCGGAATCTAACTCGGACTCTACTGCGCCTGCATCATAACTCGGAATCTAACTCGGAATCTACTGCGCCTACATCATAACTCGGAATCTACTGTGCCTACATCATAACTCGGAATCTAACTCGGAATCTACTGCTCCTACATCATAACTCGGAATCTACTGCGCCTACATCATAACTCGGAATCTAACTCGGAATCTACTGCGCCTACATCATAACTCGGAATCTACTGCGCCTACATCATAACTCTTAATCTAACTCGGAATCTACTGCGCCTACATCATAACTCGGAATCTACTGCGCCTACATCATAACTTGGAATCTAACTCGGAATCTACTGCGCCTACATCATAACTTGAATCTACTGCGCCTACATCATAACTCGGAATCTAACTCGGAATCTACTGCGCCTACATCATAACTCGGAATCTACTGCGCCTACATCATAACTCGGAATCTAACTCGGAATCTAACTCGGAATCTACTGCGCCTACATCATAACTCGGAATCTACTGCGCCTACATCATAACTCGGAATCTAACTCGGAATCTACTGCGCCTACATCATAACTCAGAATGTACTGCGCCTACATCATAACTCGGAATCTAACTCGGAATCTACTGCGCCTACATCATATCTCGGAATCTACTGCGCCTACATCATAACTCGGAATCTAACTCGGAATCTACTGCGCCTACATCATAACTCGGAATCTACTGCGCCTACATCATAACTTGGAATCTAACTCGGAATCTACTGCGCCTACATCATAACTCGGAATCTACTGCGCCTACATCATAACTCGGAATCTAACTCGGAATCTACTGCGCCTACATCATAACTCGGAATCTAACTCGGAATCTACTGCGCCTACATCATAACTCGGAATCTACTGCGCCTACATCATAACTTGGAATCTAACACGGAATCTATTGCGCCTACATCATAACTCGGAATCTACTGCGCCTACATCATAACTCGGAATCTAACTCGGAAACTACTGCGCCTACATCATAATTCGGAATCTACTGCGCCTACATCATAACTCGGAATCTAACTCGGAATCTACTGCGCCTACATCATAACTCGGAATCTAACTCGGAATCTACTGCGCCTACATCATAACTCGGATTCTACTGCGCCGACATCATAACTCGGAATCTAACTCGGAATCTACTGCGCCTACATCATAACTCGGAATCTACTGCGCCTACATCATAACTCGGAATCTAACTCGGAATCTACTGCGCCTACATCATAACTCGGAATCTACTGCGCCTACATCATAGCTCGGAATCTAACTCGGAATCTACTGCGCCTACATCATAACTCGGAATCTACTGCGCCTACATCATAACTCGGAATCTAACTCGGAATCTACTGCGCCTACATCATAACTCGGAATCTAACTCGGAATCTACTGCGCCTACATCATAACTCGGAATCTACTGCGCCTACATCATAACTCGGAATCTAACTCGGAATCTACTGCGCCTACATCATAACTCGGAATCTACTGCGCCTACATCATAACTCGGAATCTAACTCGGAATCTACTGCGCCTACATCATAACTCGGAATCTAACTCGGAATCTACTGCACCTACATCATAACTCGGAATCTACTGCGCCTACATCATAACTCGGAATCTAACTCGGAATCTACTGCGCCTACATCATAACTCGGAATCTAACTCGGAATGTACTGCGCCTACATCATAACTCAGAATCTAACTCGGAATCTACTGCGCCTACATCATAACTCGGAATCTACTGCGCCTACATCATAACTCGGAATCTAACTCGGAATCTACTGCGCCTACATCATAACTCGGAATCTAACTCGGAATCTACTGCGCCTACATCATAACTCGGAATCTACTGCGCCTACATCATAACTTGGAATCTAACACGGAATCTATTGCGCCTACATCATAACTCGGAATCTACTGCGCCTACACCATAACTCGGAATCTAACTCGGAAACTACTGCGCCTACATCATAATTCGGAATCTACTGCGCCTACATCATAACTCGGAATCTAACTCGGAATCTACTGCGCCTACATCATAACTCGGAATCTAACTCGGAATCTACTGCGCCTACATCATAACTCGGATTCTACTGCGCCGACATCATAACTCGGAATCTAACTCGGAATCTACTGCGCCTACATCATAACTCGGAATCTACTGCGCCTACATCATAACTCGGAATCTAACTCGGAATCTACTGCGCCTACAACATAACTCGGAATCTACTGCGCCTACATCATAGCTCGGAATCTAACTCGGAATCTACTGCGCCTACATCATAACTCGGAATCTACTGCGCCTACATCATAACTCGGAATCTAACTCGGAATCTACTGCGCCTACATCATAACTCGGAATCTAACTCGGAATCTACTGCGCCTACATCATAACTCGGAATCTACTGCGCCTACATCATAACTCGGAATCTAACTCGGAATCTACTGCGCCTACATCATAACTCGGAATCTACTGCGCCTACATCATAACTCGGAATCTAACTCGGAATCTACTGCGCCTACATCATAACTCGGAATCTAACTCGGAATCTACTGCACCTACATCATAACTCGGAATCTACTGCGCCTACATCATAACTCGGAATCTAACTCGGAATCTACTGCGCCTACATCATAACTCGGAATCTAACTCGGAATCTACTGCGCCTACATCATAACTCAGAATCTAACTCGGAATCTACTGCGCCTACATCATAACTCGGAATCTACTGCGCCTACATCATAACTCGGAATCTACTGCGCCTACATCATAACTCGGAATCTAACTCGGAATCTACTGCGCCTACATCATAACTCGGAATCTACTGCGCCTACATCATAACTCGGAATCTAACTCGGAATCTACTGCGCCTACATCATAACTCGGAATCTACTGCGCCTACATCATAACTTGGAATCTAACTCGGAATCTACTGCGCCTACATCATAACTTGAGTCTACTGCGCCTACATCATAACTCGGAATCTACTGCGCCTACATCATAACTCGGAATCTAACTCGGAATCTACTGCGCCTACATCATAACTCGGAATCTAACTCGGAATCTACTGCGCCTACATCATAACTCAGAATCTAACTCGGAATCTACTGCGCCTACATCATAACTCGGAATCTACTGCGCCTACATCATAACTCGGAATCTACTGCGCCTACATCATAACTCGGAATCTAACTCGGAATCTACTGCGCCTACATCATAACTCGGAATCTACTGCGCCTACATCATAACTCGGAATCTAACTCGGAATCTACTGCGCCTACATCATAACTCGGAATCTACTGCGCCTACATCATAACTTGGAATCTAACTCGGAATCTACTGCGCCTACATCATAACTTGAGTCTACTGCGCCTACATCATAACTCGGAATCTTACTTGGAATCTACTGCGCCTACATCATAACTCGGAATCTAACTCGGACTCTACTGCGCCTGCATCATAACTCGGAAACTAACTCGGAATCTACTGCGCCTACATCATAACTCGGAATCTACTGTGCCTACATCATAACTCGGAATCTAACTCGGAATCTACTGCTCCTACATCATAACTCGGAATCTACTGCGCCTACATCATAACTCGGAATCTAACTCGGAATCTACTGCGCCTACATCATAACTCGGAATCTACTGCGCCTACATCATAACTCTTAATCTAACTCGGAATCTACTGCGCCTACATCATAACTCGGAATCTACTGCGCCTACATCATAACTTGGAATCTAACTCGGAATCTACTGCGCCTACATCATAACTTGAATCTACTGCGCCTACATCAAAACTCGGAATCTAACTCGGAATCTACTGCGCCTACATCATAACTCGGAATCTACTGCGCCTACATCATAACTCGGAATCTAACTCGGAATCTAACTCGGAATCTACTGCGCCTACATCATAACTCGGAATCTACTGCGCCTACATCATAACTCGGAATCTAACTCGGAATCTACTGCGCCTACATCATAACTCAGAATGTACTGCGCCTACATCATAACTCGGAATCTAACTCGGAATCTACTGCGCCTACATCATATCTCGGAATCTACTGCGCCTACATCATAACTCGGAATCTAACTCGGAATCTACTGCGCCTACATCATAACTCGGAATCTACTGCGCCTAAATCATAACTCGGAATCTAACTCGGAATCTACTGCGCCTACATCATAACTCGGAATCTACTGCGCCTACATCATAACTCGGAATCTAACTCGGAATCTACTGCGCCTACATCATAATTCGGAATCTACTGCGCCTACATCATAACTCGGAATCTAACTCGGAATCTACTGCGCCTACATCATAACTTGGAATCTAACTCGGAATCTATTGCGCCTACATCATTACTCGGAATCTACTGCGCCTACATCATAACTCGGAATCTAACTCGGAATCTACTGCGCCTACATCATAACTCGGAATCTACTGCGCCTACATCATAACTCGGAATCTAACTCGGAATCTACTGCGCCTACATCATAACTCGGAATCTAACTCGGACTCTACTGCGCCTGCATCATAACTCGGAATCTAACTCGGAATCTACTGCGCCTACATCATAACTCGGAATCTACTGTGCCTACATCATAACTCGGAATCTAACTCGGAATCTACTGCTCCTACATCATAACTCGGAATCTACTGCGCCTACATCATAACTCGGAATCTAACTCGGAATCTACTGCGCCTACATCATAACTCGGAATCTACTGCGCCTACATCATAACTCTTAATCTAACTCGGAATCTACTGCGCCTACATCATAACTCGGAATCTACTGCGCCTACATCATAACTTGGAATCTAACTCGGAATCTACTGCGCCTACATCATAACTTGAATCTACTGCGCCTACATCATAACTCGGAATCTACTGCGCCTACATCATAACTCGGAATCTAACTCGGAATCTAACTCGGAATCTACTGCGCCTACATCATAACTCGGAATCTACTGCGCCTACATCATAACTCGGAATCTAACTCGGAATCTACTGCGCCTACATCATAACTCAGAATGTACTGCGCCTACATCATAACTCGGAATCTAACTCGGAATCTACTGCGCCTACATCATATCTCGGAATCTACTGCGCCTACATCATAACTCGGAATCTAACTCGGAATCTACTGCGCCTACATCATAACTCGGAATCTACTGCGCCTACATCATAACTTGGAATCTAACTCGGAATCTACTGCGCCTACATCATAACTCGGAATCTACTGCGCCTACATCATAACTCGGAATCTAACTCGGAATCTACTGCGCCTACATCATAACTCGGAATCTAACTCGGAATCTACTGCGCCTACATCATAACTCGGAATCTACTGCGCCTACATCATAACTTGGAATCTAACACGGAATCTACTGCGCCTACATCATAACTCGGAATCTACTGCGCCTACATCATAACTCGGAATCTAACTCGGAAACTACTGCGCCTACATCATAATTCGGAATCTACTGCGCCTACATCATAACTCGGAATCTAACTCGGAATCTACTGCGCCTACATCATAACTCGGAATCTAACTCGGAATCTACTGCGCCTACATCATAACTCGGATTCTACTGCGCCGACATCATAACTCGGAATCTAACTCGGAATCTACTGCGCCTACATCATAACTCGGAATCTACTGCGCCTACATCATAACTCGGAATCTAACTCGGAATCTACTGCGCCTACATCATAACTCGGAATCTACTGCGCCTACATCATAGCTCGGAATCTAACTCGGAATCTACTGCGCCTACATCATAACTCGGAATCTACTGCGCCTACATCATAACTCGGAATCTAACTCGGAATCTACTGCGCCTACATCATAACTCGGAATCTAACTCGGAATCTACTGCGCCTACATCATAACTCGGAATCTATTGCGCCTACATCATAACTAAAATCTAACTCGGAATCTACTGCGCCTACATCATAACTCGGAATCTACTGCGCCTACATCATAACTCGGAATCTAACTCGGAATCTACTGCGCCTACATCATAACTCGGAATCTAACTCGGAATCTACTGCACCTACATCATAACTCGGAATCTACTGCGCCTACATCATAACTCGGAATCTAACTCGGAATCTACTGCGCCTACATCATAACTCGGAATCTAACTCGGAATCTACTGCGCCTACATCATAACTCAGAATCTAACTCGGAATCTACTGCGCCTACATCATAACTCGGAATCTACTGCGCCTACATCATAACTCAGAATCTACTGCGCCTACATCATAACTCGGAATCTAACTCGGAATCTACTGCGCCTACATCATAACTCGGAATCTACTGCGCCTACATCATAACTCGGAATCTAACTCGGAATCTACTGCGCCTACATCATAACTCGGAATCTACTGCGCCTACATCATAACTTGGAATCTAACTCGGAATCTACTGCGCCTACATCATAACTTGAGTCTACTGCGCCTACATCATAACTCGGAATCTTACTTGGAATCTACTGCGCCTACATCATAACTCGGAATCTAACTCGGACTCTACTGCGCCTGCATCATAACTCGGAATCTAACTCGGAATCTACTGCGCCTACATCATAACTCGGAATCTACTGTGCCTACATCATAACTCGGAATCTAACTCGGAATCTACTGCTCCTACATCATAACTCGGAATCTACTGCGCCTACATCATAACTCGGAATCTAACTCGGAATCTACTGCGCCTACATCATAACTCGGAATCTACTGCGCCTACATCATAACTCTTAATCTAACTCGGAATCTACTGCGCCTACATCATAACTCGGAATCTACTGCGCCTACATCATAACTTGGAATCTAACTCGGAATCTACTGCGCCTACATCATAACTTGAATCTACTGCGCCTACATCATAACTCGGAATCTAACTCGGAATCTACTGCGCCTACATCATAACTCGGAATCTACTGCGCCTACATCATAACTCGGAATCTAACTCGGAATCTAACTCGGAATCTACTGCGCCTACATCATAACTCGGAATCTACTGCGCCTACATCATAACTCGGAATCTAACTCGGAATCTACTGCGCCTACATCATAACTCAGAATGTACTGCGCCTACATCATAACTCGGAATCTAACTCGGAATCTACTGCGCCTACATCATATCTCGGAATCTACTGCGCCTACATCATAACTCGGAATCTAACTCGGAATCTACTGCGCCTACATCATAACTCGGAATCTACTGCGCCTACATCATAACTTGGAATCTAACTCGGAATCTACTGCGCCTACATCATAACTCGGAATCTACTGCGCCTACATCATAACTCGGAATCTAACTCGGAATCTACTGCGCCTACATCATAACTCGGAATCTAACTCGGAATCTACTGCGCCTACATCATAACTCGGAATCTACTGCGCCTACATCATAACTTGGAATCTAACACGGAATCTATTGCGCCTACATCATAACTCGGAATCTACTGCGCCTACATCATAACTCGGAATCTAACTCGGAAACTACTGCGCCTACATCATAATTCGGAATCTACTGCGCCTACATCATAACTCGGAATCTAACTCGGAATCTACTGCGCCTACATCATAACTCGGAATCTAACTCGGAATCTACTGCGCCTACATCATAACTCGGATTCTACTGCGCCGACATCATAACTCGGAATCTAACTCGGAATCTACTGCGCCTACATCATAACTCGGAATCTACTGCGCCTACATCATAACTCGGAATCTAACTCGGAATCTACTGCGCCTACATCATAACTCGGAATCTAACTCGGAATCTACTGCACCTACATCATAACTCGGAATCTACTGCGCCTACATCATAACTCGGAATCTAACTCGGAATCTACTGCGCCTACATCATAACTCGGAATCTAACTCGGAATCTACTGCGCCTACATCATAACTCGGAATCTACTGCGCCTACATCATAACTCGGAATCTAACTCGGAATCTACTGCGCCTACATCATAACTCGGAATCTACTGCGCCTACATCATAACTCGGAATCTAACTCGGAATCTACTGCGCCTACATCATAACTCGGAATCTAACTCGGAATCTACTGCACCTACATCATAACTCGGAATCTACTGCGCCTACATCATAACTCGGAATCTAACTCGGAATCTACTGCGCCTACATCATAACTCGGAATCTAACTCGGAATGTACTGCGCCTACATCATAACTCAGAATCTAACTCGGAATCTACTGCGCCTACATCATAACTCGGAATCTACTGCGCCTACATCATAACTCGGAATCTAACTCGGAATCTACTGCGCCTACATCATAACTCGGAATCTAACTCGGAATCTACTGCGCCTACATCATAACTCGGAATCTACTGCGCCTACATCATAACTTGGAATCTAACACGGAATCTATTGCGCCTACATCATAACTCGGAATCTACTGCGCCTACACCATAACTCGGAATCTAACTCGGAAACTACTGCGCCTACATCATAATTCGGAATCTACTGCGCCTACATCATAACTCGGAATCTAACTCGGAATCTACTGCGCCTACATCATAACTCGGAATCTACTGCGCCTACATCATAACTCGGAATCTAACTCGGAATCTACTGCGCCTACATCATAACTCGGAATCTACTGCGCCTACATCATAGCTCGGAATCTAACTCGGAATCTACTGCGCCTACATCATAACTCGGAATCTACTGCGCCTACATCATAACTCGGAATCTAACTCGGAATCTACTGCGCCTACATCATAACTCGGAATCTAACTCGGAATCTACTGCGCCTACATCATAACTCGGAATCTACTGCGCCTACATCATAACTCGGAATCTAACTCGGAATCTACTGCGCCTACATCATAACTCGGAATCTACTGCGCCTACATCATAACTCGGAATCTAACTCGGAATCTACTGCGCCTACATCATAACTCGGAATCTAACTCGGAATCTACTGCACCTACATCATAACTCGGAATCTACTGCGCCTACATCATAACTCGGAATCTAACTCGGAATCTACTGCGCCTACATCATAACTCGGAATCTAACTCGGAATCTACTGCGCCTACATCATAACTCAGAATCTAACTCGGAATCTACTGCGCCTACATCATAACTCGGAATCTACTGCGCCTACATCATAACTCGGAATCTACTGCGCCTACATCATAACTCGGAATCTAACTCGGAATCTACTGCGCCTACATCATAACTCGGAATCTACTGCGCCTACATCATAACTCGGAATCTAACTCGGAATCTACTGCGCCTACATCATAACTCGGAATCTACTGCGCCTACATCATAACTTGGAATCTAACTCGGAATCTACTGCGCCTACATCATAACTTGAGTCTACTGCGCCTACATCATAACTCGGAATCTACTGCGCCTACATCATAACTCGGAATCTAACTCGGAATCTACTGCGCCTACATCATAACTCGGAATCTAACTCGGAATCTACTGCGCCTACATCATAACTCAGAATCTAACTCGGAATCTACTGCGCCTACATCATAACTCGGAATCTACTGCGCCTACATCATAACTCGGAATCTACTGCGCCTACATCATAACTCGGAATCTAACTCGGAATCTACTGCGCCTACATCATAACTCGGAATCTACTGCGCCTACATCATAACTCGGAATCTAACTCGGAATCTACTGCGCCTACATCATAACTCGGAATCTACTGCGCCTACATCATAACTTGGAATCTAACTCGGAATCTACTGCGCCTACATCATAACTTGAGTCTACTGCGCCTACATCATAACTCGGAATCTTACTTGGAATCTACTGCGCCTACATCATAACTCGGAATCTAACTCGGACTCTACTGCGCCTGCATCATAACTCGGAAACTAACTCGGAATCTACTGCGCCTACATCATAACTCGGAATCTACTGTGCCTACATCATAACTCGGAATCTAACTCGGAATCTACTGCTCCTACATCATAACTCGGAATCTACTGCGCCTACATCATAACTCGGAATCTAACTCGGAATCTACTGCGCCTACATCATAACTCGGAATCTACTGCGCCTACATCATAACTCTTAATCTAACTCGGAATCTACTGCGCCTACATCATAACTCGGAATCTACTGCGCCTACATCATAACTTGGAATCTAACTCGGAATCTACTGCGCCTACATCATAACTTGAATCTACTGCGCCTACATCAAAACTCGGAATCTAACTCGGAATCTACTGCGCCTACATCATAACTCGGAATCTACTGCGCCTACATCATAACTCGGAATCTAACTCGGAATCTAACTCGGAATCTACTGCGCCTACATCATAACTCGGAATCTACTGCGCCTACATCATAACTCGGAATCTAACTCGGAATCTACTGCGCCTACATCATAACTCAGAATGTACTGCGCCTACATCATAACTCGGAATCTAACTCGGAATCTACTGCGCCTACATCATATCTCGGAATCTACTGCGCCTACATCATAACTCGGAATCTAACTCGGAATCTACTGCGCCTACATCATAACTCGGAATCTACTGCGCCTAAATCATAACTCGGAATCTAACTCGGAATCTACTGCGCCTACATCATAACTCGGAATCTACTGCGCCTACATCATAACTCGGAATCTAACTCGGAATCTACTGCGCCTACATCATAATTCGGAATCTACTGCGCCTACATCATAACTCGGAATCTAACTCGGAATCTACTGCGCCTACATCATAACTTGGAATCTAACTCGGAATCTATTGCGCCTACATCATTACTCGGAATCTACTGCGCCTACATCATAACTCGGAATCTAACTCGGAATCTACTGCGCCTACATCATAACTCGGAATCTACTGCGCCTACATCATAACTCGGAATCTAACTCGGAATCTACTGCGCCTACATCATAACTCGGAATCTAACTCGGACTCTACTGCGCCTGCATCATAACTCGGAATCTAACTCGGAATCTACTGCGCCTACATCATAACTCGGAATCTACTGTGCCTACATCATAACTCGGAATCTAACTCGGAATCTACTGCTCCTACATCATAACTCGGAATCTACTGCGCCTACATCATAACTCGGAATCTAACTCGGAATCTACTGCGCCTACATCATAACTCGGAATCTACTGCGCCTACATCATAACTCTTAATCTAACTCGGAATCTACTGCGCCTACATCATAACTCGGAATCTACTGCGCCTACATCATAACTTGGAATCTAACTCGGAATCTACTGCGCCTACATCATAACTTGAATCTACTGCGCCTACATCATAACTCGGAATCTACTGCGCCTACATCATAACTCGGAATCTAACTCGGAATCTAACTCGGAATCTACTGCGCCTACATCATAACTCGGAATCTACTGCGCCTACATCATAACTCGGAATCTAACTCGGAATCTACTGCGCCTACATCATAACTCAGAATGTACTGCGCCTACATCATAACTCGGAATCTAACTCGGAATCTACTGCGCCTACATCATATCTCGGAATCTACTGCGCCTACATCATAACTCGGAATCTAACTCGGAATCTACTGCGCCTACATCATAACTCGGAATCTACTGCGCCTACATCATAACTTGGAATCTAACTCGGAATCTACTGCGCCTACATCATAACTCGGAATCTACTGCGCCTACATCATAACTCGGAATCTAACTCGGAATCTACTGCGCCTACATCATAACTCGGAATCTAACTCGGAATCTACTGCGCCTACATCATAACTCGGAATCTACTGCGCCTACATCATAACTTGGAATCTAACACGGAATCTACTGCGCCTACATCATAACTCGGAATCTACTGCGCCTACATCATAACTCGGAATCTAACTCGGAAACTACTGCGCCTACATCATAATTCGGAATCTACTGCGCCTACATCATAACTCGGAATCTAACTCGGAATCTACTGCGCCTACATCATAACTCGGAATCTAACTCGGAATCTACTGCGCCTACATCATAACTCGGATTCTACTGCGCCGACATCATAACTCGGAATCTAACTCGGAATCTACTGCGCCTACATCATAACTCGGAATCTACTGCGCCTACATCATAACTCGGAATCTAACTCGGAATCTACTGCGCCTACATCATAACTCGGAATCTACTGCGCCTACATCATAGCTCGGAATCTAACTCGGAATCTACTGCGCCTACATCATAACTCGGAATCTACTGCGCCTACATCATAACTCGGAATCTAACTCGGAATCTACTGCGCCTACATCATAACTCGGAATCTAACTCGGAATCTACTGCGCCTACATCATAACTCGGAATCTATTGCGCCTACATCATAACTAAAATCTAACTCGGAATCTACTGCGCCTACATCATAACTCGGAATCTACTGCGCCTACATCATAACTCGGAATCTAACTCGGAATCTACTGCGCCTACATCATAACTCGGAATCTAACTCGGAATCTACTGCACCTACATCATAACTCGGAATCTACTGCGCCTACATCATAACTCGGAATCTAACTCGGAATCTACTGCGCCTACATCATAACTCGGAATCTAACTCGGAATCTACTGCGCCTACATCATAACTCAGAATCTAACTCGGAATCTACTGCGCCTACATCATAACTCGGAATCTACTGCGCCTACATCATAACTCAGAATCTACTGCGCCTACATCATAACTCGGAATCTAACTCGGAATCTACTGCGCCTACATCATAACTCGGAATCTACTGCGCCTACATCATAACTCGGAATCTAACTCGGAATCTACTGCGCCTACATCATAACTCGGAATCTACTGCGCCTACATCATAACTTGGAATCTAACTCGGAATCTACTGCGCCTACATCATAACTTGAGTCTACTGCGCCTACATCATAACTCGGAATCTTACTTGGAATCTACTGCGCCTACATCATAACTCGGAATCTAACTCGGACTCTACTGCGCCTGCATCATAACTCGGAATCTAACTCGGAATCTACTGCGCCTACATCATAACTCGGAATCTACTGTGCCTACATCATAACTCGGAATCTAACTCGGAATCTACTGCTCCTACATCATAACTCGGAATCTACTGCGCCTACATCATAACTCGGAATCTAACTCGGAATCTACTGCGCCTACATCATAACTCGGAATCTACTGCGCCTACATCATAACTCTTAATCTAACTCGGAATCTACTGCGCCTACATCATAACTCGGAATCTACTGCGCCTACATCATAACTTGGAATCTAACTCGGAATCTACTGCGCCTACATCATAACTTGAATCTACTGCGCCTACATCATAACTCGGAATCTAACTCGGAATCTACTGCGCCTACATCATAACTCGGAATCTACTGCGCCTACATCATAACTCGGAATCTAACTCGGAATCTAACTCGGAATCTACTGCGCCTACATCATAACTCGGAATCTACTGCGCCTACATCATAACTCGGAATCTAACTCGGAATCTACTGCGCCTACATCATAACTCAGAATGTACTGCGCCTACATCATAACTCGGAATCTAACTCGGAATCTACTGCGCCTACATCATATCTCGGAATCTACTGCGCCTACATCATAACTCGGAATCTAACTCGGAATCTACTGCGCCTACATCATAACTCGGAATCTACTGCGCCTACATCATAACTTGGAATCTAACTCGGAATCTACTGCGCCTACATCATAACTCGGAATCTACTGCGCCTACATCATAACTCGGAATCTAACTCGGAATCTACTGCGCCTACATCATAACTCGGAATCTAACTCGGAATCTACTGCGCCTACATCATAACTCGGAATCTACTGCGCCTACATCATAACTTGGAATCTAACACGGAATCTATTGCGCCTACATCATAACTCGGAATCTACTGCGCCTACATCATAACTCGGAATCTAACTCGGAAACTACTGCGCCTACATCATAATTCGGAATCTACTGCGCCTACATCATAACTCGGAATCTAACTCGGAATCTACTGCGCCTACATCATAACTCGGAATCTAACTCGGAATCTACTGCGCCTACATCATAACTCGGATTCTACTGCGCCGACATCATAACTCGGAATCTAACTCGGAATCTACTGCGCCTACATCATAACTCGGAATCTACTGCGCCTACATCATAACTCGGAATCTAACTCGGAATCTACTGCGCCTACATCATAACTCGGAATCTACTGCGCCTACATCATAGCTCGGAATCTAACTCGGAATCTACTGCGCCTACATCATAACTCGGAATCTACTGCGCCTACATCATAACTCGGAATCTAACTCGGAATCTACTGCGCCTACATCATAACTCGGAATCTAACTCGGAATCTACTGCGCCTACATCATAACTCGGAATCTACTGCGCCTACATCATAACTCGGAATCTAACTCGGAATCTACTGCGCCTACATCATAACTCGGAATCTACTGCGCCTACATCATAACTCGGAATCTAACTCGGAATCTACTGCGCCTACATCATAACTCGGAATCTAACTCGGAATCTACTGCACCTACATCATAACTCGGAATCTACTGCGCCTACATCATAACTCGGAATCTAACTCGGAATCTACTGCGCCTACATCATAACTCGGAATCTAACTCGGAATCTACTGCGCCTACATCATAACTCAGAATCTAACTCGGAATCTACTGCGCCTACATCATAACTCGGAATCTACTGCGCCTACATCATAACTCGGAATCTAACTCGGAATCTACTGCGCCTACATCATAACTCGGAATCTAACTCGGAATCTACTGCGCCTACATCATAACTCGGAATCTACTGCGCCTACATCATAACTTGGAATCTAACACGGAATCTATTGCGCCTACATCATAACTCGGAATCTACTGCGCCTACATCATAACTCGGAATCTAACTCGGAATCTACTGCGCCTACATCATAATTCGGAATCTACTGCGCCTACATCATAACTCGGAATCTAACTCGGAATCTACTGCGCCTACATCATAACTCGGAATCTAACTCGGAATCTACTGCGCCTACATCATAACTCGGATTCTACTGCGCCGACATCATAACTCGGAATCTAACTCGGAATCTACTGCGCCTACATCATAACTCGGAATCTACTGCGCCTACATCATAACTCGGAATCTAACTCGGAATCTACTGCGCCTACATCATAACTCGGAATCTACTGCGCCTACATCATAGCTCGGAATCTAACTCGGAATCTACTGCGCCTACATCATAACTCGGAATCTACTGCGCCTACATCATAACTCGGAATCTAACTCGGAATCTACTGCGCCTACATCATAACTCGGAATCTAACTCGGAATCTACTGCGCCTACATCATAACTCGGAATCTACTGCGCCTACATCATAACTCGGAATCTAACTCGGAATCTACTGCGCCTACATCATAACTCGGAATCTACTGCGCCTACATCATAACTCGGAATCTAACTCGGAATCTACTGCGCCTACATCATAACTCGGAATCTAACTCGGAATCTACTGCACCTACATCATAACTCGGAATCTACTGCGCCTACATCATAACTCGGAATCTAACTCGGAATCTACTGCGCCTACATCATAACTCGGAATCTAACTCGGAATCTACTGCGCCTACATCATAACTCAGAATCTAACTCGGAATCTACTGCGCCTACATCATAACTCGGAATCTACTGCGCCTACATCATAACTCGGAATCTATTGCGCCTACATCATAACTCGGAATCTAACTCGGAATCTACTGCGCCTACATCATAACTCGGAATCTACTGCGCCTACATCATAACTCGGAATCTAACTCGGAATCTACTGCGCCTACATCATAACTCGGAATCTACTGCGCCTACATCATAACTTGGAATCTAACTCGGAATCTACTGCGCCTACATCATAACTTGAGTCTACTGCGCCTACATCATAACTCGGAATCTACTGCGCCTACATCATAACTCGGAATCTAACTCGGAATCTACTGCGCCTACATCATAACTCGGAATCTAACTCGGAATCTACTGCGCCTACATCATAACTCAGAATCTAACTCGGAATCTACTGCGCCTACATCATAACTCGGAATCTACTGCGCCTACATCATAACTCGGAATCTACTGCGCCTACATCATAACTCGGAATCTAACTCGGAATCTACTGCGCCTACATCATAACTCGGAATCTACTGCGCCTACATCATAACTCGGAATCTAACTCGGAATCTACTGCGCCTACATCATAACTCGGAATCTACTGCGCCTACATCATAACTTGGAATCTAACTCGGAATCTACTGCGCCTACATCATAACTTGAGTCTACTGCGCCTACATCATAACTCGGAATCTTACTTGGAATCTACTGCGCCTACATCATAACTCGGAATCTAACTCGGACTCTACTGCGCCTGCATCATAACTCGGAAACTAACTCGGAATCTACTGCGCCTACATCATAACTCGGAATCTACTGTGCCTACATCATAACTCGGAATCTAACTCGGAATCTACTGCTCCTACATCATAACTCGGAATCTACTGCGCCTACATCATAACTCGGAATCTAACTCGGAATCTACTGCGCCTACATCATAACTCGGAATCTACTGCGCCTACATCATAACTCTTAATCTAACTCGGAATCTACTGCGCCTACATCATAACTCGGAATCTACTGCGCCTACATCATAACTTGGAATCTAACTCGGAATCTACTGCGCCTACATCATAACTTGAATCTACTGCGCCTACATCAAAACTCGGAATCTAACTCGGAATCTACTGCGCCTACATCATAACTCGGAATCTACTGCGCCTACATCATAACTCGGAATCTAACTCGGAATCTAACTCGGAATCTACTGCGCCTACATCATAACTCGGAATCTACTGCGCCTACATCATAACTCGGAATCTAACTCGGAATCTACTGCGCCTACATCATAACTCAGAATGTACTGCGCCTACATCATAACTCGGAATCTAACTCGGAATCTACTGCGCCTACATCATATCTCGGAATCTACTGCGCCTACATCATAACTCGGAATCTAACTCGGAATCTACTGCGCCTACATCATAACTCGGAATCTACTGCGCCTACATCATAACTTGGAATCTAACTCGGAATCTACTGCGCCTACATCATAACTCGGAATCTACTGCGCCTACATCATAACTCGGAATCTAACTCGGAATCTACTGCGCCTACATCATAACTCGGAATCTAACTCGGAATCTACTGCGCCTACATCATAACTCGGAATCTACTGCGCCTACATCATAACTTGGAATCTAACACGGAATCTATTGCGCCTACATCATAACTCGGAATCTACTGCGCCTACATCATAACTCGGAATCTAACTCGGAAACTACTGCGCCTACATCATAATTCGGAATCTACTGCGCCTACATCATAACTCGGAATCTAACTCGGAATCTACTGCGCCTACATCATAACTCGGAATCTAACTCGGAATCTACTGCGCCTACATCATAACTCGGATTCTACTGCGCCGACATCATAACTCGGAATCTAACTCGGAATCTACTGCGCCTACATCATAACTCGGAATCTACTGCGCCTACATCATAACTCGGAATTTAACTCGGAATCTACTGCGCCTACATCATAACTCGGAATCTACTGCGCCTACATCATAGCTCGGAATCTAACTCGGAATCTACTGCGCCTACATCATAACTCGGAATCTACTGCGCCTACATCATAACTCGGAATCTAACTCGGAATCTACTGCGCCTACATCATAACTCGGAATCTAACTCGGAATCTACTGCGCCTACATCATAACTCGGAATCTACTGCGCCTACATCATAACTCGGAATCTAACTCGGAATCTACTGCGCCTACATCATAACTCGGAATCTACTGCGCCTACATCATAACTCGGAATCTAACTCGGAATCTACTGCGCCTACATCATAACTCGGAATCTAACTCGGAATCTACTGCACCTACATCATAACTCGGAATCTACTGCGCCTACATCATAACTCGGAATCTAACTCGGAATCTACTGCGCCTACATCATAACTCGGAATCTACTGCGCCTACATCATAGCTCGGAATCTAACTCGGAATCTACTGCGCCTACATCATAACTCGGAATCTACTGCGCCTACATCATAACTCTTAATCTAACTCGGAATCTACTGCGCCTACATCATAACTCGGAATCTACTGCGCCTACATCTTTACTTGGAATCTAACTCGGAATCTACTGCGCCTACATCATAACTTGAATCTACTGCGCCTACATCAAAACTCGGAATCTAACTCGGAATCTACTGCGCCTACATCATAACTCGGAATCTACTGCGCCTACATCATAACTCGGAATCTAACTCGGAATCTAACTCGGAATCTACTGCGCCTACATCATAACTCGGAATCTACTGCGCCTACATCATAACTCGGAATCTAACTCGGAATCTACTGCGCCTACATCATAACTCAGAATGTACTGCGCCTACATCATAACTCGGAATCTAACTCGGAATCTACTGCGCCTACATCATATCTCGGAATCTACTGCGCCTACATCATAACTCGGAATCTAACTCGGAATCTACTGCGCCTACATCATAACTCGGAATCTACTGCGCCTACATCATAACTTGGAATCTAACTCGGAATCTACTGCGCCTACATCATAACTCGGAATCTACTGCGCCTACATCATAACTCGGAATCTAACTCGGAATCTACTGCGCCTACATCATAACTCGGAATCTAACTCGGAATCTACTGCGCCTACATCATAACTCGGAATCTACTGCGCCTACATCATAACTTGGAATCTAACACGGAATCTATTGCGCCTACATCATAACTCGGAATCTACTGCGCCTACATCATAACTCGGAATCTAACTCGGAAACTACTGCGCCTACATCATAATTCGGAATCTACTGCGCCTACATCATAACTCGGAATCTAACTCGGAATCTACTGCGCCTACATCATAACTCGGAATCTAACTCGGAATCTACTGCGCCTACATCATAACTCGGATTCTACTGCGCCGACATCATAACTCGGAATCTAACTCGGAATCTACTGCGCCTACATCATAACTCGGAATCTACTGCGCCTACATCATAACTCGGAATTTAACTCGGAATCTACTGCGCCTACATCATAACTCGGAATCTACTGCGCCTACATCATAGCTCGGAATCTAACTCGGAATCTACTGCGCCTACATCATAACTCGGAATCTACTGCGCCTACATCATAACTCGGAATCTAACTCGGAATCTACTGCGCCTACATCATAACTCGGAATCTAACTCGGAATCTACTGCGCCTACATCATAACTCGGAATCTACTGCGCCTACATCATAACTCGGAATCTAACTCGGAATCTACTGCGCCTACATCATAACTCGGAATCTACTGCGCCTACATCATAACTCGGAATCTAACTCGGAATCTACTGCGCCTACATCATAACTCGGAATCTAACTCGGAATCTACTGCACCTACATCATAACTCGGAATCTACTGCGCCTACATCATAACTCGGAATCTAACTCGGAATCTACTGCGCCTACATCATAACTCGGAATCTAACTCGGAATCTACTGCGCCTACATCATAACTCAGAATCTAACTCGGAATCTACTGCGCCTACATCATAACTCGGAATCTACTGCGCCTACATCATAACTCGGAATCTAACTCGGAATCTACTGCGCCTACATCATAACTCGGAATCTAACTCGGAATCTACTGCGCCTACATCATAACTCGGAATCTACTGCGCCTACATCATAACTTGGAATCTAACACGGAATCTATTGCGCCTACATCATAACTCGGAATCTACTGCGCCTACATCATAACTCGGAATCTAACTCGGAAACTACTGCGCCTACATCATAATTCGGAATCTACTGCGCCTACATCATAACTCGGAATCTAACTCGGAATCTACTGCGCCTACATCATAACTCGGAATCTAACTCGGAATCTACTGCGCCTACATCATAACTCAGAATCTAACTCGGAATCTACTGCGCCTACATCATAACTCGGAATCTACTGCGCCTACATCATAACTCAGAATCTACTGCGCCTACATCATAACTCGGAATCTAACTCGGAATCTACTGCGCCTACATCATAACTCGGAATCTACTGCGCCTACATCATAACTCGGAATCTAACTCGGAATCTACTGCGCCTACATCATAACTCGGAATCTACTGCGCCTACATCATAACTTGGAATCTAACTCGGAATCTACTGCGCCTACATCATAACTTGAGTCTACTGCGCCTACATCATAACTCGGAATCTAACTTGGAATCTACTGCGCCTACATCGTAACTCGGAATCTACTGCGCCTACATCATAACTCGGAATCTAACTCGGAATCTACTGCGCCTACATCATAACTCGGAATCTACTGCGCCTAAATCATAACTCGGAATCTAACTCGGAATCTACTGCACCTACATCATAACTCGGAATCTACTGCGCCTACATCATAACTCGGAATCTAACTCGGAATCTATTGCGCCTACATCATAATTCGGAATCTACTGCGCCTACATCATAACTCGGAATCTAACTCGGAATCTACTGCGGCTACATCATAACTTGGAATCTAACTCGGAATCTATTGCGCCTACATCATAACTCGGAATCTACTGCGCCTACATCATAACTCGGAATCTAACTCGGAATCTACTGCGCCTACATCATAATTCGGAATCCACTGCGCCTACATCATAACTCGGAATCTAACTCGGAATCTACTGCGCCTACATCATAACTCGGAATCTAACTCGGAATCTACTGCGCCTACATCATAACTCGGAATCTACTGCGCCTAAATCATAACTCGGAATCTAACTCGGAATCTACTGCGCCTACATCATAACTCGGAATCTACTGCGCCTACATCATAACTTGGAATCTAACTCGGAATCTACTGCGCCTACATCATAACTTGAATCTACTGCGCCTACATCATAACTCGGAATCTAACTCGGAATCTACTGCGCCTACATCATAACTCGGAATCTACTGCGCCTACATCATAACTCGGAATCTAACTCGGAATCTAACTCGGAATCTACTGCGCCTACATCATAACTCGGAATCTACTGCGCCTACATCATAACTCGGAATCTAACTCGGAATCTACTGCGCCTACATCATATCTCGGAATCTACTGCGCCTACATCATAACTCGGAATCTAACTCGGAATCTACTGCGCCTACATCATAACTCGGAATCTACTGCGCCTACATCATAACTTGGAATCTAACTCGGAATCTACTGCGCCTACATCATAACTCGGAATCTACTGCGCCTACATCATAACTCGGAATCTAACTCGGAATCTACTGCGCCTACATCATAACTCGGAATCTAACTCGGAATCTACTGCGCCTACATCATAACTCGGAATCTACTGCGCCTACATCATAACTTGGAATCTAACTCGGAATCTATTGCGCCTACATCATAACTCGGAATCTACTGCGCCTACATCATAACTCGGAATCTAACTCGGAAACTACTGCGCCTACATCATAATTCGGAATCTACTGCGCCTACATCATAACTCGGAATCTAACTCGGAATCTACTGCGCCTACATCATAACTCGGAATCTAACTCGGAATCTACTGCGCCTACATCATAACTCGGAATCTACTGCGCCGACATCATAACTCGGAATCTAACTCGGAATCTACTGCGCCTACATCATAACTCGGAATCTACTGCGCCTACATCATAACTCGGAATCTAACTCGGAATCTACTGCGCCTACATCATAACTCGGAATCTACTGCGCCTACATCATAGCTCGGAATCTAACTCGGAATCTACTGCGCCTACATCATAACTCGGAATCTACTGCGCCTACATCATAACTCGGAATCTAACTCGGAATCTACTGCGCCTACATCATAACTTGAATCTACTGCGCCTACATCATAACACGGAATCTAACTCGGAATCTACTGCGCCTACATCATAACTCGGAATCTACTGCGCCTACATCATAACTCGGAATCTAACTCGGAATCTACTGCGCCTACATCATAACTCGGAATCTACTGCGCCTACATCATAACTCGGAATCTAACTCGGAATCTACTGCGCCTACATCATAACTCGGAATCTAACTCGGAATCTACTGCGCCTACATCATAACTCGGAATCTACTGCGCCTACATCATAACTCGGAATCTAACTCGGAATCTACTGCGCCTACATCATAACTCGGAATCTACTGCGCCTACATCATAACTCGGAATCTAACTCGGAATCTACTGCGCCTACATCATAGCTCGGAATCTACTGCGCCTACATCATAGCTCGGAATCTAACTCGGAATCTACTGCGCCTACATCATAACTCGGAATCTACTGCGCCTACATCATAACTCGGAATCTAACTCGGAATCTACTGCGCCTACATCATAACTCGGAATCTAACTCGGAATCTACTGCGCCTACATCATAACTCGGAATCTACTGCGCCTACATCATAACTCGGAATCTAACTCGGAATCTGCTGCGCCTACATCATAACTCGGAATCTACTGCGCCTACATCATAACTCGGAATCTAACTCGGAATCTACTGCGCCTACATCATAACTCGGAATCTAACTCGGAATCTACTGCGCCTACATCATAACTTGGAATCTACTGCGCCTACATCATAACTCGGAATCTAACTCGGAATCTACTGCGCCTACATCATAACTCGGAATCTAACTCGGAATCTACTGCGCCTACATCATAACTCAGAATCTAACTCGGAATCTACTGCGCCTACATCATAACTCGGAATCTACTGCGCCTACATCATAACTCAGAATCTACTGCGCCTACATCATAACTCGGAATCTAACTCGGAATCTACTGCGCCTACATCATAACTCGGAATCTACTGCGCCTACATCATAACTCGGAATCTAACTCGGAATCTACTGCGCCTACATCATAACTCGGAATCTACTGTGCCTGCATCATAACTTGGAATCTAACTCGGAATCTACTGCGCCTACATCATAACTTGAGTCTACTGCGCCTACATCATAACTCGGAATCTAACTCGGAATCTACTGCGCCTACATCGTAACTCGGAATCTACTGCGCCTACATCATAACTCGGAATCTAACTCGGAATCTACTGCGCCTACATCATAACTCGGAATCTACTGCGCCTAAATCATAACTCGGAATCTAACTCGGAATCTACTGCGCCTACATCATAACTCGGAATCTAACTCGGAATCTATTGCGCCTACATCATAATTCGGAATCTACTGCGCCTACATCATAACTCGGAATCTAACTCGGAATCTACTGCGCCTACATCATAACTTGGAATCTAACTCGGAATCTATTGCGCCTACATCATAACTCGGAATCTACTGCGCCTACATCATAACTCGGAATCTAACTCGGAATCTACTGCGCCTACATCATAATTCGGAATCCACTGCGCCTACATCATAACTCGGAATCTAACTCGGAATCTACTGCGCCTACATCATAACTCGGAATCTAACTCGGAATCTACTGCGCCTACATCATAACTCGGAATCTACTGCGCCTACATCATAACTCGGAATCTAACTCGGAATCTACTGCGCCTACATCATAACTCGGAATCTACTGCGCCTACATCATAACTCGGAATCTAACTCGGAATCTACTGCGCCTACATCATAACTCGGAATCTACTGCGCCTACATCATAACTCGGAATCTAACTCGGAATCTACTGCGCCTACATCATAGCTCGGAATCTACTGCGCCTACATCATAACTCGGAATCTAACTCAGAATCTACTGCGCCTACATCATAACTCGGAATCTACTGCGTCTACATCATAACTTGGAATCTAACTCGGAATCTACTGCGCCTACATCATAACTTGAATCTACTGCGCCTACATCATAACTCGGAATCTAACTCGGAATCTACTGCGCCTACATCATAACTCGGAATCTATTGCGCCTACATCATAACTCGGAATCTACTGCGCCTACATCATAACTCGGAATCTAACTCGGAATCTACTGCGCCTACATCATAATTCGGAATCCACTGCGCCTACATCATAACTCGGAATCTAACTCGGAATCTACTGTGCCTACATCATAACTCGGAATCTAACTCGGAATCTACTGCGCCTACATCATAACTCGGAACCTACTGCGCCTACATCATAACTCGGAATCTAACTCGGAATCTACTGCGCCTACATCATAACTCGGAATCTAACTCGGAATCTACTGCGCCTACATCATAGCTCGGAATCTACTGCGCCTACATCATAACTCGGAATCTAACTCGGAATCTACTGCGCCTACATCATAACTCGGAACCTACTGCGCCTACATCATAACTCGGAATCTAACTCGGAATCTACTGCGCCTACATCATAACTCGGAATCTAACTCGGAATCTACTGCGCCTACATCATAACTCGGAATCTACTGCGCCTACATCATAACTCGGAATCTAACTCGGAATCTACTGCGCCTACATCATAACTCGGAATCTACTGTGCCTACATCATAACTCGGAATCTAACTCGGAATCTACTGCGCCTACATCATAACTCGGAATCTACTGCGCCTACATCATAACTCGGAATCTAACTCGGAATCTACTGCGCCTACATCATAACTCGGAATCTAACTCGGACTCTACTGCGCCTACATCATAACTTGGAATCTAACTCGGAATCTATTGCGCCTACATCATTACTCGGAATCTACTGCGCCTACATCATAACTCGGAATCTAACTCGGAATCTACTGCGCCTACATCATAACTCGGAATCTACTGCGCCTACATCATAACTCGGAATCTAACTCGGAATCTACTGCGCCTACATCATAACTCGGAATCTAACTCGGACTCTACTGCGCCTGCATCATAACTCGGAATCTAACTCGGAATCTACTGCGCCTACATCATAACTCGGAAAATCTACTGTGCCTACATCATAACTCGGAATCTAACTCGGAATCTACTGCTCCTACATCATAACTCGGAATCTACTGCGCCTACATCATAATTCGGAATCCACTGCGCCTACATCATAACTCGGAATCTAACTCGGAATCTACTGCGCCTACATCATAACTCGGAATCTAACTCGGAATCTACTGCGCCTACATCATAACTCGGAATCTACTGCGCCTACATCATAACTCGGAATCTACTGCGCCTACATCATAACTCGGAATCTACTGCGCCTACATCATAACTCGGAATCTAACTCGGAATCTACTGCGCCTACATCATAACTCGGAATCTACTGCGCCTACATCATAACTCGGAATCTAACTCGGAATCTATTGCGCCTACATCATAACTCGGAATCTACTGCGCCTACATCATAACTCGGAATCTAACTCGGAATCTACTGCGCCTACATCATAGCTCGGAATCTACTGCGCCTACATCATAACTCGGAATCTAACTCGGAATCTACTGCGCCTACATCATAACTCGGAATCTAACTCAGAATCTACTGCGCCTACATCATAACTCGGAATCTACTGCGTCTACATCATAACTTGGAATCTAACTCGGAATCCACTGCGCCTACATCATAACTCGGAATCTAACTCGGAATCTACTGCGCCTACATCATAACTCGGAATCTAACTCGGAATCTACTGCGCCTACATCATAACTCGGAACCTACTGCGCCTACATCATAACTCGGAATCTAACTCGGAATCTACTGCGCCTACATCATAACTCGGAATCTACTGCGCCTACATCATAACTTGGAATCTAACTCGGAATCTATTGCGCCTACATCATTACTCGGAATCTACTGCGCCTACATCATAACTCGGAATCTAACTCGGAATCTACTGCGCCTACATCATAACTCGGAATCTACTGCGTCTACATCATAACTCGGAATCTAACTCGGAATCTACTGCGCCTACATCATAACTCGGAATCTACTGCGCCTACATCATAACTCGGAATCTAACTCGGAATCTACTGCGCCTACATCATAACTCGGAATCTACTGCGCCTACATCATAACTCGGAATCTAACTCGGAATCTACTGCGCCTACATCATAACTCGGAATCTAACTCGGACTCTACTGCGCCTACATCATAACTTGGAATCTAACTCGGAATCTATTGCGCCTACATCATTACTCGGAATCTACTGCGCCTACATCATAACTCGGAATCTAACTCGGAATCTACTGCGCCTACATCATAACTCGGAATCTACTGCGCCTACATCATAACTCGGAATCTAACTCGGAATCTACTGCGCCTACATCATAACTCGGAATCTAACTCGGACTCTACTGCGCCTGCATCATAACTCGGAATCTAACTCGGAATCTACTGCGCCTACATCATAACTCGGAATCTACTGTGCCTACATCATAACTCGGAATCTAACTCGGAATCTACTGCTCCTACATCATAACTCGGAATCTACTGCGCCTACATCATAACTCGGAATCTAACTCGGAATCTACTGCGCCTACATCATAACTCGGAATCTACTGCGCCTACATCATAACTCTTAATCTAACTCGGAATCTACTGCGCCTACATCATAACTCAGAATCTACTGCGCCTACATCATAACTTGGAATCTAACTCGGAATCTACTGCGCCTACATCATAACTTGAATCTACTGCGCCTACATCATAACTCGGAATCTACTGCGCCTACATCATAACTCGGAATCTAACTCGGAATCTAACTCGGAATCTACTGCGCCTACATCATAACTCGGAATCTACTGCGCCTACATCATAACTCGGAATCTAACTCGGAATCTACTGCGCCTACATCATAACTCAGAATGTACTGCGCCTACATCATAACTCGGAATCTAACTCGGAATCTACTGCGCCTACATCATATCTCGGAATCTACTGCGCCTACATCATAACTCGGAATCTAACTCGGAATCTACTGCGCCTACATCATAACTCGGAATCTACTGCGCCTACATCATAACTTGGAATCTAACTCGGAATCTACTGCGCCTACATCATAACTCGGAATCTACTGCGCCTACATCATAACTCGGAATCTAACTCGGAATCTACTGCGCCTACATCATAACTCGGAATCTAACTCGGAATCTACTGCGCCTACATCATAACTCGGAATCTACTGCGCCTACATCATAACTTGGAATCTAACTCGGAATCTATTGCGCCTACATCATAACTCGGAATCTACTGCGCCTACATCATAAGTCGGAATCTAACTCGGAAACTACTGCGCCTACATCATAACTCGGAATCTACTGCGCCTACATCATAACTCGGAATCTAACTCGGAATCTACTGCGCCTACATCATAACTCGGAATCTAACTCGGAATCTACTGCGCCTACATCATAACTCGGAATCTACTGCGCCGACATCATAACTCGGAATCTAACTCGGAATCTACTGCGCCTACATCATAACTCGGAATCTACTGCGCCTACATCATAACTCGGAATCTAACTCGGAATCTACTGCGCCTACATCATAACTCGGAATCTACTGCGCCTACATCATAGCTCGGAATCTAACTCGGAATCTACTGCGCCTACATCATAACTCGGAATCTACTGCGCCTACATCATAACTCGGAATCTAACTCGGAATCTACTGCGCCTACATCATAACTGGGAATCTAACTCGGAATCTACTGCGCCTACATCATAACTCGGAATCTACTGCGCCTACATCATAACTCGGAATCTAACTCGGAATCTACTGCGCCTACATCATAACTCGGAATCTACTGCGCCTACATCATAACTCGGAATCTAACTCGGAATCTACTGCGCCTACATCATAACTCGGAATCTAACTCGGAATCTACTGCGCCTACATCATAACTTGGAATCTACTGCGCCTACATCATAACTCGGAATCTAACTCGGAATCTACTGCGCCTACATCATAACAAGGAATCTAACTCGGAATCTACTGCGCCTACATCATAACTCAGAATCTAACTCGGAATCTACTGCGCCTACATCATAACTCGGAATCTACTGCGCCTACATCATAAGTCAGAATCTACTGCGCCTACATCATAACTCGGAATCTAACTCGGAATCTACTGCGCCTACATCATAACTCGGAATCTACTGCGCCTACATCATAACTCGGAATCTAACTCGGAATCTACTGCGCCTACATCATAACTCGGAATCTACTGCGCCTACATCATAACTTGGAATCTAACTCGGAATCTACTGCGCCTACATCATAACTTGAGTCTACTGCGCCTACATCATAACTCGGAATCTAACTCGGAATCTACTGCGCCTACATCGTAACTCGGAATCTACTGCGCCTACATCATAACTCGGAATCTAACTCGGAATCTACTGCGCCTACATCATAACTCGGAATCTACTGCGCCTAAATCATAACTCGGAATCTAACTCGGAATCTACTGCGCCTACATCATAACTCGGAATCTACTGCGCCTACATCATAACTCGGAATCTAACTCGGAATCTATTGCGCCTACATCATAATTCGGAATCTACTGCGCCTACATCATAACTCGGAATCTAACTCGGAATCTACTGCGCCTACATCATAACTTGGAATCTAACTCGGAATCTATTGCGCCTACATCATAACTCGGAATCTACTGCGCCTACATCATAACTCGGAATCTAACTCGGAATCTACTGCGCCTACATCATAATTCGGAATCCACTGCGCCTACATCATAACTCGGAATCTAACTCGGAATCTACTGCGCCTACATCATAACTCGGAATCTAACTCGGAATCTACTGCGCCTACATCATAACTCGGAATCTACTGCGCCTACATCATAACTCGGAATCTACTGCGCCTACATCATAACTCGGAATCTACTGCGCCTACATCATAACTCGGAATCTAACTCGGAATCTACTGCGCCTACATCATAACTCGGAATCTACTGCACCTACATCATAACTCGGAATCTAACTCGGAATCTACTGCGCCTACATCATAACTCGGAATCTACTGCGCCTACATCATAACTCGGAATCTAACTCGGAATCTACTGCGCCTACATCATAGCTCGGAATCTACTGCGCCTACATCATAACTCGGAATCTAACTCGGAATCTACTGCGCCTACATCATAACTCGGAATCTAACTCAGAATCTACTGCGCCTACATCATAACTCGGAATCTACTGCGTCTACATCATAATTTGGAATCTAACTCGGAATCTACTGCGCCTACATCATAACTTGAATCTACTGCGCCTACATCATAACTCGGAATCTAACTCGGAATCTACTGCGCCTACATCATAACTCGGAATCTACTGCGCCTACATCATAAATCGGAATCTAACTCGGAATCTACTGCGCCTACATCATAACTCGGAATCTACTGCGCCTACATCATAACTCGGAATCTAACTCGGAATCTACTGCGCCTACATCATAACTCGGAATCTACTGCGCCTAAATCATAACTCGGAATCTAACTCGGAATCTACTGCGCCTACATCATAACTCGGAATCTACTGCGCCTACATCATAACTCGGAATCTAACTCGGAATCTACTGCGCCTACATCATAATTCGGAATCTACTGCGCCTACATCATAACTCGGAATCTACTGCGCCTACATCATAACTCGGAATCTAACTCGGAATCTACTGCGCCTACATCATAACTCGGAATCTACTGCGCCTACATCATAACTCGGAATCTAACTCGGAATCTACTGCGCCTACATCATAGCTCGGAATCTACTGCGCCTACATCATAACTCGGAATCTAACTCGGAATCTACTGCGCCTACATCATAACTCGGAATCTAACTCAGAATCTACTGCGCCTACATCATAACTCGGAATCTACTGCGCCTACATCATAACTTGGAATCTAACTCGGAATCTACTGCGCCTAGATCATAACTTGAATCTACTGCGCCTACATCATAACTCGGAATCTAACTCGGAATCTACTGCGCCTACATCATAACTCGGAATCTACTGCGCCTACATCATAACTCGGAATCTAACTCGGAATCTACTGCGCCTACATCATAACTCGGAATCTACTGCGCCTACATCATAACTCGGAATCTAACTCGGAATCTACTGCGCCTACATCATAACTCGGAATCTACTGCGCCTAAATCATAACTCGGAATCTAACTCGGAATCTACTGCGCCTACATCATAACTCGGAATCTACTGCGCCTACATCATAACTCGGAATCTAACTCGGAATCTACTGCGCCTACATCATAATTCGAAATCTACTGCGCCTACATCATAACTCGGAATCTAACTCGGAATCTACTGCGCCTACATCATAACTTGGAATCTAACTCGGAATCTATTGCGCCTACATCATAACTCGGAATCTACTGCGCCTACATCATAACTCGGAATCTAACTCGGAATCTACTGCGCCTACATCATAACTCGGAATCTAACTCGGAATCTACTGCGCCTACATCATAACTCGGAATCTAACTCGGAATCTACTGCGCCTACATCATAACTCGGAATCTACTGCGCCTACATCATAAATCGGAATCTACTGCGCCTACATCATAACTCGGAATCTAACTCGGAATCTAACTCGGAATCTACTGCGCCTACATCATAACTCGGAATCTACTGCGCCTACATCATAACTCGGAATCTAACTCGGAATCTACTGCGCCTACATCATAACTCGGAATCTACTGCGCCTACATCATAACTCGGAATCTAACTCGGAATCTACTGCGCCTACATCATATCTCGGAATCTACTGCGCCTACATCATAACTCGGAATCTTACTCGGAATCTACTGCGCCTACATCATAACTCGGAATCTACTGCGCCTACATCATAACTCGGAATCTAACTCGGAATCTACTGCGCCTACATCATAACTCGGAATCTACTGCGCCTACATCATAACTCGGAATCTAACTCGGAATCTACTGCGCCTACATCATAACTCGGAATCTAACTCGGAATCTACTGCGCCTACATCATAACTCGGAACCTACTGCGCCTACATCATAACTCGGAATCTAACTCGGAATCTACTGCGCCTACATCATAACTCGGAATCTAACTCGGAATCTACTGCGCCTACATCATAACTCAGAATCTAACTCGGAATCTACTGCGCCTACATCATAACTCGGAATCTACTGCGCCTACATCATAACTCGGAATCTAACTCGGAATCTACTGCGCCTACATCATAACTCGGAATCTACTGTGCCTACATCATAACTCGGAATCTTACTCGGAATCTACTGCGCCTACATCATAACTCGGAATCTACTGCGCCTACATCATAACTCAGAATCTAACTCGGAATCTACTGCGCCTACATCATAACTCGGAATCTACTGCGCCAACATCATAACTTGGAATCTAACTCGGAATCTACTGCGCCTACATCATAACTTGAATCTACTGCGCCTACATCATAACTCGGAATCTAACTCGGAATCTACTGCGCCTACATCATAACTCGGAATCTAACTCGGAATCTACTGCGCCTGCATCATAACTCGGAATCTACTGCGCCTACATCATAACTCGGAATCTAACTCGGAATCTACTGCGCCTACATCATAACTCGGAATCTACTGCGCCTACATCATAACTCGGAATCTAACTCGGAATCTACTGCGCCTACATCATAACTCGGAATCTACTGCGCCTACATCATAACTCGGAATCTAACTCGGAATCTACTGCGCCTACATCATATCTCGGAATCTACTGCGCCTACATCATAACTCGGAATCTTACTCGGAATCTACTGCGCCTACATCATAACTCGGAATCTACTGCGCCTACATCATAACTCGGAATCTAACTCGGAATCTACTGCGCCTACATCATAACTCGGAATCTACTGCGCCTACATCATAACTCGGAATCTACTGCGCCTACATCATAACTCGGAATCTAACTCGGAATCTACTGCGCCTACATCATAACTCGGAATCTAACTCGGAATCTACTGCGCCTACATCATAACTCGGAACCTACTGCGCCTACATCATAACTCGGAATCTAACTCGGAATCTACTGCGCCTACATCATAACTCGGAATCTAACTCGGAATCTACTGCGCCTACATCATAACTCAGAATCTAACTCGGAATCTACTGCGCCTACATCATAACTCGGAATCTACTGCGCCTACATCATAACTCGGAATCTAACTCGGAATCTACTGCGCCTACATCATAACTCGGAATCTACTGTGCCTACATCATAACTCGGAATCTTACTCGGAATCTACTGCGCCTACATCATAACTCGGAATCTACTGCGCCTACATCATAACTCAGAATCTAACTCGGAATCTACTGCGCCTACATCATAACTCGGAATCTACAGCGCCTACATCATAACTTGGAATCTAACTCGGAATCTACTGCGCCTACATCATAACTTGAATCTACTGCGCCTACATCATAACTCGGAATCTAACTCGGAATCTACTGAGCCTACATCATAACACGGAATCTACTGCGCCTACATCATAACTCGGAATCTAACTCGGAATCTACTGCGCCTACATCATAACTCGGAATCTACTGCGCCTAAATCATAACTCGGAATCTAACTCGGAATCTACTGCGCCTACATCATAACTCGGAATCTACTGCGCCTACATCATAACTCGGAATCTAACTCGGAATCTACTGCGCCTACATCATAACTCGGAATCTACTGCGCCTACATCATAACTCGGAATCTAACACGGAATCTACTGCGCCTACATCATAACTTGGAATCTAACTCGGAATCTATTGCGCCTACATCATAACTCAGAATCTACTGCGCCTACATCATAACTCGGAATCTAACTCGGAATCTACTGCGCCTACATCATAATTCGGAATCTACTGCGCCTACATCATAACTCGGAATCTAACTCGGAATCTACTGCGCCTACATCATAACTCGGAATCTAACTCGGAATCTACTGCGCCTGCATCATAACTCGGAATCTACTGCGCCTACATCATAACTCGGAATCTAACTCGGAATCTACTGCGCCTACATCATAACTCGGAATCTACTGCGCCTACATCATAACTCGGAATCTAACTCGGAATCTACTGCGCCTACATCATAACTCGGAATCTACTGCGCCTACATCATAACTCGGAATCTTACTCGGAATCTACTGCGCCTACATCATAACTCGGAATCTACTGCGCCTACATCATAACTCGGAATCTAACTCGGAATCTACTGCGCCTACATCATAACTCGGAATCTACTGCGCCTACATCATAACTCGGAATCTAACTCGGAATCTACTGCGCCTACCTCATAACTCGGAATCTACTGCGCCTACATCATAACTCGGAATCTAACTCGGAATCTACTGCGCCTACATCATAACTCGGAATCTACTGCGCCTACATCATAACTTGGAATCTAACTCGGAATCTACTGCGCCTACATCATAACTTGAATCTACTGCGCCTACATCATAACTCGGAATCTAACTCGGAATCTACTGCGCCTACATCATAACTCGGAATCTACTGTGCCTACATCATAACTCGGAATCTAACTCGGAATCTACTGCGCCTACATCATAACTCGGAATCTACTGCGCCTAAATCATAACTCGGAATCTAACTCGGAATCTACTGCGCCTACATCATAACTCGGAATCTACTGCGCCTACATCATAACTCGGAATTTAACTCGGAATCTACTGCGCCTACATCATAACTCGGAACCTACTGCGCCTACATCATAACTCGGAATCTACTGCGCCTACATCATAACTCGGAATCTAACTCGGAATCTACTGCGCCTACATCATAACTCAGAATCTAACTCGGAATCTACTGCGCCTACATCATAACTCAGAATCTAACTCGGAATCTACTGCGCCTACATCATAACTCGGAATCTACTGCGCCTACATCATAACTCGGAATCTAACTCGGAATCTGCTGCGCCTACATCATAAATCGGAATCTACTGCGCCTACATCATAACTAAGAATCTAACTCGGAATCTACTGCGCCTACATCATAACTCGGAATCTACTGCGCCTACATCATAACTCGGAATCTAACTCGGAATCTACTGCGCCTACATCATAACTCGGAAACTACTGCGCCTACATCATAACCGGGAATCTACTGCGCCTACATCATAACTCGGAATCTAATTCGGAATCTACTGCGCCTACATCATAACTCGGAATCTACTGCGCCTACATCATAACTCGGAATCTAACTCGGAATCTACTGCGCCTACATCATAACTCGGAATCTAACTCGGAATCTACTGCGCCTACATCATAACTCGGAATCTACTGCGCCTACATCATAACTCGGAATCTAACTCGGAATCTACTGCGCCTACATCATAACTCGGAATCTACTGCGCCTACATCATAACTTGGAATCTAACTCGGAATCTATTGCGCCTACATCATAACTCGGAATCTACTGCGCCTACATCATAACTCGGAATCTAACTCGGAATCTACTGCGCCTACATCATAATTCGGAATCTACAGCGCCTACATCATAACTCGGAATCTAACTCGGAATCTACTGCGCCTACATCATAACTCGGAATCTAACTCGGAATCTACTGCGCCTACATCATAACTCGGAATCTACTGCGCCTAAATCATAACTCGGAATCTAACTCGGAATCTACTGCGCCTACATCATAACTCGGAATCTACTGCGCCTACATCATAACTCGGAATCTAACTCGGAATCTACTGCGCCTACATCATAACTCGGAATCTACTGCGCCTACATCATAACTCGGAATCTAACTCGGAATCTACTGCGCCTACATCATAACTCGGAATCTACTGCGCCTACATCATAACTCGGAATCTAACTCGGAATCTACTGCGCCTACATCATAACTCGGAATCTACTGCGCCTACATCATAACTCGGAATCTAACTCGGAATCTACTGCGCCTACATCATAACTCGGAATCTACTGCGCCTACATCATAACTCGGAATCTAACTCGGAATCTACTGCGCCTACATCATAACTCGGAATCTACTGCGCCTACATCATAACTTGGAATCTAACTCGGAATCTACTGCGCCTACATCATAACTTGAATCTACTGCGCCTACATCATAACTCAGAATCTAACTCGGAATCTACTGCGCCTACATCATAACTCGGAATCTACTGTGCCTACATCATAACTCGGAATCTAACTCGGAATCTACTGCGCCTACATCATAACTCGGAATCTACTGCGCCTAAATCATAACTCGGAATCTAACTCGGAATCTACTGCGCCTACATCATAACTCGGAATCTACTGCGCCTACATCATAACTCGGAATCTAACTCGGAATCTACTGCGCCTACATCATAACTCGGAATCTACTGCGCCTACATCATAACTCGGAATCTACTGCGCCTACATCATAACTCGGAATCTAACTCGGAATCTACTGCGCCTACATCATAACTCAGAATCTAACTCGGAATCTACTGCGCCTACATCATAACTCAGAATCTAACTCGGAATCTACTGCGCCTACATCATAACTCGGAATCTACTGCGCCTACATCATAACTCGGAATCTAACTCGGAATCTACTGCGCCTACATCATAACTCGGAATCTACTGCGCCTACATCATAACTAAGAATCTAACTCGGAATCTACTGCGCCTACATCATAACTCGGAATCTACTGCGCCTACATCATAACTCGGAATCTAACTCGGAATCTACTGCGCCTACATCATAACTCGGAATCTACTGCGCCTACATCATAACCGGGAATCTACTGCGCCTACATCATAACTCGGAATCTAACTCGGAATCTACTGCGCCTACATCATAACTCGGAATCTACTGCGCCTACATCATAACTCGGAATCTAACTCGGAATCTACTGCGCCTACATCATAACTCGGAATCTAACTCGGAATCTACTGCGCCTACATCATAACTCGGAATCTACTGCTCCTACATCATAACTCGGAATCTAACTCGGAATCTACTGCGCCTACATCATAACTCGGAATCTACTGCGCCTACATCATAACTTGGAATCTAACTCGGAATCTACTGCGCCTACATCATAACTTGAATCTACTGCGCCTACATCATAACTCGGAATCTAACTCGGAATCTACTGCGCCTACATCATAACTCGGAATCTACTGTGCCTACATCATAACTCGGAATCTAACTCGGAATGTACTGCGCCTACATCATAACTCGGAATCTACTGCGCCTAAATCATAACTTGGAATCTAACTCGGAATCTACTGTGCCTACGTCATAACTCGGAATCTACTGCGCCTACATCATAACTCGGAATCTAACTCGGAATCTACTGCGCCTACATCATAACTCGGAACCTACTGCGCCTACATCATAACTCGGAATCTACTGCGCCTACATCATAACTCGGAATCTAACTCGGAATCTACTGCGCCTACATCATAACTCGGAATCTACTGCGCCTAAATCATAACTCGGAATCTAACTCGGAATCTACTGCGCCTACATCATAACTCGGAATCTACTGCGCCTACATCATAACTCGGAATCTAACTCGGAATCTACTGCGCCTACATCATAACTCGGAACCTACTGCGCCTACATCATAACTCGGAATCTACTGCGCCTACATCATAACTCGGAATCTAACTCGGAATCTACTGCGCCTACATCATAACTCAGAATCTAACTCGGAATCTACTGCGCCTACATCATAACTCAGAATCTAACTCGGAATCTACTGCGCCTACATCATAACTCGGAATCTACTGCGCCTACATCATAACTCGGAATCTAACTCGGAATCTACTGCGCCTACATCATAAATCGGAATCTACTGCGCCTACATCATAACTAAGAATCTAACTCGGAATCTACTGCGCCTACATCATAACTCGGAATCTACTGCGCCTACATCATAACTCGGAATCTAACTCCGAATCTACTGCGCCTACATCATAACTCGGAAACTACTGCGCCTACATCATAACCGGGAATCTACTGCGCCTACATCATAACTCGGAATCTAATTCGGAATCTACTGCGCCTACATCATAACTCGGAATCTACTGCGCCTACATCATAACTCGGAATCTAACTCGGAATCTACTGCGCCTACATCATAACTCGGAATCTAACTCGGAATCTACTGCGCCTACATCATAACTCGGAATCTACTGCGCCTACATCATAACTCGGAATCTAACTCGGAATCTACTGCGCCTACATCATAACTCGGAATCTACTGCGCCTACATCATAACTTGGAATCTAACTCGGAATCTATTGCGCCTACATCATAACTCGGAATCTACTGCGCCTACATCATAACTCGGAATCTAACTCGGAATCTACTGCGCCTACATCATAATTCGGAATCTACAGCGCCTACATCATAACTCGGAATCTAACTCGGAATCTACTGCGCCTACATCATAACTCGGAATCTAACTCGGAATCTACTGCGCCTACATCATAACTCGGAATCTACTGCGCCTAAATCATAACTCGGAATCTAACTCGGAATCTACTGCGCCTACATCATAACTCGGAATCTACTGCGCTTACATCATAACTCGGAATCTAACTCGGAATCTACTGCGCCTACATCATAACTCGGAATCTAACTCGGAATCTACTGCGCCTACATCATAACTCGGAATCTACTGCGCCTACATCATAACTCGGAATCTAACTCGGAATCTACTGCGCCTACATCATAACTCGGAATCTACTGCGCCTACATCATAACTCGGAATCTAACTCGGAATCTACTGCGCCTACATCATAACTCGGAATCTACTGCGCCTACATCATAACTCGGAATCTAACTCGGAATCTACTGCGCCTACATCATAACTCGGAATCTACTGCGCCTACATCATAACTTGGAATTTAACTCTGAATCTACTGCGCCTCAATCATAACTTGAATCTACTGCGCCTACATCATAACTCAGAATCTAACTCGGAATCTACTGCGCCTACATCATAACTCGGAATCTACTGTGCCTACATCATAACTCGGAATCTAACTCGGAATCTACTGCGCCTACATCATAACTCGGAATCTACTGCGCCTAAATCATAACTCGGAATCTAACTCGGAATCTACTGCGCCTACATCATAACTCGGAATCTACTGCGCCTACATCATAACTCGGAATCTAACTCGGAATCTACTGCGCCTACATCATAACTCGGAATCTAACTCGGAATCTACTGCGCCTACATCATAACTCGGAACCTACTGCGCCTACATCATAACTCGGAATCTACTGCGCCTACATCATAACTCGGAATCTAACTCGGAATCTACTGCGCCTACATCATAACTCAGAATCTAACTCGGAATCTACTGCGCCTACATCATAACTCAGAATCTAACTCGGAATCTACTGCGCCTACATCATAACTCGGAATCTACTGCGCCTACATCATAACTCGGAATCTAACTCGGAATCTACTGCGCCTACATCATAACCGGGAATCTACTGCGCCTACATCATAACTCGGAATCTAACTCGGAATCTACTGCGCCTACATCATAACTCGGAATCTACTGCGCCTACATCATAACTCGGAATCTAACTCGGAATCTACTGCGCCTACATCATAACTCGGAATCTAACTCGGAATCTACTGCGCCTACATCATAACTCGGAATCTACTGCGCCTACATCATAACTCGGAATCTAACTCGGAATCTACTGCGCCTACATCATAACTCGGAATCTACTGCGCCTACATCATAACTTGGAATCTAACTCGGAATCTACTGCGCCTACATCATAACTTGAATCTACTGCGCCTACATCATAACTCGGAATCTAACTCGGAATCTACTGCGCCTACATCATAACTCGGAATCTACTGTGCCTACATCATAACTCGGAATCTACTGCGCCTACATCATAACTAAGAATCTAACTCGGAATCTACTGCGCCTACATCATAACTCGGAATCTACTGCGCCTACATCATAACTCGGAATCTAACTCAGAATCTACTGCGCCTACATCATAACTCGGAATCTACTGCGCCTACATCATAACTCGGAATCTAACTCGGAATCTACTGCGCCTACATCATAACTCGGAATCTACTGCGCCTACATCATAACTCGGAATCTAACTCGGAATCTACTGCGCCTACATCATAACTCGGAATCTAACTCGGAATCTACTGCGCCTACATCATAACTCGGAATCTACTGCGCCTAAATCATAACTCGGAATCTAACTCGGAATCTACTGCGCCTACATCATAACTCGGAATCTAACTCGGAATCTACAGCGCCTACATCATAACTCGGAATCTACTGCGCCTACATCATAACTCGGAATCTAACTCGGAATCTACTGCGCCTACATCATAACTCGGAATCTACTGCGCCTACATCATAACTTGGAATCTAACTCGGAATCTATTGCGCCTACATCATAACTCGGAATCTACTGCGCCTACATCATAACTCGGAATCTAACTCGGAATCTACTGCGCCTACATCATAATTCGGAATCTACAGCGCCTACATCATAACTCGGAATCTAACTCGGAATCTACTGCGCCTACATCATAACTCGGAATCTAACTCGGAATCTACTGCGCCTACATCATAACTCGGAATCTACTGCGGCTATATCATAACACGGAATCTAACTCGGAATCTACCGCGCCTACATCATAACTCGGAATCTACTGTGCCTACATCATAACTCGGAATCTAACTCGGAATCTACTGCGCCTACATCATAACTCGGAATCTACTGCGCCTAAATCATAACTCGGAATCTAACTCGGAATCTACTGCGCCTACATCATAACTCGGAATCTACTGCGCCTACATCATAACTCGGAATCTAACTCGGAATCTACTGCGCCTACATCATAACTCGGAACCTACTGCGCCTACATCATAACTCGGAATCTACTGCGCCTACATCATAACTCGGAATCTAACTCGGAATCTACTGCGCCTACATCATAACTCAGAATCTAACTCGGAATCTACTGCGCCTACATCATAACTCAGAATCTAACTCGGAATCTACTGCGCCTACATCATAACTCGGAATCTACTGCGCCTACATCATAAGTCGGAATCTAACTCGGAATCTACTGCGCCTACATCATAACTCGGAATCTATTGCGCCTACATCATAACTAAGAATCTAACTCGGAATCTACTGCGCCTACATCATAACTCGGAATCTACTGCGCCTACATCATAACTCGGAATCTAACTCGGAATCTACTGCGCCTACATCATAACTCGGAATCTACTGCGCCTACATCATAACCGGGAATCTACTGCGCCTACATCATAACTCGGAATCTAACTCGGAATCTACTGCGCCTACATCATAACTCGGAATCTACTGCGCCTACATCATAACTCGGAATCTAACTCGGAATCTACTGCGCCTACATCATAACTCGGAATCTAACTCGGAATCTACTGCGCCTACATCATAACTCGGAATCTACTGCGCCTACATCATAACTCGGAATCTAACTCGGAATCTACAGCGCCTACATCATAACTCGGAATCTACTGCGCCTACATCATAACTCGGAATCTAACTCGGAATCTACTGCGCCTACATCATAACTCGGACTCTACTGCGCCTACATCATAACTCGGAATCTAACTCGGAATCTACTGCGCCTACATCATAACTCGGAATCTACTGCGCCTACATCATAACTCGGAATCTAACTCGGAATCTACTGCGCCTACATCATAACTCGGAATCTACTGCGCCTACATCATAACTCGGAATCTACTGCGCCTACATCATAACTCGGAATCTAACTCGGAATCTACTGCGCCTACATCATAATTCGGAATCTACAGCGCCTACATCATAACTCGGAATCTAACTCGGAATCTACTGCGCCTACATCATAACTCGGAATCTAACTCGGAATCTACTGCGCCTACATCATAACTCGGAATCTACTGCGCCTAAATCATAACTCGGAATCTAACTCGGAATCTACTGCGCCTACATCATAACTCGGAATCTACTGCGCCTACATCATAACTGGGAGTCTAACTCGGAATCTACTGCGCCTACATCATAACTCGGAATCTACTGCGCCTACATCATAACTCGGAATCTAACTCGGAATCTACTGCGCCTACATCATAACTCGGAATCTAACTCGGAATCTACTGCGCCTACATCATAACTCGGAATCTACTGCGCCTACATCATAACTCGGAATCTAACTCGGAATCTACTGCGCCTACATCATAACTCGGAATCTAACTCGGAATCTACTGCGCCTACATCATAACTCAGAATCTAACTCGGAATCTACTGCGCCTACATCATAACTCGGAATCTACTGCGCTTACATCATAACTCAGAATCTACTGCGCCTACATCATAACTCGGAATCTAACTCGGAATCTACTGCGCCTACATCATAACTCGGAATCTACAGCGCCTACATCATAACTCGGAATCTAACTCGGAATCTACTGCGCCTACATCATAACTCGGAATCTAACTCGGAATCTACTGCGCCTACATCATAACTCGGAATCTAACTCGGAATCTACTGCGCCTACATCATAACTCGGAATCTACTGCGCCTACATCATAACTCGGAATCTAACTCGGAATCTACTGCGCCTACATCATAACTCGGAATCTACTGCGCCTAAATCATAACTCGGAATGTGACTCGGAATCTACTGCGCCTACATCATAACTCGAAATCTACTGCGCCTACATCATAACTCGGAATCTAACTCGGAATCTACTGCGCCTACATCATAACTCGGAATCTACTGCGCCTACATCATAACTCGGAATCTAACTTGGAATCTACTGCGCCTACATCATAACTCGTAATCTACTGCGCCTACATCATAACTCGGAATCTAACTCGGAATCTACTGCGCCTACATCATAACTCGGAATCTACTGCGCCTACATCATAACTCGGAATCTAACTCGGAATCTACTGCGCCTACCTCATAACTCGGAATCTACTGCGCCTACATCATAACTCGGAATCTAACTCGGAATCTACTGCGCCTACATCATAACTCGGAATCTACTGCGCCTACATCATAACTTGGAATCTAACTCGGAATCTACTGCGCCTACATCATAACTTGAATCTACTGCGCCTACATCATAACTCGGAATCTAACTCGGAATCTACCCCGCCTACATCATAACTCGGAATCTACTGTGCCTACATCATAACTCGGAATCTAACTCGGAATCTACTGCGCCTACATCATAACTCGGAATCTACTGCGCCTAAATCATAACTCGGAATCTAACTCGGAATCTACTGCGCCTACATCATAACTCGGAATCTACTGCGCCTACATCATAACTCGGAATCTAACTCGGAATCTACTGCGCCTACATCATAACTCGGAACCTACTGCGCCTACATCATAACTCGGAATCTACTGCGCCTCCATCATAACTCGGAATCTAACTCGGAATCTACAGCGCCTACATCATAACTCGGAATCTAACTCGGAATCTACTGCGCCTACATCATAACTCAGAATCTAACTCGGAATCTACTGCGCCTACATCATAACTCGGAATCTACTGCGCCTACATCATAACTCGGAATCTAACTCGGAATCTACTGCGCCTACATCATAACTCGGAATCTACTGCGCCTACATCATAACTCGGAATCTAACTCGGAATCTACTGCGCCTACATCATAACTCGGAATCTACTGCGCCTACATCATAACTCGGAATCTAACTCGGAATCTACTGCGCCTACATCATAACTCGGAATCTACTGCGCCTACATCATAACCGGGAATCTACTGCGCCTACATCATAACTCGGAATCTAACTCGGAATCTACTGCGCCTACATCATAACTCGGAATCTACTGCGCCTACATCATAACTCGGAATCTAACTCGGAATCTACTGCGCCTACATCATAACTCGGAATCTAACTCGGAATCTACTGCGCCTACATCATAACTCGGAATCTACTGCGCCTACATCATAACTCGGAATCTAACTCGGAATCTACTGCGCCTACATCATAACTCGGAATCTACTGCGCCTACATCATAACTCGGAATCTAACTCGGAATCTACTGCGCCTACATCATAACTCGGAATATACTGCGCCTACATCATAACTTGGAATCTAACTCGGAATCTATTGCGCCTACATCATAACTCGGAATCTACTGCGCCTACATCATAACTCGGAATCTAACTCGGAATCTACTGCGCCTACATCATAATTCGGAATCTACAGCGCCTACATCATAACTCGGAATCTAACTCGGAATCTACTGCGCCTACATCATAACTCGGAATCTAACTCGGAATCTACTGCGCCTACATCATAACTCGGAATCTACTGCGCCTAAATCATAACTCGGAATCTAACTCGGAATCTACTGCGCCTACATCATAACTCGGAATCTACTGCGCCTACATCATAACTCGGAATCTAACTCGGAATCTACTGCGCCTACATCATAACTCGGAATCTACTGCGCCTACATCATAACTCGGAATCTAACTCGGAATCTACTGCGCCTACATCATAACTCGGAATCTACTGCGCCTACATCATAACTCGGAATCTAACTCGGAATCTACTGCGCCTACATCATAACTCGGAATCTAACTCGGAATCTACTGCGCCTACATCATAACTCGGAATCTACTGCGCCTACATCATAACTCGGAATCTAACTCGGAATCTACTGCGCCTACACCATAACTCGGAATCTACTGCGCCTACATCATAACTCGGAATCTAATTCGGAATCTACTGCGCCTACATCATAACTCGGAATCTAACTCGGAATCTACTGCGCCTACATCATAACTCGGAATCTACTGCGCCTACATCATAACTCGGAATCTAACTCGGAATCTACTGCGCCTACATCATAACTCGGAATCTAACTCGGAATCTACTGCGCCTACATCATAACTCAGAATCTAACTCGGAATCTACTGCGCCTACATCATAACTCGGAATCTACTGCGCTTACATCATAACTCAGAATCTACTGCGCCTACATCATAACTCGGAATCTAACTCGGAATCTACTGCGCCTACATCATAACTCGGAATCTACTGCGCCTACATCATAACTCGGAATCTACTGCGCCTACATCATAACTTGGAATCTAACTCGGAATCTACTGCGTCTACATCTTAACTTGAATCTACTGCGCCTACATCATAACTCGGAATCTAACTCGGAATCTACTGCGCCTACATCATAACTCGGAATCTACTGCGCCTACATCATAACTCGGAATCTAACTCGGAATCTACTGCGCCTACATCATAACTCGGAATCTACTGCACCTAAATCATAACTCGGAATCTAACTCGGAATCTACTGCGCCTACATCATAACTCGGAATCTACTGCGCCTACATCATAACTCGGAATCTAACTCGGAATCTACTGCGCCTACATCATAATTCGGAATCTACTGCGCCTACATCATAACTCGGAATCTAACTCGGAATCTACTGCGCCTACATCATAACTCGGAATCTAACTCGGAATCCATTGCGCCTACATCATAACTCGGAATCTACTGCGCCTACATCATAACTCGGAATCTAACTCGGAATCTACTGCGCCTACATCATAATTCGGAATCTACTGCGCCTACATCATAACTCGGAATCTAACTCGGAATCTACTGCGCCTACATCATAACTCGGAATCTAACTCGGACTCTACTGCGCCTGCATCATAACTCGGAATCTACTGCGCCTACATCATAACTCGGAATCTAACTCTGAATTTACTGCGCCTACATCATAACTCGGAATCTACTGCGCCTACATCATAACTCGGAATCTAACTCGGACTCTACTGCGCCTGCATCATAACTCGGAATCTACTGCGCCTACATCATAACTCGGAATCTAACTCTGGATTTACTGCGCCTACATCATAACTCGGAATCTACTGCGCCTACATCATAACTCGGAATCTACTGCGCCAACATCATAACTCGGAATCTAACTCGGAATCTACTGCGCCTACATCATAACTCGGAATCTACTGCGCCTACATCATAACTCGGAATCTAACTCGGAATCTACTGCGCCTACATCATAACTCGGAATCTACTGCGCCTACATCATAACTCGGAATCTAACTCGGAATCTACTGCGCCTACATCATAACTCGGAATCTACTGCGCCTACATCATAACTCGGAATCTAACTCGGAATCTACTGCGCCTACATCATAACTCGGAATCTACTGCGCCTACATCATAACTCGGAATCTAACTCGGAATCTACTGCGCCTACACCATAACTCGGAATCTACTGCGCCTACATCATAACTCGGAATCTAACTCGGAATCTACTGCGCCTACATCATAACTCGGAATCTAACTCGGAATCTACTGCGCCTACATCATAACTCGGAATCTACTGCGCCTACATCATAACTCGGAATCTAACTCGGAATCTACTGCGCCTACATCATAACTCGGAATCTAACTCGGAATCTACTGCGCCTACATCATAACTCAGAATCTAACTCGGAATCTACTGCGCCTACATCATAACTCGGAATCTACTGCGCTTACATCATAACTCAGAATCTACTGCGCCTACATCATAACTCGGAATCTACTGCGCCTACATCATAACTCAGAATCTAACTCGGAATCTACTGCGCCTACATCATAACTCGGAATCTACTGCGCCTAAATCATAACTCGGAATCTAACTCGGAATCTACTGCGCCTACATCATAGCTCGGAATCTACTGCGCCTACATCATAACTCGGAATCTAACTCGGAATCTACTGCGCCTACATCATAATTCGGAATCTACTGCGCCTACATCATAACTCGGAATCTAACTCGGAATCTACTGCGCCTACATCATAACTTGGAATCTAACTCGGAATCCATTGCGCTTACATCATAACTCGGAATCTACTGCGCCTACATCATAACTCGGAATCTAACTCGGAATCTACTGCGCCTACATCATAATTCGGAATCTACTGCGCCTACATCATAACTCGGAATCTAACTCGGAATCTACTGCGCCTACATCATAACTCGGAATCTAACTCGGACTCTACTGCGCCTGCATCATAACTCGGACTCTACTGCGCCTACATCATAACTCGGAATCTAACTCGGAATCTACTGCGCCTACATCATAACTCGGAATCTACTGTGCCTACATCATAACTCGGAATCTAACTCGGAATCTACTGCGCCTACATCATAACTCGGAATCTACTGCGCCTACATCATAACTCGGAATCTTACTCGGAATCTACTGCGCCTACATCATAACTCGGAATCTACTGCGCCTACATCATAACTCGGAATCTAACTCGGAATCTACTGCGCCTACATCATAACTCGGAATCTACTGCGCCTACATCATAACTCGGAATCTAACTCGGAATCTACTGCGCCTACATCATAACTCGGAATCTACTGCGCCTACATCATAACTCGGAATCTAACTCGGAATCTACTGCGCCTACATCATAACTCGGAATCTACTGCGCCTACATCATAACTTGGAATCTAACTCGGAATCTACTGCGCCTACATCATAACTTGAATCTACTGCGCCTACATCATAACTCGGAATCTAACTCGGAATCTACTGCGCCTACATCATAACTCGGAATCTACTGCGCCTACATCATAACTCGGAATCTAACTCAGAATCTACTGCGCCTACATCATAACTCGGAATCTACTGCGCCTACATCATAACTCGGAATCTAACTCGGAATCTACTGCGCCTACATCATAACTCAGAATCTAACTCGGAATCTACTGCGCCTACATCATAACTCGGAATCTACTGCGCCTACATCATAACTTGGAATCTAACTCGGAATCTACTGCGCCTACATCATAACTTGAATCTACTGCGCCTACATCATAACTCGGAATCTAACTCGGAATCTACTGCGCCTACATCATAACTCGGAATCTACTGCGCCTACATCATAACTCGGAATCTAACTCGGAATCTACTGCGCCTACATCATAACTCGGAATCTACTGCGCCTACATCATAACTCGGAATCTAACTCGGAATCTACTGCGCCTACATCATAACTCGGAATCTACTGCGCCTACATCATAACTCGGAATCTAACTCGGAATCTACTGCGCCTACATCATAATTCGGAATCTACTGCGCCTACATCATAACTCGGAATCTAACTCGGAATCTACTGCGCCTACATCATAACTTGGAATCTAACTCGGAATCTACTGCGCCTACATCATAACTCGGAATCTACTGCGCCTACATCATAACTCGGAATCTAACTCGGAATCTACTGCGCCTACATCATAACTCGGAATCTACTGCGCCTACATCATAACTTGGAATCTAACTCGGAATCTACTGCGCCTACATCATAACTTGAATCTACTGCGCCTACATCATAACTCGGAATCTAACTCGGAATCTACTGCGCCTACATCATAACTCGGAATCTACTGCGCCTAAATCATAACTCGGAATCTAACTCGGAATCTACTGCGCCTACATCATAACTCGGAATCTACTGTGCCTACATCATAACTCGGAATCTAACTCGGAATCTACTGCGCCTACATCATAACTCGGAATCTACTGCGCCTAAATCATAACTCGGAATCTAACTCGGAATCTACTGCGCCTACATCATAACTCGGAATCTACTGCGCCTACATCATAACTCGGAATCTAACTCGGAATCTACTGCGCCTACATCATAACTCGGAACCTACTGCGCCTACATCATAACTCGGAATCTAATGCGCCTACATCATAACTCGGAATCTAACTCGGAATCTACAGCGCCTACATCATAACTCGGAATCTAACTCGGAATCTACTGCGCCTACATCATAACTCAGAATCTAACTCGGAATCTACTGCGCCTACATCATAACTCGGAATCTACTGCGCCTACATCATAACTCGGAATCTAACTCGGAATCTACTGCGCCTACATCATAACTCGGAATCTACTGCGCCTACATCATAACTCGGAATCTAACTCGGAATCTACTGCGCCTACATCATAACTCGGAATCTACTGCGCCTACATCATAACTCGGAATCTAACTCGGAATCTACTGCGCCTACATCATAACTCGGAATCTACTGCGCCTACATCATAACCGGGAATCTACTGCGCCTACATCATAACTCGGAATCTAACTCGGAATCTACTGCGCCTACATCATAACTCGGCATCTACTGCGCCTACATCATAACTCGGAATCTAACTCGGAATCTACTGCGCCTACATCATAACTCGGAATCTAACTCGGAATCTACTGCGCCTACATCATAACTCGGAATCTACTGCGCCTACATCATAACTCGGAATCTAACTCGGAATCTACTGCGCCTACATCATAACTCGGAATCTACTGCGCCTACATCATAACTCGGAATCTAACTCGGAATCTACTGCGCCTACATCATAACTTGGAATCTAACTCGGAATCTATTGCGCCTACATCATAACTTGAATCTACTGCGCCTACATCATAACTCGGAATCTAACTCGGAAACTACTGCGCCTACATCATAACTCGGAATCTACTGCGCCTACATCATAACTCGGAATCTACTGCGCCTACATCATAACTCGGAATCTAACTCGGAATCTACTGCGCCTACATCATAACTCGGAATCTACTGCGCCGACATCATAACTCGGAATCTAACTCGGAATCTACTGCGCCTACATCATAACTCGGAATCTACTGCGCCTACATCATAACTCGGAATCTAACTCGGAATCTACTGCGCCTACATCATAACTCGGAATCTACTGCGCCTACATCATAACTCGGAATCTAACTCGGAATCTACTGCTCCTACATCATAACTCGGAATCTACTGCGCCTACATCATAACTCGGAATCTATCTCGGAATCTACTGCGTCTACACCATAACTCGGAATCTACTGCGCCTACATCATAACTCGGAATCTAATTCGGAATCTACTGCGCCTACATCATAACTCGGAATCTAACTCGGAATCTACTGCGCCTACATCATAACTCGGAATCTACTGCGCCTACATCATAACTCGGAATCTAACTCGGAATCTACTGCGCCTACATCATAACTCGGAATCTAACTCGGAATCTACTGCGCCTACATCATAACTCAGAATCTAACTCGGAATCTACTGCGCCTACATCATAACTCGGAATCTACTGCGCTTACATCATAACTCAGAATCTACTGCGCCTACATCATAACTCGGAATCTAACTCGGAATCTACTGCGCCTACATCATAACTCGGAATCTACTGCGCCTACATCATAACTCGGAATCTACTGCGCCTACATCATAACTTGGAATCTAACTCGGAATCTACTGCGTCTACATCTTAACTTGAATCTACTGCGCCTACATCATAACTCGGAATCTAACTCGGAATCTACTGCGCCTACATCATAACTCGGAATCTACTGCGCCTACATCATAACTCAGAATCTAACTCGGAATCTACTGCGCCTACATCATAACTCGGAATCTACTGCACCTAAATCATAACTCGGAATCTAACTCGGAATCTACTGCGCCTACATCATAACTCGGAATCTACTGCGCCTACATCATAACTCGGAATCTAACTCGGAATCTACTGCGCCTACATCATAATTCGGAATCTACTGCGCCTACATCATAACTCGGAATCTAACTCGGAATCTACTGCGCCTACATCATAACTTGGAATCTAACTCGGAATCCATTGCGCCTACATCATAACTCGGAATCTACTGCGCCTACATCATAACTCGGAATCTAACTCGGAATCTACTGCGCCTACATCATAATTCGGAATCTACTGCGCCTACATCATAACTCGGAATCTAACTCGGAATCTACTGCGCCTACATCATAACTCGGAATCTAACTCGGACTCTACTGCGCCTGCATCATAACTCGGAATCTACTGCGCCTACATCATAACTCGGAATCTAACTCGGAATTTACTGCGCCTACATCATAACTCGGAATCTACTGCGCCTACATCATAACTCGGAATCTAACTCGGAATCTACTGCGCCTACATCATAACTCGGAATCTACTGCGCCTACATCATAACTCGGAATCTAACTCGGAATCTACTGCGCCTACATCATAACTCGGAATCTACTGCGCCTACATCATAACTCGGAATCTACTGCGCCTACATCATAACTTGGAATCTAACTCGGAATCTATTGCGCCTACATCATAACTCGGAATCTACTGCGCCTACATCATAACTCGGAATCTAACTCGGAATCTACTGCGCCTACATCATAATTCGGAATCTACTGCGCCTACATCATAACTCGGAATCTAATTCGGAATCTACTGCGCCTACATCATAACTCGGAATCTAACTCGGAAACTACTGCGCCTACATCATAACTCGGAATCTACTGCGCCTACATCATAACTCGGAATCTACTGCGCCTACATCATAACTCGGAATCTAACTCGGAATCTACTGCGCCTACATCATAACTCGGAATCTACTGCGCCTACATCATAACTCGGAATCTAACTCGGAATCTACTGCGCCTACATCATAACTCGGAATCTAACTCGGAAACTACTGCGCCTACATCATAACTCGGAATCTACTGCGCCTACATCATAACTCGGAATCTACTGCACCTACATCATAACTCGGAATCTATCTCGGAATCTACTGCGCCTACATCATAACTCGGAATCTACTGCGCCTACATCATAGCTCGGAATCTACCTCGGAATCTACTGCGCCTACATCATAACTCGGAATCTACTGCGCCTACATCATAACTCGGAATCTAACTCGGAATCTACTGCGCCTACATCATAACTCGGAATCTACTGCGCCTACATCATAACTCGGAATCTACTGCGCCTACATCATAACTTGGAATCTAACTCGGAATCTACTGCGCCTACATCATAACTTGAATCTACTGCGCCTACATCATACCTCGGAATCTAACTCGGAATCTACTGCGCCTACATCATAACTCGGAATCTACTGCGCCTACATCATAACTCGGAATCTAACTCGGAATCTACTGCGCCTACATCATAACTCGGAATCTACTGCGCCTACATCATAACTCGGAATCTAACTCGGAATCTACTGCGCCTACATCATAACTCGGAATCTACTGCGCCTACATCATAACTCGGAATCTAACTCGGAATCTACTGCGCCTACATCATAACTCGGAATCTACTGCGCCTACATCATAACTCGGAATCTAACTCGGAATCTACTGCGCCTACATCATAACTCGGAATCTACTGCGCCTACATCATAACTCGGAATCTAACTCGGAATCTACTGCGCCTACATCATAACTCGGAATCTACTGCGCCTACATCATAACTTGGAATCTAACTCGGAATCTACTGCACCTACATCATAACTTGAATCTACTGCGCCTACATCATAACTCGGAATCTAACTCGGAATCTACTGCGCCTACATCATAACTCGGAATCTACTGCGCCTACATCATAACTTGGAATCTAACTCGGAATCTACTGCGCCTACATCATAACTCGGAATCTACTGCGCCTACATCATAACTCGGAATCTAACTCGGAATCTACTGCGCCTACATCATAACTCGGAATCTACTGCGCCTACATCATAACTCGGAATCTAACTCGGAATCTACTGCGCCTACATCATAACTCGGAATCTACTGCGCCTACATCATAACTTGGAATCTAACTCGGAATCTACTGCGCCTACATCATAACTTGAATCTACTGCGCCTACATCATAACTCGGAATCTAATTCGGAATCTACTGCGCCTACATCATAACTCGGAATCTACTGCGCCTACATCATAACTCGGAATCTAACTCAGAATCTACTGCGCCTACATCATAACTCGGAATCTACTGCGCCTAAATCATAACTCGGAATCTAACTCGGAATCCACTGCGCCTACATCATAACTCGGAATCTACTGCGCCTAAATCATAACTCGGAATCTAACTCGGAATCTACTGCGCCTACATCATAACTCGGAATCTACTGCGCCTACATCATAACTCGGAATCTAACTCGGAATCTACTGCGCCTACATCATAACTCAGAATCTAACTCGGAATCTACTGCGCCTACATCATAACTCGGAATCTACTGCGCCTACATCATAACTCGGAATCTAACTCGGAATCCACTGCGCCTACATCATAACTCGGAATCTACTGCGCCTAAATCATAACTCGGAATCTAACTCGGAATCTACTGCGCCTACATCATAACTCGGAATCTACTGCGCCTACATCATAACTCGGAATCTAACTCGGAATCTACTGCGCCTACATCATAACTCAGAATCTAACTCGGAATCTACTGCGCCTACATCATAACTCAGAATCTAACTCGGAATCTACTGCGCCTACATCATAACTCGGAATCTACTGCGCCTACATCATAACTCGGAATCTAACTCGGAATCTACTGCGCCTACATCATAACTCGGAATCTACTGCGCCTACATCATAACTAAGAATCTAACTCGGAATCTACTGCGCCTACATCATAACTCGGAATCTACTGCGCCTACATCATAACTCGGAATCTAACTCGGAATCTACTGCGCCTACATCATAACTCGGAATCTACTGCGCCTACATCATAACTCGGAATCTACTGCGCCTACATCATAACTTGGAATCTAACTCGGAATCTACTGCGCCTACATCATAACTTGAGTCTACTGCGCCTACATCATACCTCGGAATCTAACTCGGAATCTACTGCGCCTACATCATAACTCGGAATCTACTGCGCCTACATCATAACTCGGAATCTAACTCGGAATCTACTGCGCCTACATCATAACTCGGAATCTACTGCGCCTACATCATAACTCGGAATCTAACTCGGAATCTACTGCGCCTACATCATAACTCGGAATCTACTGCGCCTACATCATAACTCGGAATCTAACTCGGAATCTACTGCGCCTACATCATAATTCGGAATCTACTGCGCCTACATCATAACTCGGAATCTAACTCGGAATCTACTGCGCCTACATCATAACTTGGAATCTAACTCGGAATCTACTGCGCCTACATCATAACTCGGAATCTACTGCGCCTACATCATAACTCGGAATCTAACACGGAATCTACTGCGCCTACATCATAACTCGGAATCTACTGCGCCTACATCATAACTTGGTATCTAACTCGGAATCTACTGCGCCTACATCATAACTTGAATCTACTGCGCCTACATCATAACTCGGAATCTAACTCGGAATCTACTGCGCCTACATCATAACTCGGAATCTACTGCGCCTACATCATAACTCGGAATCTAACTCGGAATCTACTGCGCCTACATCATAACTCGGAATCTACTGCGCCTAAATCATAACTCGGAATCTAACTCGGAATCTACTGCGCCTACATCATAACTCGGAATCTACTGCGCCTACATCATAACTCGGAATCTAACTCGGAATCTACTGCGCCTACATCATAATTCGGAATCTACTGCGCCTACATCATAACTCGGAATCTAACTCGGAATCTACTGCGCCTACATCATAACTTGGAATCTAACTCGGAATCTATTGCGCCTACATCATAACTCGGAATCTACTGCGCCTACATCATAACTCGGAATCTAACTCGGAATCTACTGCGCCTACATCATAATTCGGAATCTACTGCGCCTACATCATAACTCGGAATCTAACTCGGAATCTACTGCGCCTACATCATAACTCGGAATCTAACTCGGACTCTACTGCGCCTACATCATAATTCGGAATCTACTGCGCCTACATCATAACTCGGAATCTAACTCGGAATCTACTGCGCCTACATCATAACTCGGAATCTAACTCGGACTCTACTGCTCCTGCATCATAACTCGGAATCTACTGCTCCTACATCATAACTCGGAATCTAACTCGGAATCTACTGCGCCTACATCATAACTCGGAATCTACTGCGCCTACATCATAACTCGGAATCTAACTCGGAATCTACTGCGCCTACATCATAACTCGGAATCTACTGCGTCTACATCATAACTTGGAATCTACTGCGCCTACATCATAACTCGGAATCTACTGCGCCTACATCATAACTCGGAATCTAACTCGGAATCTACTGCGCCTACATCATAACTCGGAATCTACTGCGCCTACATCATAACTCGGAATCTAACTCGGAATCTACTGCGCCTACATCATAACTCGGAATCTACTGCGCCTACATCATAACTCGGAATCTAACTCGGAATCTACTGCGCCTACATCATAACTCGGAATCTACTGCGCCTACATCATAACTTGGAATCTAACTCGGAATCTACTGCGCCTACATCATAACTTGAATCTACTGCGCCTACATCATAACTCGGAATCTAACTCGGAATCTACTGCGCCTACATCATAACTCGGAATCTACTGCGCCTACATCATAACACGGAATCTAACTCAGAATCTACTGCGCCTACATCATAACTCGGAATCTACTGCGCCTAAATAATAACTCGGAATCTAACTCGGAATCCACTGCGCCTACATCATAACTCGGAATCTACTGCGCCTACATCATAATTCGGAATCTACTGCGCCTACATCATAACTCGGAATCTAACTCGGAATCTACTGCGCCTACATCATAACTTGGAATCTAACTCGGAATCTACTGCGCCTACATCATAACTCGGAATCTACTGCGCCTACATCATAACTCGGAATCTACTGCGCCTACATCATAACTTGGAATCTAACTCGGAATCTACTGCGCCTACATCATAACTCGGAATCTACTGCGCCTACATCATAACTCGGAATCTAACTCGGAATCTACTGCGCCTACATCATAACTCGGAATCTACTGCGCCTACATCATAACTCGGAATCTACTGCGCCTACATCATAACTTGGAATCTAACTCGGAATCTATTGCGCCTACATCATAACTCGGAATCTACTGCGCCTACATCATAACTCGGAATCTAACTCGGAATCTACTGCGCCTACATCATAATTCGGAATCTACTGCGCCTACATCATAACTCGGAATCTAACTCGGAATCTACTGCGCCTACATCATAACTCGGAATCTAACTCGGAAACTACTGCGCCTACATCATAACTCGGAATCTACTGCGCCTACATCATAACTCGGAATCTAACTCGGAATCTACTGCGCCTACATCATAACTCGGAATCTACTGCGCCTACATCATAACTCGGAATCTAACTCGGAATCTACTGCGCCTACATCATAACTCGGAATCTAACTCGGAAACTACTGCGCCTACATCATAACTCGGAATCTACTGCGCCTACATCATAACTCGGAATCTACTGCGCCTACATCATAACTCGGAATCTATCTCGGAATCTACTGCGCCTACATCATAACTCGGAATCTACTGCGCCTACATCATAGCTCGGAATCTAACTCGGAATCTACTGCGCCTACATCATAACTCGGAATCTACTGCGCCTACATCATAACTCGGAATCTAACTCGGAATCTACTGCGCCTACATCATAACTCGGAATCTACTGCGCCTACATCATAACTCGGAATCTACTGCGCCTACATCATAACTCGGAATCTAACTCGGAATATACTGCGCCTACATCATAACTCGAAATCTAACTCGGAATCTACTGCGCCTACATCATAACTCGGAATCTACTGCGCCTACATCATAACTCGGAATCTACTGCGCCTACATCATAACTCGGAATCTAACTCGGAATCTACTGCGCCTACATCATAACTCGGAATCTAACTCGGAATCTACTGCGCCTACATCATAACTCGGAATCTACTGCGCCTACATCATAACTCGGAATCTAACTCGGAATCTACTGCGCCTACATCATAACTCGGAATCTACTGCGCCTACATCATAACTCGGAATCTAACTCGGAATCTACTGCGCCTACATCATAACTCGGAATCTACTGCGCCTACATCATAACTCGGAATCTAACTCGGAATCCACTGCGCCTACATCATAACTCGGAATCTAACTCGGAATCTACTGCGCCTACATCATAACTCAGAATCTAACTCGGAATCTACTGCGCCTACATCATAACTCGGAATCTACTGCGCCTACATCATAACTTGGAATCTAACTCGGAATCTACTGCGCCTACATCATAACTTGAATCTACTGCGCCTACATCATAACTCGGAATCTAACTCGGAATCTACTGCGCCTACATCATAACTCGGAATCTAACTCGGAATCTACTGCGCCTACATCATAACTCGGAATCTACTGCGCCTACATCATAACTCGGAATCTAACTCGGAATCTACTGCGCCTACATCATAACTCGGAATCTACTGCGCCTACATCATAACTCGGAATCTAACTCGGAATCTACTGCGCCTACATCATAATTCGGAATCTACTGCGCCTACATCATAACTCGGAATCTAACTCGGAATCTACTGCGCCTACATCATAACTTGGAATCTAACTCGGAATCTACTGCGCCTACATCATAACTCGGAATCTACTGCGCCTACATCATAACTCGGAATCTAACTCGGAATCTACTGCGCCTACATCATAACTCGGAATCTACTGCGCCTACATCATAACTTGGTATCTAACTCGGAATCTACTGCGCCTACATCATAACTCGGAATCTACTGCGCCTACATCATAACTCGGAATCTAACTCGGAATCTACTGCGCCTACATCATAACTCGGAATCTACTGCGCCTACATCATAACTCGGAATCTAACTCGGAATCTACTGCGCCTACATCATAACTCGGAATCTACTGCGCCTACATCATAACTCGGAATCTAACTCGGAATCTACTGCGCCTACATCATAATTCGGAATCTACTGCGCCTACATCATAACTCGTAATCTAACTCGGAATCTACTGCGCCTACATCATAACTTGGAATCTAACTCGGAATCTACTGCGCCTACATCATAACTCGGAATCTACTGCGCCTACATCATAACTCGGAATCTAACTCGGAATCTACTGCGCCTACATCATAACTCGGAATCTACTGCGCCTACATCATAACTTGGTATCTAACTCGGAATCTACTGCGCCTACATCATAACTCGGAATCTACTGCGCCTACATCATAACTCGGAATCTAACTCGGAATCTACTGCGCCTACATCATAACGCGGAATCTACTGCGCCTACATCATAACTCGGAATCTAACTCGGAATCTACTGCGCCTACATCATAACTCGGAATCTACTGCGCCTACATCATAACTCGGAATCTAACTCGGAATCTACTGTGCCTACATCATAACTCGGAATCTACTGCGCCTACATCATAACTCGGAATCTAACTCGGAATCTACTGCGCCTACATCATAATTCGGAATCTACTGCGCCTACATCATAACTCGGAATCTAACTCGGAATCTACTGCGCCTACATCATAACTTGGAATCTAACTCGGAATCTATTGCGCCTACATCATAACTCGGAATCTACTGCGCCTACATCATAACTCGGAATCTAACTCGGAATCTACTGCGCCTACATCATAATTCGGAATCTACTGCGCCTACATCATAACTCGGAATCTAACTCGGAATCTACTGCGCCTACATCATAACTCAGAATCTAACTCGGACTCTACTGCTCCTGCATCATAACTCGGAATCTACTGCGCCTACATCATAACTCGGAATCTAACTCGGAATCTACTGCGCCTACATCATAACTCGGAATCTACTGCGCCTACATCATAACTCGGAATCTAACTCGGAATCTACTGCGCCTACATCATAACTCAAAATCTACTGCGCCTACATCATAACTCGGAATCTAACTCGGAATCTACTGCGCCTACATCATAACTCGGAATCTACTGCGCCTACATCATAACTCGGAATCTAACTCGGAATCTACTGCGCCTACATCATAACTCGGAATCTACTGCGCCTACATCATAACTCGGAATCTAACTCGGAATCTACTGCGCCTACATCATAACTCGGAATCTACTGCGCCTACATCATAACTTGGAATCTATCTCGGAATCTACTGCGCCTACATCATAACTTGAATCTACTGCGCCTACATCATAACTCGGAATCTAACTCGGAATCTACTGCGCCTACATCATAACTCGGAATCTACTGCGCCTACATCATAACTCGGAATCTAACTCAGAATCTACTGCGCCTACATCATAACTCGGAATCTACTGCACCTAAATCATAACTCGGAATCTAACTCGGAATCCACTGCGCCTACATCATAACTCGGAATCTACTGCGCCTAAATCATAACTCGGAATCTAACTCGGAATCTACTGCGCCTACATCATAACTCGGAATCTACTGCGCCTACATCATAATTCGGAATCTACTGCGCCTACATCATAACTCGGAATCTAACTCGGAATCTACTGCGCCTACATCATAACTCGGAATCTAACTCGGAATCTACTGCGCCTACATCATAACTCGGAATCTACTGCGCCTACATCATAACTCGGAATCTAACTCGGAATCTACTGCGCCTACATCATAACTCGGAATCTACTGCGCCTACATCATAACTTGGAATCTAACTCGGAATCTACTGCGCCTACATCATAACTTGAATCTACTGCGCCTACATCATAACTCGGAATCTACCTCGGAATCTACTGCGCCTACATCATAACTCGGAATCTACTGCGCCTACATCATAACTCGGAATCTAACTCGGAATCTACTGCGCCTACATCATAACTCGGAATCTACTGCGCCTACATCATAACTCGGAATCTAACTCGGAATCTACTGCGCCTACATCATAACTCGGAATCTACTGCGCCTACATCATAACTCGGAATCTAACTCGGAATCTACTGCGCCTACATCATAACTCGGAATCTACTGCGCCTACATCATAACTCGGAATCTAACTCGGAATCTACTGCGCCTACATCATAACTCGGAATCTAACTCGGAATCTACTGCGCCTACATCATAACTCGGAATCTACTGCGCCTACATCATAACTCGGAATCTAACTCGGAATCTACTGCGCCTACATCATAACTCGGAATCTACTGCGCCTACATCATAACTCGGAATCTAACTCGGAATCTACTGCGCCTACATCATAACTCGGAATCTACTGCGCCTACATCATAACTTGGAATCTATCTCGGAATCTACTGCGCCTACATCATAACTTGAATCTACTGCGCCTACATCATAACTCGGAATCTAACTCGGAATCTACTGCGCCTACATCATAACTCGGAATCTACTGCGCCTACATCATAACTCGGAATCTAACTCAGAATCTACTGCGCCTACATCATAACTCGGAATCTACTGCACCTAAATCATAACTCGGAATCTAACTCGGAATCCACTGCGCCTACATCATAACTCGGAATCTACTGCGCCTAAATCATAACTCGGAATCTAACTCGGAATCTACTGCGCCTACATCATAACTCGGAATCTACTGCGCCTACATCATAATTCGGAATCTACTGCGCCTACATCATAACTCGGAATCTAACTCGGAATCTACTGCGCCTACATCATAACTCGGAATCTAACTCGGAATCTACTGCGCCTACATCATAACTCGGAATCTACTGCGCCTACATCATAACTCGGAATCTAACTCGGAATCTACTGCGCCTACATCATAACTCGGAATCTACTGCGCCTACATCATAACTTGGAATCTAACTCGGAATCTACTGCGCCTACATCATAACTTGAATCTACTGCGCCTACATCATAACTCGGAATCTACCTCGGAATCTACTGCGCCTACATCATAACTCGGAATCTACTGCGCCTACATCATAACTCGGAATCTAACTCGGAATCTACTGCGCCTACATCATAACTCGGAATCTACTGCGCCTACATCATAACTCGGAATCTAACTCGGAATCTACTGCGCCTACATCATAACTCGGAATCTACTGCGCCTACATCATAACTCGGAATCTAACTCGGAATCTACTGCGCCTACATCATAACTCGGAATCTACTGCGCCTACATCATAACTTGGAATCTAACTCGGAATCTACTGCGCCTACATCATAACTTGAATCTACTGCGCCTACATCATAACTCGGAATCTAACTCGGAATCTACTGCGCCTACATCATAACTCGGAATCTACTGCGCCTACATCATAACTCGGAATCTAACTCAGAATCTACTGTGCCTACATCATAACTCGGAATCTACTGCGCCTAAATCATAACTCGGAATCTACTGCGCCTAAATCATAACTCGGAATCTAACTCGGAATCTACTGCGCCTACATCATAACTCGGAATCTACTGCGCCTACATCATAACTCGGAATCTACTGCGCCTAAATCATAACTCGGAATCTAACTCGGAATCTACTGCGCCTACATCATAACTCGGAATCTACTGCGCCTACATCATAATTCGGAATCTACTGCGCCTACATCATAACTCGGAATCTAACTCGGAATCTACTGCGCCTACATCATAACTTGGAATCTAACTCGGAATCTACTGCGCCTACATCATAACTCGGAATCTACTGCGCCTACATCATAACTCGGAATCTAACTCGGAATCTACTGCGCCTACATCATAACTCGGAATCTACTGCGCCTACATCATAACTTGGAATCTAACTTGGAATCTACTGCGCCTACATCATAACTTGAATCTACTGCGCCTACATCATAACTCGGAATCTAACTCGGAATCTACTGCGCCTACATCATAACTCGGAATCTACTGCGCCTACATCATAACTCGGAATCTAACTCGGAATCTACTGCGCCTACATCATAACTCGGAATCTACTGCGCCTAAATCATAACTCGGAATCTAACTCGGAATCTACTGCGCCTACATCATAACTCGGAATCTACTGCGCCTACATCATAACTCGGAATCTAACTCGGAATCTACTGCGCCTACATCATAATTCGGAATCTACTGCGCCTACATCATAACTCGGAATCTAACTCGGAATCTACTGCGCCTACATCATAACTTGGAATCTAACTCGGAATCTATTGCGCCTACATCATAACTCGGAATCTACTGCGCCTACATCATAACTCGGAATCTAACTCGGAATCTACTGCGCCTACATCATAATTCGGAATCTACTGCGCCTACATCATAACTCGGAATCTAACTCGGAATCTACTGCGCCTACATCATAACTCGGAATCTAACTCGGACTCTACTGCTCCTGCATCATAACTCGGAATCTACTGCGCCTACATCATAACTCGGAATCTAACTCGGAATCTACTGCGCCTACATCATAACTCGGAATCTACTGTGCCTACATCATAACTCGGAATCTAACTCGGAATCTACTGCGCCTACATCATAACTCAAAATCTACTGCGCCTATATCATAACTCAGAATCTAACTCGGAATCTACTGCGCCTACATCATAACTCGGAATCTACTGCGCCTACATCATAACTCGGAATCTAACTCGGAATCTACTGCGCCTACATCATAACTCGGAATCTACTGCGCCTACATCATAACTCGGAATCTAACTCGGAATCTACTGTGCCTACATCATAACTCGGAATCTACTGCGCCTACATCATAACTTGGAATCTAACTCGGAATCTACTGCGCCTACATCATAACTTGAATCTACTGCGCCTACATCATAACTCGGAATCTAACTCGGAATCTACTGCGCCTACATCATAACTCGGAATCTACTGCGCCTAAATCATAACTCGGAATCTAACTCGGAATCCACTGCGCCTACATCATAACTCGGAATCTACTGCGCCTACATCATAACTCGGAATCTAACTCGGAATCTACTGTGCCTACATCATAACTCGGAATCTACTGCGCCTACATCATAACTCAGAAACTACTGCGCCTACATCATAACTCGGAATATAACTCGGAATCTACTGCGCCTACATCATAACTCAGAATCTAACTTGGAATCTACTGCGCCTACATCATAACTCAGAATCTAACTCGGAATCTACTGCGCCTACATCATAACTCGGAATCTACTGCGCCTACATCATAACTCGGAATCTAACTCGGAATCTACTGCGCCTACATCATAACTCGGAATCTACTGCGCCTATATCATAACTAAGAATCTAACTCGGAATCTACTGCGCCTACATCATAACTCGGAATCTACTGCGCCTACATCATAACTCGGAATCTAACTCGGAATCTACTGCGCCTACATCATAACTCGGAATCTACTGCGCCTACATCATAACCGGGAATCTACTGCGCCTACATCATAACTCGGAATCTAACTCGGAATCTACTGCGCCTACATCATAACTCGGAATCTACTGCGCCTACATCATAACTCGGAATCTATCTCGGAATCTACTGCGCCTACATCATAACTCGGAATCTAACTCGGAATCTACTGCGCCTACATCATAACTCGGAATCTAACTCGGAATCTACTGCGCCTACATCATAACTCGGAATCTACTGCGCCTACATCATAACTTGGAATCTAACTCGGAATCTATTGCGCCTACATCATAACTCGGAATCTACTGCGCCTACATCATAACTCGGAATCTAACTCGGAATCTACTGCGCCTACATCATAATTCGGAATCTACTGCGCCTACATCATAACTCGGAATCTAACTCGGAATCTACTGCGCCTACATCATAACTCGGAATCTAACTCGGAATCTACTGCGCCTACATCATAACTCGGAATCTACTGCGCCTAAATCATAACTCGGAATCTAACTCGGAATCTACTGCGCCTACATCATAACTCAGAATCTACTGCGCCTACATCATAACTCGGAATCTACTGCGCCTACATCATAACTCGGAATCTAACTCGGAATCTACTGCGCCTACATCATAACTCGGAATCTACTGCGCCTACGTCATAGCTCGGAATCTAACTCGGAATCTACTGCGCCTACATCATAACTCGGAATCTACTGCGCCTACATCATAACTCGGAATCTAACTCGGAATCTACTGCGCCTACATCATAACTCGGAATCTACTGCGCCTACATCATAACTCGGAATCTACTGCGCCTACATCATAACTCGGAATCTAACTCGGAATCTACTGCGCCTACATCATAACTCGGAATCTAACTCGGAATCTATTGCGCCTACATCATAACTCGGAATCTACTGCGCCTACATCATAACTCGGAATCTACTGCGCCTACATCATAACTCGGAATCTACTGCGCCTACATCATAACTCGGAATCTAACTCGGAATCTACTGCGCCTACATCATAACTAGGAATCTAATCCGGAATCTACTGCGCCTACATCATAACTCGGAATCTAACTCGGAATCTACTGCGCCTACATCATAACTCGGAATCTACTGCGCCTACATCATAACTCGGAATCTACTGCGCCTACATCATAACTCGGAATCTAACTCGGAATCTACTGCGCCTACATCATAACTCGGAATCTAACTCGGAATCTACTGCGCCTACATCATAACTCAAAATCTACTGCGCCTACATCATAACTCGGAATCTAACTCGGAATCTACTGCGCCTACATCATAACTCGGAATCTACTGCGCCTACATCATAACTCGGAATCTAACTCGGAATCTACTGCGCCTACATCATAACTCGGAATCTACTGCGCCTACATCATAACTCGGAATCTAACTCGGAATCTACTGCGCCTACATCATAACTCGGAATCTACTGCGCCTAAATCATAACTCGGAATCTAACTCGGAATCTACTGCGCCTACATCATAACTCGGAATCTACTGCGCCTACATCATAACTCGGAATCTAACTCGGAATCTACTGCGCCTACATCATAACTCGGAATCTACTGCGCCTACATCATAACTCGGAATCTAAATCGGAATCTACTGCGCCTACATCATAACTCAGAATCTAACTCGGAATCTACTGCGCCTACATCATAACTCAGAATCTAACTCGGAATCTACTGCGCCTACATCATAATTCGGAATCTACTGCGCCTACATCATAACTCGGAATCTAACTCGGAATCTACTGCGCCTACATCATAACTCGGAATCTACTGCGCCTACATCATAACTCGGAATCTAACTCGGAATCTACTGCGCCTACATCATAACTTGGAATCTACTGCGCCTACATCATAACTCGGAATCTAACTCGGAATCTACTGCGCCTACATCATAACTCGGAATCTACTGCGCCTACATCATAACCGGGAATCTACTGCGCCTACATCATAACTTGGAATCTAACTCGGAATCTACTGCGCCTACATCATAACTCGGAATCTAACTCGGAATCTACTGCGCCTACATCATAACTCGGAATCTACTGCGCCTACATCATAACTCGGAATCTAACTCGGAATCTACTGCGCCTACATCATAACTCGGAATCTAACTCGGAATCTACTGCGCCTACATCATAACTCGGAATCTACTGCGCCTAAATCATAACTCGGAATCTAACTCGGAATCTACTGCGCCTACATCATAACTCGGAATCTACTGCGCCTACATCATAACTCGGAATCTAACTCGGAATCTACTGCGCCTACATCATAACTCGGAATCTACTGCGCCTACATCATAACTCGGAATCTAACTCGGAATCTACTGCGCCTACATCATAACTCGGAATCTAACTCGGAATCTACTGCGCCTACATCATAACTCGGAATCTACTGCGCCTACATCATAACTCGGAATCTAACTCGGAATCTACTGGGCCTACATCATAACTCGGAATCTACTGCGCCTACATCATAACTCGGAATCTAACTCGGAATCTACTGCGCCTACATCATAACTCGGAATCTACTGCGCCTACATCATAACTCGGAATCTAACTCGGAATCTACTGCGCCTACATCATAACTCGGAATCTAACTCGGAATCTACTGCGCCTACATCATAACTCGGAATCTACTGCGCCTACATCATAACTCGGAATCTAACTCGGAATCTACTGCGCCTACATCATAACTCGGAATCTAACTCGGAATCTACTGCGCCTACATCATAACTCGGAATCGAACTCGGAATCTACTGCGCCTACATCATAACTCGGAATCTACTGCGCCTACATCATAACTCGGAATCTAACTCGGAATCTACTGCGCCTACATCATAACTCGGAATCTAACTCGGAATCTACTGCGCCTACATCATAACTCGGAATCGAACTCGGAATCTATTGCGCCTACATCATAACTCGGAATCTACTGCGCCTACATCATAACTCGGAATCTACTGCGCCTACATCATAACTCGGAATCTAACTCGGAATCTACTGCGCCTACATCATGACTAGGAATCTAATCCGGAATCTACTGCGCCTAAATCATAACTCGGAATCTAACTCGGAATCTACTGCGCCTACATCATAACTCGGAATCTACTGCGCCTACATCATAACTCGGAATCTAACTCGGAATCTACTGCGCCTACATCATAACTCGGAATCTAACTCGGAATCTACTGCGTTTACATCATAACTCAAAATCTACTGCGCCTACATCATAACTCGGAATCTAACTCGGAATCTACTGCGCCTACATCATAACTTGGAATCTACTGCGCCTACATCATAACTCGGAATCTAACTCGGAATCTACTGCGCCTACATCATAACTCGGAATCTACTGCGCCTACATCATAACTCGGAATCTAACTCGGAATCTACTGCGCCTACATCATAACTCGGAATCTACTGCGCCTAAATCATAACTCGGAATCTAACTCGGAATCTACTGCGCCTACATCATAACTCGGAATCTACTGCGCCTACATCATAACTCGGAATCTAACTCGGAATCTACTGCGCCTACATCATAACTCGGAATCTACTGCGCCTACATCATAACTCGGAATCTACTGCGCCTACATCATAACTCGGAATCTAAATCGGAATCTACTGCGCCTACATCATAACTCAGAATCTAACTCGGAATCTACTGCGCCTACATCATAATTCGGAATCTACTGCGCCTACATCATAACTCGGAATCTAACTCGGAATCTACTGCGCCTACATCATAACTCGGAATCTACTGCGCCTACATCATAACTCGGAATCTAACTCGGAATCTACTGCGCCTACATCATAACTCGGAATCTACTGCGCCTACATCATAACTCGGAATCTAACTCGGAATCTACTGCGCCTACATCATAACGCGGAATCTACTGCGCCTACATCATAACCGGGAATCTACTGCGCCTACATCATAACTCGGAATCTAACTCGGAATCTACTGCGCCTACATCATAACTCGGAATCTAACTCGGAATCTACTGCGCCTACATCATAACTCGGAATCTAACTCGGAATCTACTGCGCCTACATCATAACTCGGAATCTAACTCGGAATCTACTGCGCCTACATCATAACTCGGAATCTACTGCGCCTAAATCATAACTCGGAATCTAACTCGGAATGTACTGCGCCTACATCATAACTCGGAATCTACTGCGCCTACATCATAACTCGGAATCTAACTCGGAATCTACTGCGCCTACATCATAACTCGGAATCTACTGCGCCTACATCATAACTCGGAATCTAACTCGGAATCTACTGCGCCTACATCATAACTCGGAATCTAACTCGGAATCTACTGCGCCTACATCATAACTCGGAATCTACTGCGCCTACATCATAACTTGGAATCTAACTTGGAATCTATTGCGCCTACATCATAACTCGGAATCTACTGCGCCTACATCATAACTCGGAATCTAACTCGGAATCTACTGCGCCTACATCATAATTCGGAATCTACTGCGCCTACATCATAACTCGGAATCTAACTCGGAATCTACTGCGCCTACATCATAACTCGGAATCTACTGCGCCTACATCATAACTCGGAATCTAACTCGGAATCTACTGCGCCTACATCATAACTCGGAATCTACTGCGCCTACATCATAACTCGGAATCTAACTCGGAATCTACTGCGCCTACATCATAACTCGGAATCTACTGCGCCTAAATCATAACTCGGAATCTAACTCGGAATCTACTGCGCCTACATCATAACTCGGAATCTACTGCGCCTACATCATAACTCGGAATCTAACTCGGAATCTACTGCGCCTACATCATAACTCGGAATCTACTGCGCCTACATCATAACTCGGAATCTACTGCGCCTACATCATAACTCGGAATCTAAATCGGAATCTACTGCGCCTACATCATAACTCAGAATCTAACTCGGAATCTACTGCGCCTACATGATAACTCAGAATCTAACTCGGAATCTACTGCGCCTACATCATAATTCGGAATCTACTGCGCCTACATCATAACTCGGAATCTAACTCGGAATCTACTGCGCCTACATCATAACTCGGAATCTACTACGCCTACATCATAACTAAGAATCTAACTCGGAATCTACTGCGCCTACATCATAACTCGGAATCTACTGCGCCTACATCATAACTCGGAATCTAACACGGAATCTACTGCGCCTACATCATAACTCGGAATCTACTGCGCCTACATCATAACCGGGAATCTACTGCGCCTACATCATAACTTGGAATCTAACTCGGAATCTATTGCGCATACATCATAACTCGGAATCTACTGCGCCTACATCATAACTCGGAATCTAACTCGGAATCTACTGCGCCTACATCATAACTCGGAATCTAACTCGGAATCTACTGCGCCTACATCATAACTCGGAATCTACTGCGCCTAAATCATAACTCGGAATCTAACTCGGAATCTACTGCGCCTACATCATAACTCGGAATCTACTGCGCCTACATCATAACTCGGAATCTAACTCGGAATCTACTGCGCCTACATCATAACTCGGAATCTACTGCGCCTACATCATAACTCGGAATCTACTGCGCCTACATCATAACTCGGAATCTAACTCGGAATCTACTGCGCCTACATCATAACTCGGAATCTACTGCGCCTAAATCATAACTCGGAATCTAACTCGGAATCTACTGCGCCTACATCATAACTCGGAATCTACTGCGCCTACATCATAGCTCGGAATCTAACTCGGAATCGACTGCGCCTACATCATAACTCGGAATCTACTGCGCCTACATCATAACTCGGAATCTTACTCGGAATCTACTGCGCCTACATCATAACTCGGAATCTAACTCGGAATCTACTGCGCCTACATCATAACTCGGAATCTACTGCGCCTACATCATAACTCGGAATCTACTGCGCCTACATCATAACTCGGAATCTAACTCGGAATCTACTGCGCCTGCATCATAACTCGGAATCTACTGCGCCTACATCATAACTCGGAATCTAACTCGGAATCTACTGCGCCTACATCATAACTCAGAATCTACTGCGCCTACATCATAACTCGGAATCTAACTCGGAATCTACTGCGCCTACATCATAACTCGGAATCTACTGCGCCTACATCATAACTCGGAATCTAACTCGGAATCTACTGCGCTTACATCATAACTCGGAATCTACTGCGCCTACATCATAACTCGGAATCTATCTCGGAATCTACTGCGCCTACATCATAACTCGGAATCTACTGCGCCTACATCATAACTCGGAATCTAACTCGGAATCTACTGCGCCTACATCATAACTCGGTATCTACTGCGCCTACATCATAACTCGGAATCTAACTCGGAATCTACTGCGCCTACATCATAACTCGGAATCTACTGCGCCTACATCATAACTCGGAATCTAACTCGGAATCTACTGCGCCTACATCATAACTCAGAATCTACTGCGCCTAAATCATAACTCGGAATCTAACTCGGAATCTACTGCGCCTACATCATAACTCGGAATCTACTGCGCCTACATCATAACTCGGAATCTAACTCGGAATCTACTGCGCCTACATCATAACTCGGAATCTACTGCGCCTACATCATAACTCGGAATCTAACTCGGAATCTACTGCGCCTACATCATAACTCAGAATCTACTGCACCTAAATCATAACTCGGAATCTAACTCGGAATCTACTGCGCCTACATCATAACTCGGAATCTACTGCGCCTACATCATAACTCGGAATCTAACTCGGAATCTACTGCGCCTACATCATAACTCGGAATCTACTGCGCATACATCATAACTCGGAATCTAACTCGGAATCTACTGCGCCTACATCATAACTCGGAATCTACTGCGCCTACATCATAACTAAGAATCTAACTCGGAATCTACTGCGCCTACATCATAACTCGGAATCTACTGCGCCTACATCATAACTCGGAATCTAACTCGGAATCTACTGCGCCTACATCATGACTCGGAATCTACTGCGCCTACATCATAACTCGGAATCTAACTCGGAATCTACTGCGCCTACATCATAACTCGGAATCTACTGCGCCTACATCATAACTCGGAATCTAACTCGGAATCTACTGCGCCTACATCATAACTCCGAATCTACTGCGCCTAAATCATAACTCGGAATCTAACTCGGAATCTACTGCGCCTACATCATAACTCGGAATCTACTGCGCATACATCATAACTCGGAATCTAACTCGGAATCTACTGCGCCTACATCATAACTCGGAATCTACTGCGCCTACATCATAACTAAGAATCTAACTCGGAATCTACTGCGCCTACATCATAACTCGGAATCTAACTCGGAATCTACTGCGCCTACATCATAACTCGGAATCTAACTCGGAATCTACTGCGCCTACATCATAACTCGGAATCTACTGCGCCTACATCATAACTCGGAATCTAACTCGGAATCTACTGCGCCTACATCATAACTCGGAATCTACTGCGCATACATCATAACTCGGAATCTAACTCGGAATCTACTGCGCCTACATCATAACTCGGAATCTACTGCGCCTACATCATAACTAAGAATCTAACTCGGAATCTACTGCGCCTACATCATAACTCGGAATCTACTGCGCCTACATCATAACTCGGAATCTAACTCGGAATCTACTGCGCCTACATCATGACTCGGAATCTACTGCGCCTACATCATAACTCGGAATCTAACTCGGAATCTACTGCGCCTACATCATAACTCGGAATCTACTGCGCCTACATCATAACTCGGAATCTAACTCGGAATCTACTGCGCCTACATCATAACTCGGAATCTACTGTGCCTACATCATAACTCGGAATCTAACTCGGAATCTACTGCGCCTACATCATAACTCGGAATCTAACTCGGAATCTACTGCGCCTACATCATAACTCGGAATCTACTGCGCCTAAATCATAACTCGGAATCTAACTCGGAATCTACTGCGCCTACATCATAACTCGGAATCTACTGCGCCTACATCATAGCTCGGAATCTACTGCGCCTACATCATAACTCGGAATCTTACTCGGAATCTACTGCGCCTACATCATAACTCGGAATCTAACTCGGAATCTACTGCGCCTACATCATAACTCGGAATCTACTGCGCCTACATCATAACTCGGAATCTAACTCGGAATCTACTGCGCTTACATCATAACTCGGAATCTACTGCGCCTACATCATAACTCGGAATCTATCTCGGAATCTACTGCGCCTACATCATAACTCGGAATCTACTGCGCCTACATCATAACTCGGAATCTAACTCGGAATCTACTGCGCCTACATCATAACTCGGTATCTACTGCGCCTACATCATAACTCGGAATCTAACTCGGAATCTACTGCGCCTACATCATAACTCGGAATCTACTGCGCCTACATCATAACTCGGAATCTAACTCGGAATCTACTGCGCCTACATCATAACTCAGAATCTACTGCACCTAAATCATAACTCGGAATCTAACTCGGAATCTACTGCGCCTACATCATAACTCGGAATCTACTGCGCCTACATCATAACTCGGAATCTACTGCGCCTACATCATAACTCGGAATCTAACTCGGAATCTACTGCGCCTACATCATAACTCGGAATCTACTGCGCCTACATCATAACCGGGAATCTACTGCGCCTACATCATAACTCGGAATCTAACTCGGAATCTACTGCGCCTACATCATAACTCGGAATCTACTGCGCCTACATCATAACTCGGAATCTAACTCGGAATCTACTGCGCCTACATCATAACTCGGAATCTACTGCGCCTACATCATAACTCGGAATCTAACTCGGAATCTACTGCGCCTACATCATGACTCGGAATCTACTGCGCCTACATCATAACTCGGAATCTAACTCGGAATCTACTGCGCCTACATCATAACTCGGAATCTACTGCGCCTACATCATAACTCGGAATCTAACTCGGAATCTACTGCGCCTACATCATAACTCGGAATCTACTGCGCCTACATCATAACTCGGAATCTAACTCGGAATCTACTGCGCCTACATCATAACTCGGAATCTAACTCGGAATCTACTGCGCCTACATCATAACTCGGAATCTACTGCGCCTAAATCATAACTCGGAATCTAACTCGGAATCTACTGCGCCTACATCATAACTCGGAATCTACTGCGCCTACATCATAGCTCGGAATCTAACTCGGAATCTACTGCGCCTACATCATAACTCGGAATCTACTGCGCCTACATCATAACTCGGAATCTTACTCGGAATCTACTGCGCCTACATCATAACTCGGAATCTAACTCGGAATCTACTGCGCCTACATCATAACTCGGAATCTACTGCGCCTACATCATAACTCGGAATCTACTGCGCCTACATCATAACTCGGAATCTAACTCGGAATCTACTGCGCCTGCATCATAACTCGGAATCTACTGCGCCTACATCATAACTCGGAATCTAACTCGGAATCTACTGCGCCTACATCATAACTCAGAATCTACTGCGCCTACATCATAACTCGGAATCTAACTCGGAATCTACTGCGCCTACATCATAACTCGGAATCTACTGCGCCTACATCATAACTCGGAATCTAACTCGGAATCTACTGCGCTTACATCATAACTCGGAATCTACTGCGCCTACATCATAACTCGGAATCTATCTCGGAATCTACTGCGCCTACATCATAACTCGGAATCTACTGCGCCTACATCATAACTCGGAATCTATCTCGGAATCTACTGCGCCTACATCATAACTCGGTATCTACTGCGCCTACATCATAACTCGGAATCTAACTCGGAATCTACTGCGCCTACATCATAACTCGGAATCTACTGCGCCTACATCATAACTCGGAATCTAACTCGGAATCTACTGCGCCTACATCATAACTCAGAATCTACTGCACCTAAATCATAACTCGGAATCTAACTCGGAATCTACTGCGCCTACATCATAACTCGGAATCTACTGCGCCTACATCATAACTCGGAATCTAACTCGGAATCTACTGCGCCTACATCATAACTCAGAATCTACTGCACCTAAATCATAACTCGGAATCTAACTCGGAATCTACTGCGCCTACATCATAACTCGGAATCTACTGCGCCTACATCATAACTCGGAATCTACTGCGCCTACATCATAACTCGGAATCTAACTCGGAATCTACTGCGCCTACATCATAACTCGGAATCTACTGCGCCTACATCATAACCGGGAATCTACTGCGCCTACATCATAACTCGGAATCTAACTCGGAATCTACTGCGCCTACATCATAACTCGGAATCTACTGCGCCTACATCATAACTCGGAATCTAACTCGGAATCTACTGCGCCTACATCATAACTCGGAATCTACTGCGCCTACATCATAACTCGGAATCTAACTCGGAATCTACTGCGCCTACATCATGACTCGGAATCTACTGCGCCTACATCATAACTCGGAATCTAACTCGGAATCTACTGCGCCTACATCATAACTCGGAATCTACTGCGCCTACATCATAACTCGGAATCTAACTCGGAATCTACTGCGCCTACATCATAACTCGGAATCTACTGCGCCTACATCATAACTCGGAATCTAACTCGGAATCTACTGCGCCTACATCATAACTCGGAATCTAACTCGGAATCTACTGCGCCTACATCATAACTCGGAATCTACTGCGCCTAAATCATAACTCGGAATCTAACTCGGAATCTACTGCGCCTACATCATAACTCGGAATCTACTGCGCCTACATCATAGCTCGGAATCTAACTCGGAATCTACTGCGCCTACATCATAACTCGGAATCTACTGCGCCTACATCATAACTCGGAATCTTACTCGGAATCTACTGCGCCTACATCATAACTCGGAATCTAACTCGGAATCTACTGCGCCTACATCATAACTCGGAATCTACTGCGCCTACATCATAACTCGGAATCTACTGCGCCTACATCATAACTCGGAATCTAACTCGGAATCTACTGCGCCTGCATCATAACTCGGAATCTACTGCGCCTACATCATAACTCGGAATCTAACTCGGAATCTACTGCGCCTACATCATAACTCAGAATCTACTGCGCCTACATCATAACTCGGAATCTAACTCGGAATCTACTGCGCCTACATCATAACTCGGAATCTACTGCGCCTACATCATAACTCGGAATCTAACTCGGAATCTACTGCGCTTACATCATAACTCGGAATCTACTGCGCCTACATCATAACTCGGAATCTATCTCGGAATCTACTGCGCCTACATCATAACTCGGAATCTACTGCGCCTACATCATAACTCGGAATCTATCTCGGAATCTACTGCGCCTACATCATAACTCGGTATCTACTGCGCCTACATCATAACTCGGAATCTAACTCGGAATCTACTGCGCCTACATCATAACTCGGAATCTACTGCGCCTACATCATAACTCGGAATCTAACTCGGAATCTACTGCGCCTACATCATAACTCAGAATCTACTGCACCTAAATCATAACTCGGAATCTAACTCGGAATCTACTGCGCCTACATCATAACTCGGAATCTACTGCGCCTACATCATAACTCGGAATCTAACTCGGAATCTACTGCGCCTACATCATAACTCGGAATCTACTGCGCATACATCATAACTCGGAATCTAACTCGGAATCTACTGCGCCTACATCATAACTCGGAATCTACTGCGCCTAAATCATAACTCGGAATCTATCTCGGAATCTACTGCGCCTACATCATAACTCGGAATCTACTGCGCCTACATCATAACTCGGAATCTAACTCGGAATCTACTGCGCCTACATCATAACTCGGTATCTACTGCGCCTACATCATAACTCGGAATCTAACTCGGAATCTACTGCGCCTACATCATAACTCGGAATCTACTGCGCCTACATCATAACTCGGAATCTAACTCGGAATCTACTGCGCCTACATCATAACTCAGAATCTACTGCACCTAAATCATAACTCGGAATCTAACTCGGAATCTACTGCGCCTACATCATAACTCGGAATCTACTGCGCCTACATCATAACTCGGAATCTACTGCGCCTACATCATAACTCGGAATCTAACTCGGAATCTACTGCGCCTACATCATAACTCGGAATCTACTGCGCCTACATCATAACCGGGAATCTACTGCGCCTACATCATAACTCGGAATCTAACTCGGAATCTACTGCGCCTACATCATAACTCGGAATCTACTGCGCCTACATCATAACTCGGAATCTAACTCGGAATCTACTGCGCCTACATCATAACTCGGAATCTACTGCGCCTACATCATAACTCGGAATCTAACTCGGAATCTACTGCGCCTACATCATGACTCGGAATCTACTGCGCCTACATCATAACTCGGAATCTAACTCGGAATCTACTGCGCCTACATCATAACTCGGAATCTACTGCGCCTACATCATAACTCGGAATCTAACTCGGAATCTACTGCGCCTACATCATAACTCGGAATCTACTGCGCCTACATCATAACTCGGAATCTAACTCGGAATCTACTGCGCCTACATCATAACTCGGAATCTAACTCGGAATCTACTGCGCCTACATCATAACTCGGAATCTACTGCGCCTAAATCATAACTCGGAATCTAACTCGGAATCTACTGCGCCTACATCATAACTCGGAATCTACTGCGCCTACATCATAGCTCGGAATCTAACTCGGAATCTACTGCGCCTACATCATAACTCGGAATCTACTGCGCCTACATCATAACTCGGAATCTTACTCGGAATCTACTGCGCCTACATCATAACTCGGAATCTAACTCGGAATCTACTGCGCCTACATCATAACTCGGAATCTACTGCGCCTACATCATAACTCGGAATCTACTGCGCCTACATCATAACTCGGAATCTAACTCGGAATCTACTGCGCCTGCATCATAACTCGGAATCTACTGCGCCTACATCATAACTCGGAATCTAACTCGGAATCTACTGCGCCTACATCATAACTCAGAATCTACTGCGCCTACATCATAACTCGGAATCTAACTCGGAATCTACTGCGCCTACATCATAACTCGGAATCTACTGCGCCTACATCATAACTCGGAATCTAACTCGGAATCTACTGCGCTTACATCATAACTCGGAATCTACTGCGCCTACATCATAACTCGGAATCTATCTCGGAATCTACTGCGCCTACATCATAACTCGGAATCTACTGCGCCTACATCATAACTCGGAATCTAACTCGGAATCTACTGCGCCTACATCATAACTCGGTATCTACTGCGCCTACATCATAACTCGGAATCTAACTCGGAATCTACTGCGCCTACATCATAACTCGGAATCTACTGCGCCTACATCATAACTCGGAATCTAACTCGGAATCTACTGCGCCTACATCATAACTCAGAATCTACTGCACCTAAATCATAACTCGGAATCTAACTCGGAATCTACTGCGCCTACATCATAACTCGGAATCTACTGCGCCTACATCATAACTCGGAATCTAACTCGGAATCTACTGCGCCTACATCATAACTCGGAATCTACTGCGCATACATCATAACTCGGAATCTAACTCGGAATCTACTGCGCCTACATCATAACTCGGAATCTACTGCGCCTACATCATAACTAAGAATCTAACTCGGAATCTACTGCGCCTACATCATAACTCGGAATCTACTGCGCCTACATCATAACTCGGAATCTAACTCGGAATCTACTGCGCCTACATCATGACTCGGAATCTACTGCGCCTACATCATAACTCGGAATCTAACTCGGAATCTACTGCGCCTACATCATAACTCGGAATCTACTGCGCCTACATCATAACTCGGAATCTAACTCGGAATCTACTGCGCCTACATCATAACTCGGAATCTACTGCGCCTACATCATAACTCGGAATCTAACTCGGAATCTACTGCGCCTACATCATAACTCGGAATCTAACTCGGAATCTACTGCGCCTACATCATAACTCGGAATCTACTGCGCCTAAATCATAACTCGGAATCTAACTCGGAATCTACTGCGCCTACATCATAACTCGGAATCTACTGCGCCTACATCATAGCTCGGAATCTAACTCGGAATCTACTGCGCCTACATCATAACTCGGAATCTACTGCGCCTACATCATAACTCGGAATCTTACTCGGAATCTACTGCGCCTACATCATAACTCGGAATCTAACTCGGAATCTACTGCGCCTACATCATAACTCGGAATCTACTGCGCCTACATCATAACTCGGAATCTAACTCGGAATCTACTGCGCCTGCATCATAACTCGGAATCTACTGCGCCTACATCATAACTCGGAATCTAACTCGGAATCTACTGCGCCTACATCATAACTCAGAATCTACTGCGCCTACATCATAACTCGGAATCTAACTCGGAATCTACTGCGCCTACATCATAACTCGGAATCTACTGCGCCTACATCATAACTCGGAATCTAACTTGGAATCTACTGCGCTTACATCATAACTCGGAATCTACTGCGCCTACATCATAACTCGGAATCTATCTCGGAATCTACAGCGCCTACATCATAACTCGGAATCTACTGCGCCTACATCATAACTCGGAATCTAACTCGGAATCTACTGCGCCTACATCATAACTCGGTATCTACTGCGCCTACATCATAACTCGGAATCTAACTCGGAATCTACTGCGCCTACATCATAACTCGGAATCTACTGCGCCTACATCATAACTCAGAATCTACTGCACCTAAATCATAACTCGGAATCTAACTCGGAATCTACTGCGCCTACATCATAACTCGGAATCTACTGCGCCTACATCATAACTCGGAATCTAACTCGGAATCTACTGCGCCTACATCATAACTCGGAATCTACTGCGCATACATCATAACTCGGAATCTAACTCGGAATCTACTGCGCCTACATCATAACTCGGAATCTTCTGCGCCTACATCATAACTAAGAATCTAACTCGGAATCTACTGCGCCTACATCATAACTCGGAATCTACTGCGCCTACATCATAACTCGGAATCTAACTCGGAATCTACTGCGCCTACATCATAACTCGGAATCTACTGCGCCTACATCATAACCGGGAATCTACTGCGCCTACATCATAACTCGGAATCTAACTCGGAATCTACTGCGCCTACATCATAACTCGGAATCTACTGCGCCTACATCATAACTCGGAATCTAACTCGGAATCTACTGCGCCTACATCATAACTCGGAATCTACTGCGCCTACATCATAACTCGGAATCTAACTCGGAATCTACTGCGCCTACATCATAACTCGGAATCTACTGCGCCTACATCATAACTCGGAATCTAACTCGGAATCTACTGCGCCTACATCATAACTCGGAATCTAACTCGGAATCTACTGCGCCTACATCATAACTCGGAATCTACTGCGCCTACATCATAACTCGGAATCTAACTCGGAATCTACTGCGCCTACATCATAACTCGGAATCTACTGCGCCTACATCATAACTCGGAATCTAACTCGGAATCTACTGCGCCTACATCATAACTCGGAATCTACTGCGCCTACATCATAACTCGGAACCTACTGCGCCTACATCATAACTCGGAATCTAACTCGGAATCTACTGCGCCTACATCATAACTCGGAATCTACTGCGCCTACATCATAACTCGGAATCTTACTCGGAATCTACTGCGACTACATCATAACTCGGAATCTACTGCGCCTACATCATAACTCGGAATCTAACTCGGAATCTACTGCGCCTACATCATAACTTGGAATCTACTGCGCCTACATCATAACTCGGAATCTAACTCGGAATCTACTGCGCCTACATCATAACTCGGAATCTACTGCGCCTACATCATAACTCGGAATCTAACTCGGAATCTACTGCGCCTACATCATAACTCGGAATCTACTGCGCCTACATCATAACTCGGAATCTAACTCGGAATCTACTGCGCCTACATCATAACTCGGAATCTACTGCGCCTACATCATAACTCGGAATCTAACTCGGAATCTACTGTGCCTACATCATAACTCGGAATCTACTACGCCTAAATCATAACTCGGAATCTAACTCGGAATCTACTGCGCCTACATCATAACTCGGAATCTACTGCGCCTACATCATAACTCGGAATCTAACTCGGAATCTACTGCGCCTACATCATAACTCGGAATCTACTGAGCCTACATCATAACTCGGAATCTAACTCGGAATCTACTGCGCCTACATCATAACTCGGAATCTACTGCGCCTACATCATAACTCGGAATCTAACTCGGAATCTACTGCGCCTGCATCATAACTCGGAATCTACTGCGCCTACATCATAACTCGGAATCTAACTCGGAATCTACTGCGCCTACATCATAACTCGGAATCTAACTCGGAATCTACTGCGCCTACATCATAACTCGGAATCTACTGCGCCTACATCATAACTCGGAATCTAACTCGGAATCTACTGCGCCTACATCATAACTCGGAATCTAACTCGGAATCTACTGCGCCTACATCATAACTCGGAATCTAACTCAGAATCTACTGCGCCTACATCATAACTCGGAATCTACTGTGTCTACATCATAACTCGGAATCTACTGCGCCTACATCATAACTCGGAATCTACTGCGCCTACATCATAACTCGGAATCTAACTCGGAATCTACTGCGCCTACATCATAGCTCGGAATCTACTGCGCCTACATCATAACTCGGAATCTAACTCGGAATCTACTGCGCCTACATCATAACACGGAATCTACTGCGCCTACATCATAACTCGGAATCTAACTCGGAATCTACTGCGCCTACATCATAACTCGGAATCTACTGCGCCTACATCATAACTCGGAATCTAACTCGGAATCTACTGCGCCTACATCATAACTCGGAATCTACTGCGCCTACATCATAACTCGGAATCTAACTCGGAATCTACTGCGCCTACATCATAACTCGGAATCTAACTCGGAATCTACTGCGCCTACATCATAACTCGGAATCTACTGCGCCTACATCATAACTCGGAATCTAACTCGGAATCTACTGCGCCTACATCATAACTCGGAATCTACTGCGCCTACATCATAACTCGGAATCTACTGCGCCTACATCATAACTCGGAATCTAACTCGGAATCTACTGCGCCTACATCATAACTCGGAATCTACTGCGCCTACATCATAACTCGGAACCTACTGCGCCTACATCATAACTCGGAATCTAACTCGGAATCTACTGCGCCTACATCATAACTCGGAATCTACTGCGCCTACATCATAACTCGGAATCTAACTCGGAATCTACTGCGACTACATCATAACTCGGAATCTACTGCGCCTACATCATAACTCAGAATCTAACTCGGAATCTACTGCGCCTACATCATAACTTGGAATCTACTGCGCCTACATCATAACTCGGAATCTAACTCGGAATCTACTGCGCCTACATCATAACTCGGAATCTACTGCGCCTACATCATAACTCGGAATCTAACTAGGAATCTACTGCGCCTACATCATAACTCGGAATCTACTGCGCCTACATCATAACTCGGAATCTAACTCGGAATCTACTGCGCCTACATCATAACTCGGAATCTACTGCGCCTACATCATAACTCGGAATCTAACTCGGAATCTACTGCGCCTACATCATAACTCGGAATCTACTGCGCCTACATCATAACTCGGAATCTAACTCGGAATCTACTGCGCCTACATCATAACTCGGAATCTACTGCGCCTACATCATAACTCGGAATCTAACTCGGAATCTACTGCGCCTACATCATAACTCGGAATCTACTGCGCCTACATCATAACTCGGAATCTAACTCGGAATCGACTGCGCCAACATCATAACTCGGAATCTACTGCGCCTACATCATAACTCGGAATATAACTCGGAATCTACTGCGCCTACATCATAACTCGGAATCTACTGCGCCTACATCATAACTCGGAATCTAACTCGGAATCTACTGCGCCTACATCATAACTCGGAATCTACTGCGCCTACATCATAACTCGGAATCTAACTCGGAATCTACTGCGCCTACATCATAACTCGGAATCTACTGCGCCTACATCATAACTCGGAATCTAACTCAGAATCTACTGCGCCTACATCATAGCTCGGAATCTACTGCGCCTACATCATAACTCGGAATCTAACTCGGAATCTACTGCGCCTACATCATAACTCGGAATCTACTGCGCCTACATCATAACTCGGAATCTAACTCGGAATCTACTGCGCCTACATCATAACTCGGAATCTACTGCGCCTACATCATAACTCGGAATCTAACTCGGAATCTACTGCGCCTACATCATAACTCGGAATCTACTGCGCCTACATCATAACTCGGAATCTAACTCGGAATCTACTGCGCCTACATCATAACTCGGAATCTACTGCGCCTACATCATAACTCGGAATCTAACTCGGAATCTACTGCGCCTACATCATAACTCGGAATCTAACTCGGAATCTACTGCGCCTACATCATAACTCGGAACCTACTGCGCCTACATCATAACTCGGAATCTAACTCGGAATCTACTGCGCCTACATCATAACTCGGAATCTACTGCGCCTACATCATAACTCGGAATCTTACTCGGAATCTACTGCGACTACATCATAACTCGGAATCTACTGCGCCTACATCATAACTCGGAATCTAACTCGGAATCTACTGCGCCTACATCATAACTTGGAATCTACTGCGCCTACATCATAACTCGGAATCTAACTCGGAATCTACTGCGCCTACATCATAACTCGGAATCTACTGCGCCTACATCATAACTCGGAATCTAACTCGGAATCTACTGCGCCTACATCATAACTCGGAATCTACTGCGCCTACATCATAACTCGGTATCTCACTCGGAATCTACTGCGCCTACATCATAACTCGGAATCTACTGCGCCTACATCATAACTCGGAATCTAACTCGGAATCTACTGCGCCTACATCATAACTCGGAATCTACTGCGCCTACATCATAACTCGGAATCTAACTCGGAATCTACTGCGCCTACATCATAACTCGGAATCTACTGCGCCTACATCATAACTCGGAATCTACTGCGCCTACATCATAACTCGGAATCTAACTCGGAATCTACTGCGCCTACATCATAACTCGGAATCTAACTCGGAATCGACTGCGCCAACATCATAACTCGGAATCTACTGCGCCTACATCATAACTCGGAATATAACTCGGAATCTACTGCGCCTACATCATAACTCGGAATCTACTGCGCCTACATCATAACTCGGAATCTAACTCGGAATCTACTGCGCCTACATCATAACTCGGAATCTACTGCGCCTACATCATAACTCGGAATCTAACTCGGAATCTACTGCGCCTACATCATAACTCGGAATCTACTGCGCCTACATCATAACTCGGAATCTAACTCAGAATATACTGCGCCTACATCATAGCTCGGAATCTACTGCGCCTACATCATAACTCGGAATCTAACTCGGAATCTACTGCGCCTACATCATAACTCGGAATCTAACTCGGAATCTACTGCGCCTACATCATAACTCGGAATCTACTGCGTCTACATCATAACTCGGAATCTACTGCGCCTACATCATAACTCGGAATCTAACTCGGAATCTACTGCGCCTACATCATAACTCGGAATCTACTGCGCCTACATCATAACTCATATCTAACTCGGAATCTACTGCGCCTACATCATAACTCGGAATCTACTGCGCCTACATCATAACTCGGAATCTACTGCGCCTACATCATAACTCGGAATCTAACTCGGAATCTACTGCGCCTACATCATAACTCGGAATCTACTGCGCCTACATCATAACTCGGAATCTAACTCGGAATCTACCGTGCCTACATCATAACTCGGAATCTACTGTGCCTACATCATAACTCGGAATCTAACTCGGAATCTACTGCGCCTACATCATAACTCGGAATCTACTGCGCCTACATCATAACTCGGAATCTAACTCGGAATCTACTGCGCCTACATCATAACTCGGAATCTACTGCGCCTACATCATAACTCGGAATCTAACTCGGAATCTACTGCGCCTACATCATAACTCGGAATCTACTGCGCCTACATCATAACTCGGAATCTAACTCGGAATCTACTGCGCCTACATCATAACTCGGAATCTACTGCGCCTACATCATAACTCGGAATCTACTGCGCCTACATCGTAACTCGGAATCTAACTCGGACTCTACTGCTCCTGCATCATAACTCGGAATCTACTGCGCCTACATCATAACTCGGAATCTAACTCGGAATCTACTGCGCCTACATCATAACTCGGAATCTACTGCGCCTACATCATAACTCGGAATCTAACTCGGAATCTACTGCGCCTACATCATAACTCGGAATCTACTGCGCCTACATCATAACTCGGAATCTAACTCGGAATCTACTGCGCCTACATCATAACTCGGAATCTACTGCGCCTACATCATAACTCGGAATCTAACTCGGAATCTACTGCGCCTACATCATAACTCGGAATCTACTGCGCCTACATCATAACTCGGAATCTACTGCGCCTACATCATAACTCGGAATCTAACTCGGAATCTATTGCGCCTACATCATAGCTCGGAATCTACTGCACCTACATCATAACTCGGAATCTAACTCGGAATCTACTGCGCCTACATCATAACTCGGAATCTAACTCAGAATCTACTGCGCCTACATCATAACTCGGAATCTACTGTGTCTACATCATAACTCGGAATCTACTGCGCCTACATCATAACTCGGAATCTACTGCGCCTACATCATAACTCGGAATCTAACTCGGAATCTACTGCGCCTACATCATAACTCGGAATCTACTGCGCCTACATCATAACTCGGAATCTAACTCGGAATCTACTGCGCCTACATCATAACTCGGAATCTACTGCGCCTACATCATAACTCGGAATCTAACTCGGAATCTACTGCGCCTACATCATAACTCAGAACTAACTGCGCCTACATCATAACTCGGAATCTAACTCGGAATCTACTGCGCCTACATCATAGCTCGGAATCTACTGCGCCTACATCATAACTCGGAATCTAACTCGGAATCTACTGCGCCTACATCATAACTCGGAATCTAACTCGGAATCTACTGCGCCTACATCATAACTCGGAATCTACTGCGTCTACATCATAACTCGGAATCTACTGCGCCTACATCATAACTCGGAATCTACTGCGCCTACATCATAACTCGGAATCTAACTCGCAATCTACTGCGCCTACATCATAACTCGGAATCTACTGCGCCTACATCATAACTCGGAATCTAACTCGGAATCTACTGCGCCTACATCATAACTCGGAATCTACTGCGCCTACATCATAACTCGGAACCTACTGCGCCTACATCATAACTCGGAATCTAACTCGGAATCTACTGCGCCTACATCATAACTCGGAATCTAACTCGGAATCTACTGCGCCTACATCATAACTCGGAATCTACTGCGCCTACATCATAACTCGGAATCTAACTCGGAATCTACTGCGCCTACATCATAACTCGGAATCTACTGCGCCTACATCATAACTGGGAATCTAACTCGGAATCTACTGCGCCTACATCATAACTCGGAATCTACTGCGCCTACATCATAACTCGGAATCTAACTCGGAATCTACTGCGCCTACATCATAACTCGGAATCTACTGCGCCTGCATCATAACTCGGAATCTAACTCGGAATCTACTGCGCCTACATCATAACTCGGAATCTACTGCGCCTACATCATAACTCAGAATCTAAATCGGAATCTACTGCGCCTACATCATAACTCGGAATCTACTGCGCCTACATCATAACTCGGAATCTAACTCGGAATCTACTGCGCCTACATCATAACTCGGAATCTACTGCGCCTACTTCATAACTCGGAACCTACTGCGCCTACATCATAACTCGGAATCTAACTCGGAATCTACTGCGCCTACATCATAACTCGGAATCTACTGCGCCTACATCATAACTCGGAATCTAACTCGGAATCTACTGCGCCTACATCATAACTCGGAATCTACTGCGCCTACATCATAACTCGGAATCTAACTCGGAATCTACTGCGCCTACATCATAACTCGGAATCTACTGCGCCTACATCATAACTCGGAATCTAACTCGGAATCTACTGCGCCTACATCATAACTCGGAATCTAACTCGGAATCTACTGCACCTACATCATAACTCGGAATCTACTGCGCCTACATCATAACTCGGAATCTAACTCGGAATCTACTGCGCCTACATCATAACTCGGAATCTACTGCGCCTACTTCATAACTCGGAATCTAACTCGGAATCTACTGCGCCTACATCATAACTCGGAATCTACTGCGTCTACATCATAACTCGGAATCTACTGCGCCTACATCATAACTCGGAATCTAACTCGGAATCTACTGCGCCTACATCATAACTCGGAATCTACTGCGCCTACATCATAACTCATATCTAACTCGGAATCTACTGCGCCTACATCATAACTCGGAATCTACTGCGCCTACATCATAACTCGGAATCTACTGCGCCTACATCATAACTCGGAATCTAACTCGGAATCTACTGCGCCTACATCATAACTCGGAATCTACTGCGCCTACATCATAACTCGGAATCTAACTCGGAATCTACCGTGCCTACATCATAACTCGGAATCTACTGTGCCTACATCATAACTCGGAATCTAACTCGGAATCTACTGCGCCTACATCATAACTCGGAATCTACTGCGCCTACATCATAACTCGGAATCTAACTCGGAATCTACTGCGCCTACATCATAACTCGGAATCTACTGCGCCTACATCATAACTCGGAATCTAACTCGGAATCTACTGCGCCTACATCATAACTCGGAATCTACTGCGCCTACATCATAACTCGGAATCTAACTCGGAATCTACTGCGCCTACATCATAACTCGGAATCTACTGCGCCTACATCATAACTCGGAATCTACTGCGCCTACATCGTAACTCGGAATCTAACTCGGACTCTACTGCTCCTGCATCATAACTCGGAATCTACTGCGCCTACATCATAACTCGGAATCTAACTCGGAATCTACTGCGCCTACATCATAACTCGGAATCTACTGCGCCTACATCATAACTCGGAATCTAACTCGGAATCTACTGCGCCTACATCATAACTCGGAATCTACTGCGCCTACATCATAACTCGGAATCTAACTCGGAATCTACTGCGCCTACATCATAACTCGGAATCTACTGCGCCTACATCATAACTCGGAATCTAACTCGGAATCTACTGCGCCTACATCATAACTCGGAATCTACTGCGCCTACATCATAACTCGGAATCTACTGCGCCTACATCATAACTCGGAATCTAACTCGGAATCTATTGCGCCTACATCATAGCTCGGAATCTACTGCACCTACATCATAACTCGGAATCTAACTCGGAATCTACTGCGCCTACATCATAACTCGGAATCTAACTCAGAATCTACTGCGCCTACATCATAACTCGGAATCTACTGTGTCTACATCATAACTCGGAATCTACTGCGCCTACATCATAACTCGGAATCTACTGCGCCTACATCATAACTCGGAATCTAACTCGGAATCTACTGCGCCTACATCATAACTCGGAATCTACTGCGCCTACATCATAACTCGGAATCTAACTCGGAATCTACTGCGCCTACATCATAACTCGGAATCTACTGCGCCTACATCATAACTCGGAATCTAACTCGGAATCTACTGCGCCTACATCATAACTCAGAACTAACTGCGCCTACATCATAACTCGGAATCTAACTCGGAATCTACTGCGCCTACATCATAGCTCGGAATCTACTGCGCCTACATCATAACTCGGAATCTAACTCGGAATCTTCATAACTCGGTATCTACTGCGCCTACATCATAACTCGGAATCTAACTCGGAATCTACTGCGCCTACATCATAACTCGGAATCTACTGCGCCTACATCATAACTCAGAATCTACTGCACCTAAATCATAACTCGGAATCTAACTCGGAATCTACTGCGCCTACATCATAACTCGGAATCTACTGCGCCTACATCATAACTCGGAATCTAACTCGGAATCTACTGCGCCTACATCATAACTCGGAATCTACTGCGCATACATCATAACTCGGAATCTAACTCGGAATCTACTGCGCCTACATCATAACTCGGAATCTTCTGCGCCTACATCATAACTAAGAATCTAACTCGGAATCTACTGCGCCTACATCATAACTCGGAATCTACTGCGCCTACATCATAACTCGGAATCTAACTCGGAATCTACTGCGCCTACATCATAACTCGGAATCTACTGCGCCTACATCATAACCGGGAATCTACTGCGCCTACATCATAACTCGGAATCTAACTCGGAATCTACTGCGCCTACATCATAACTCGGAATCTACTGCGCCTACATCATAACTCGGAATCTAACTCGGAATCTACTGCGCCTACATCATAACTCGGAATCTACTGCGCCTACATCATAACTCGGAATCTAACTCGGAATCTACTGCGCCTACATCATAACTCGGAATCTACTGCGCCTACATCATAACTCGGAATCTAACTCGGAATCTACTGCGCCTACATCATAACTCGGAATCTAACTCGGAATCTACTGCGCCTACATCATAACTCGGAATCTACTGCGCCTACATCATAACTCGGAATCTAACTCGGAATCTACTGCGCCTACATCATAACTCGGAATCTACTGCGCCTACATCATAACTCGGAATCTAACTCGGAATCTACTGCGCCTACATCATAACTCGGAATCTACTGCGCCTACATCATAACTCGGAACCTACTGCGCCTACATCATAACTCGGAATCTAACTCGGAATCTACTGCGCCTACATCATAACTCGGAATCTACTGCGCCTACATCATAACTCGGAATCTTACTCGGAATCTACTGCGACTACATCATAACTCGGAATCTACTGCGCCTACATCATAACTCGGAATCTAACTCGGAATCTACTGCGCCTACATCATAACTTGGAATCTACTGCGCCTACATCATAACTCGGAATCTAACTCGGAATCTACTGCGCCTACATCATAACTCGGAATCTACTGCGCCTACATCATAACTCGGAATCTAACTCGGAATCTACTGCGCCTACATCATAACTCGGAATCTACTGCGCCTACATCATAACTCGGAATCTAACTCGGAATCTACTGCGCCTACATCATAACTCGGAATCTACTGCGCCTACATCATAACTCGGAATCTAACTCGGAATCTACTGTGCCTACATCATAACTCGGAATCTACTACGCCTAAATCATAACTCGGAATCTAACTCGGAATCTACTGCGCCTACATCATAACTCGGAATCTACTGCGCCTACATCATAACTCGGAATCTAACTCGGAATCTACTGCGCCTACATCATAACTCGGAATCTACTGAGCCTACATCATAACTCGGAATCTAACTCGGAATCTACTGCGCCTACATCATAACTCGGAATCTACTGCGCCTACATCATAACTCGGAATCTAACTCGGAATCTACTGCGCCTGCATCATAACTCGGAATCTACTGCGCCTACATCATAACTCGGAATCTAACTCGGAATCTACTGCGCCTACATCATAACTCGGAATCTAACTCGGAATCTACTGCGCCTACATCATAACTCGGAATCTACTGCGCCTACATCATAACTCGGAATCTAACTCGGAATCTACTGCGCCTACATCATAACTCGGAATCTAACTCGGAATCTACTGCGCCTACATCATAACTCGGAATCTAACTCAGAATCTACTGCGCCTACATCATAACTCGGAATCTACTGTGTCTACATCATAACTCGGAATCTACTGCGCCTACATCATAACTCGGAATCTACTGCGCCTACATCATAACTCGGAATCTAACTCGGAATCTACTGCGCCTACATCATAGCTCGGAATCTACTGCGCCTACATCATAACTCGGAATCTAACTCGGAATCTACTGCGCCTACATCATAACACGGAATCTACTGCGCCTACATCATAACTCGGAATCTAACTCGGAATCTACTGCGCCTACATCATAACTCGGAATCTACTGCGCCTACATCATAACTCGGAATCTAACTCGGAATCTACTGCGCCTACATCATAACTCGGAATCTACTGCGCCTACATCATAACTCGGAATCTAACTCGGAATCTACTGCGCCTACATCATAACTCGGAATCTAACTCGGAATCTACTGCGCCTACATCATAACTCGGAATCTACTGCGCCTACATCATAACTCGGAATCTAACTCGGAATCTACTGCGCCTACATCATAACTCGGAATCTACTGCGCCTACATCATAACTCGGAATCTACTGCGCCTACATCATAACTCGGAATCTAACTCGGAATCTACTGCGCCTACATCATAACTCGGAATCTACTGCGCCTACATCATAACTCGGAACCTACTGCGCCTACATCATAACTCGGAATCTAACTCGGAATCTACTGCGCCTACATCATAACTCGGAATCTACTGCGCCTACATCATAACTCGGAATCTAACTCGGAATCTACTGCGACTACATCATAACTCGGAATCTACTGCGCCTACATCATAACTCAGAATCTAACTCGGAATCTACTGCGCCTACATCATAACTTGGAATCTACTGCGCCTACATCATAACTCGGAATCTAACTCGGAATCTACTGCGCCTACATCATAACTCGGAATCTACTGCGCCTACATCATAACTCGGAATCTAACTAGGAATCTACTGCGCCTACATCATAACTCGGAATCTACTGCGCCTACATCATAACTCGGAATCTAACTCGGAATCTACTGCGCCTACATCATAACTCGGAATCTACTGCGCCTACATCATAACTCGGAATCTAACTCGGAATCTACTGCGCCTACATCATAACTCGGAATCTACTGCGCCTACATCATAACTCGGAATCTAACTCGGAATCTACTGCGCCTACATCATAACTCGGAATCTACTGCGCCTACATCATAACTCGGAATCTAACTCGGAATCTACTGCGCCTACATCATAACTCGGAATCTACTGCGCCTACATCATAACTCGGAATCTAACTCGGAATCGACTGCGCCAACATCATAACTCGGAATCTACTGCGCCTACATCATAACTCGGAATATAACTCGGAATCTACTGCGCCTACATCATAACTCGGAATCTACTGCGCCTACATCATAACTCGGAATCTAACTCGGAATCTACTGCGCCTACATCATAACTCGGAATCTACTGCGCCTACATCATAACTCGGAATCTAACTCGGAATCTACTGCGCCTACATCATAACTCGGAATCTACTGCGCCTACATCATAACTCGGAATCTAACTCAGAATCTACTGCGCCTACATCATAGCTCGGAATCTACTGCGCCTACATCATAACTCGGAATCTAACTCGGAATCTACTGCGCCTACATCATAACTCGGAATCTACTGCGCCTACATCATAACTCGGAATCTAACTCGGAATCTACTGCGCCTACATCATAACTCGGAATCTACTGCGCCTACATCATAACTCGGAATCTAACTCGGAATCTACTGCGCCTACATCATAACTCGGAATCTACTGCGCCTACATCATAACTCGGAATCTAACTCGGAATCTACTGCGCCTACATCATAACTCGGAATCTACTGCGCCTACATCATAACTCGGAATCTAACTCGGAATCTACTGCGCCTACATCATAACTCGGAATCTAACTCGGAATCTACTGCGCCTACATCATAACTCGGAACCTACTGCGCCTACATCATAACTCGGAATCTAACTCGGAATCTACTGCGCCTACATCATAACTCGGAATCTACTGCGCCTACATCATAACTCGGAATCTTACTCGGAATCTACTGCGACTACATCATAACTCGGAATCTACTGCGCCTACATCATAACTCGGAATCTAACTCGGAATCTACTGCGCCTACATCATAACTTGGAATCTACTGCGCCTACATCATAACTCGGAATCTAACTCGGAATCTACTGCGCCTACATCATAACTCGGAATCTACTGCGCCTACATCATAACTCGGAATCTAACTCGGAATCTACTGCGCCTACATCATAACTCGGAATCTACTGCGCCTACATCATAACTCGGTATCTCACTCGGAATCTACTGCGCCTACATCATAACTCGGAATCTACTGCGCCTACATCATAACTCGGAATCTAACTCGGAATCTACTGCGCCTACATCATAACTCGGAATCTACTGCGCCTACATCATAACTCGGAATCTAACTCGGAATCTACTGCGCCTACATCATAACTCGGAATCTACTGCGCCTACATCATAACTCGGAATCTACTGCGCCTACATCATAACTCGGAATCTAACTCGGAATCTACTGCGCCTACATCATAACTCGGAATCTAACTCGGAATCGACTGCGCCAACATCATAACTCGGAATCTACTGCGCCTACATCATAACTCGGAATATAACTCGGAATCTACTGCGCCTACATCATAACTCGGAATCTACTGCGCCTACATCATAACTCGGAATCTAACTCGGAATCTACTGCGCCTACATCATAACTCGGAATCTACTGCGCCTACATCATAACTCGGAATCTAACTCGGAATCTACTGCGCCTACATCATAACTCGGAATCTACTGCGCCTACATCATAACTCGGAATCTAACTCAGAATATACTGCGCCTACATCATAGCTCGGAATCTACTGCGCCTACATCATAACTCGGAATCTAACTCGGAATCTACTGCGCCTACATCATAACTCGGAATCTAACTCGGAATCTACTGCGCCTACATCATAACTCGGAATCTACTGCGTCTACATCATAACTCGGAATCTACTGCGCCTACATCATAACTCGGAATCTAACTCGGAATCTACTGCGCCTACATCATAACTCGGAATCTACTGCGCCTACATCATAACTCATATCTAACTCGGAATCTACTGCGCCTACATCATAACTCGGAATCTACTGCGCCTACATCATAACTCGGAATCTACTGCGCCTACATCATAACTCGGAATCTAACTCGGAATCTACTGCGCCTACATCATAACTCGGAATCTACTGCGCCTACATCATAACTCGGAATCTAACTCGGAATCTACCGTGCCTACATCATAACTCGGAATCTACTGTGCCTACATCATAACTCGGAATCTAACTCGGAATCTACTGCGCCTACATCATAACTCGGAATCTACTGCGCCTACATCATAACTCGGAATCTAACTCGGAATCTACTGCGCCTACATCATAACTCGGAATCTACTGCGCCTACATCATAACTCGGAATCTAACTCGGAATCTACTGCGCCTACATCATAACTCGGAATCTACTGCGCCTACATCATAACTCGGAATCTAACTCGGAATCTACTGCGCCTACATCATAACTCGGAATCTACTGCGCCTACATCATAACTCGGAATCTACTGCGCCTACATCGTAACTCGGAATCTAACTCGGACTCTACTGCTCCTGCATCATAACTCGGAATCTACTGCGCCTACATCATAACTCGGAATCTAACTCGGAATCTACTGCGCCTACATCATAACTCGGAATCTACTGCGCCTACATCATAACTCGGAATCTAACTCGGAATCTACTGCGCCTACATCATAACTCGGAATCTACTGCGCCTACATCATAACTCGGAATCTAACTCGGAATCTACTGCGCCTACATCATAACTCGGAATCTACTGCGCCTACATCATAACTCGGAATCTAACTCGGAATCTACTGCGCCTACATCATAACTCGGAATCTACTGCGCCTACATCATAACTCGGAATCTACTGCGCCTACATCATAACTCGGAATCTAACTCGGAATCTATTGCGCCTACATCATAGCTCGGAATCTACTGCACCTACATCATAACTCGGAATCTAACTCGGAATCTACTGCGCCTACATCATAACTCGGAATCTAACTCAGAATCTACTGCGCCTACATCATAACTCGGAATCTACTGTGTCTACATCATAACTCGGAATCTACTGCGCCTACATCATAACTCGGAATCTACTGCGCCTACATCATAACTCGGAATCTAACTCGGAATCTACTGCGCCTACATCATAACTCGGAATCTACTGCGCCTACATCATAACTCGGAATCTAACTCGGAATCTACTGCGCCTACATCATAACTCGGAATCTACTGCGCCTACATCATAACTCGGAATCTAACTCGGAATCTACTGCGCCTACATCATAACTCAGAACTAACTGCGCCTACATCATAACTCGGAATCTAACTCGGAATCTACTGCGCCTACATCATAGCTCGGAATCTACTGCGCCTACATCATAACTCGGAATCTAACTCGGAATCTACTGCGCCTACATCATAACTCGGAATCTAACTCGGAATCTACTGCGCCTACATCATAACTCGGAATCTACTGCGTCTACATCATAACTCGGAATCTACTGCGCCTACATCATAACTCGGAATCTACTGCGCCTACATCATAACTCGGAATCTAACTCGCAATCTACTGCGCCTACATCATAACTCGGAATCTACTGCGCCTACATCATAACTCGGAATCTAACTCGGAATCTACTGCGCCTACATCATAACTCGGAATCTACTGCGCCTACATCATAACTCGGAACCTACTGCGCCTACATCATAACTCGGAATCTAACTCGGAATCTACTGCGCCTACATCATAACTCGGAATCTAACTCGGAATCTACTGCGCCTACATCATAACTCGGAATCTACTGCGCCTACATCATAACTCGGAATCTAACTCGGAATCTACTGCGCCTACATCATAACTCGGAATCTACTGCGCCTACATCATAACTGGGAATCTAACTCGGAATCTACTGCGCCTACATCATAACTCGGAATCTACTGCGCCTACATCATAACTCGGAATCTAACTCGGAATCTACTGCGCCTACATCATAACTCGGAATCTACTGCGCCTGCATCATAACTCGGAATCTAACTCGGAATCTACTGCGCCTACATCATAACTCGGAATCTACTGCGCCTACATCATAACTCAGAATCTAAATCGGAATCTACTGCGCCTACATCATAACTCGGAATCTACTGCGCCTACATCATAACTCGGAATCTAACTCGGAATCTACTGCGCCTACATCATAACTCGGAATCTACTGCGCCTACTTCATAACTCGGAACCTACTGCGCCTACATCATAACTCGGAATCTAACTCGGAATCTACTGCGCCTACATCATAACTCGGAATCTACTGCGCCTACATCATAACTCGGAATCTAACTCGGAATCTACTGCGCCTACATCATAACTCGGAATCTACTGCGCCTACATCATAACTCGGAATCTAACTCGGAATCTACTGCGCCTACATCATAACTCGGAATCTACTGCGCCTACATCATAACTCGGAATCTAACTCGGAATCTACTGCGCCTACATCATAACTCGGAATCTAACTCGGAATCTACTGCACCTACATCATAACTCGGAATCTACTGCGCCTACATCATAACTCGGAATCTAACTCGGAATCTACTGCGCCTACATCATAACTCGGAATCTACTGCGCCTACTTCATAACTCGGAATCTAACTCGGAATCTACTGCGCCTACATCATAACTCGGAATCTACTGCGTCTACATCATAACTCGGAATCTACTGCGCCTACATCATAACTCGGAATCTAACTCGGAATCTACTGCGCCTACATCATAACTCGGAATCTACTGCGCCTACATCATAACTCATATCTAACTCGGAATCTACTGCGCCTACATCATAACTCGGAATCTACTGCGCCTACATCATAACTCGGAATCTACTGCGCCTACATCATAACTCGGAATCTAACTCGGAATCTACTGCGCCTACATCATAACTCGGAATCTACTGCGCCTACATCATAACTCGGAATCTAACTCGGAATCTACCGTGCCTACATCATAACTCGGAATCTACTGTGCCTACATCATAACTCGGAATCTAACTCGGAATCTACTGCGCCTACATCATAACTCGGAATCTACTGCGCCTACATCATAACTCGGAATCTAACTCGGAATCTACTGCGCCTACATCATAACTCGGAATCTACTGCGCCTACATCATAACTCGGAATCTAACTCGGAATCTACTGCGCCTACATCATAACTCGGAATCTACTGCGCCTACATCATAACTCGGAATCTAACTCGGAATCTACTGCGCCTACATCATAACTCGGAATCTACTGCGCCTACATCATAACTCGGAATCTACTGCGCCTACATCGTAACTCGGAATCTAACTCGGACTCTACTGCTCCTGCATCATAACTCGGAATCTACTGCGCCTACATCATAACTCGGAATCTAACTCGGAATCTACTGCGCCTACATCATAACTCGGAATCTACTGCGCCTACATCATAACTCGGAATCTAACTCGGAATCTACTGCGCCTACATCATAACTCGGAATCTACTGCGCCTACATCATAACTCGGAATCTAACTCGGAATCTACTGCGCCTACATCATAACTCGGAATCTACTGCGCCTACATCATAACTCGGAATCTAACTCGGAATCTACTGCGCCTACATCATAACTCGGAATCTACTGCGCCTACATCATAACTCGGAATCTACTGCGCCTACATCATAACTCGGAATCTAACTCGGAATCTATTGCGCCTACATCATAGCTCGGAATCTACTGCACCTACATCATAACTCGGAATCTAACTCGGAATCTACTGCGCCTACATCATAACTCGGAATCTAACTCAGAATCTACTGCGCCTACATCATAACTCGGAATCTACTGTGTCTACATCATAACTCGGAATCTACTGCGCCTACATCATAACTCGGAATCTACTGCGCCTACATCATAACTCGGAATCTAACTCGGAATCTACTGCGCCTACATCATAACTCGGAATCTACTGCGCCTACATCATAACTCGGAATCTAACTCGGAATCTACTGCGCCTACATCATAACTCGGAATCTACTGCGCCTACATCATAACTCGGAATCTAACTCGGAATCTACTGCGCCTACATCATAACTCAGAACTAACTGCGCCTACATCATAACTCGGAATCTAACTCGGAATCTACTGCGCCTACATCATAGCTCGGAATCTACTGCGCCTACATCATAACTCGGAATCTAACTCGGAATCTACTGCGCCTACATCATAACTCGGAATCTAACTCGGAATCTACTGCGCCTACATCATAACTCGGAATCTACTGCGTCTACATCATAACTCGGAATCTACTGCGCCTACATCATAACTCGGAATCTACTGCGCCTACATCATAACTCGGAATCTAACTCGCAATCTACTGCGCCTACATCATAACTCGGAATCTACTGCGCCTACATCATAACTCGGAATCTAACTCGGAATCTACTGCGCCTACATCATAACTCGGAATCTACTGCGCCTACATCATAACTCGGAACCTACTGCGCCTACATCATAACTCGGAATCTAACTCGGAATCTACTGCGCCTACATCATAACTCGGAATCTAACTCGGAATCTACTGCGCCTACATCATAACTCGGAATCTACTGCGCCTACATCATAACTCGGAATCTAACTCGGAATCTACTGCGCCTACATCATAACTCGGAATCTACTGCGCCTACATCATAACTGGGAATCTAACTCGGAATCTACTGCGCCTACATCATAACTCGGAATCTACTGCGCCTACATCATAACTCGGAATCTAACTCGGAATCTACTGCGCCTACATCATAACTCGGAATCTACTGCGCCTGCATCATAACTCGGAATCTTACTCGGAATCTACTGCACCTACATCATAACTCGGAATCTACTGCGCCTACATCATAACTCAGAATCTAAATCGGAATCTACTGCGCCTACATCATAACTCGGAATCTACTGCGCCTACATCATAACTCGGAATCTAACTCGGAATCTACTGCGCCTACATCATAACTCGGAATCTACTGCGCCTACTTCATAACTCGGAACCTACTGCGCCTACATCATAACTCGGAATCTAACTCGGAATCTACTGCGCCTACATCATAACTCGGAATCTACTGCGCCTACATCATAACTCGGAATCTAACTCGGAATCTACTGCGCCTACATCATAACTCGGAATCTACTGCGCCTACATCATAACTCGGAATCTAACTCGGAATCTACTGCGCCTACATCATAACTCGGAATCTACTGCGCCTACATCATAACTCGGAATCTAACTCGGAATCTACTGCGCCTACATCATAACTCGGAATCTAACTCGGAATCTACTGCACCTACATCATAACTCGGAATCTACTGCGCCTACATCATAACTCGGAATCTAACTCGGAATCTACTGCGCCTACATCATAACTCGGAATCTACTGCGCCTACTTCATAACTCGGAATCTAACTCGGAATCTACTGCGCCTACATCATAACTCGGAATCTAACTCGGAATCTACTGCGCCTACATCATAACTCGGAATCATAACTCGGAACCTACTGCGCCTACATCATAACTCGGAATCTACTACGCTTACATCATAACTCGGAATCTAACTAGGAATCTATTGCGCCTACATCATAGCTCGGAATCTACTGCGCCTACATCATAACTCGGAATCTAACTCGGAATCTACTGCGCCTACATCATAACTCGGAATCTAACTCAGAATCTACTGCGCCTACATCATAACTCGGAATCTACTGTGTCTACATCATAACTCGGAATCTAACTCGGAATCTACTGCGCCTACATCATAACTCGGAATCTACTGCGCCTACATCATAACTCGGAATCTAACTCGGAATCTACTGCGCCTACATCATAACTCGGAATCTACTGCGCCTACATCATAACTCGGAATCTAACTCGGAATCTACTGCGCCTACATCATAACTCGGAATCTACTGCGCCTACATCATAACTCGGAATCTAACTCGGAATCTACTGCGCCTACATCATAACTCGGAATCTACTGCGCCTACATCATAACTCGGAATCTAACTCGGAATCTACTGCGCCTACATCATAACTCGGAATCTACTGCGCCTACATCATAACTCGGAATCTACTGCGCCTACATCATAACTCGGAATCTAACTCGGAATCTATTGCGCCTACATCATAGCTCGGAATCTACTGCGCCTACATCATAACTCGGAATCTAACTCGGAATCTACTGCGCCTACATCATAACTCGGAATCTAACTCAGAATCTACTGCGCCTACATCATAACTCGGAATCTACTGTGTCTACATCATAACTCGGAATCTACTGCGCCTACATCATAACTCGGAATCTACTGCGCCTACATCATAACTCGGAATCTAACTCGGAATCTACTGCGCCTACATCATAACTCGGAATCTACTGCGCCTACATCATAACTCGGAATCTAACTCGGAATCTACTGCGCCTACATCATAACTCGGAATCTACTGCGCCTACATCATAACTCAGAACTAACTGCGCCTACATCATAACTCGGAATCTAACTCGGAATCTACTGCGCCTACATCATAGCTCGGAATCTACTGCGCCTACATCATAACTCGGAATCTAACTCGGAATCTACTGCGCCTACATCATAACTCGGAATCTAACTCGGAATCTACTGCGCCTACATCATAACTCGGAATCTACTGCGTCTACATCATAACTCGGAATCTACTGCGCCTACATCATAACTCGGAATCTACTGCGCCTACATCATAACTCGGAATCTAACTCGCAATCTACTGCGCCTACATCATAACTCGGAATCTACTGCGCCTACATCATAACTCGGAATCTAACTCGGAATCTACTGCGCCTACATCATAACTCGGAATCTACTGCGCCTACATCATAACTCGGAACCTACTGCGCCTACATCATAACTCGGAATCTAACTCGGAATCTACTGCGCCTACATCATAACTCGGAATCTAACTCGGAATCTACTGCGCCTACATCATAACTCGGAATCTACTGCGCCTACATCATAACTCGGAATCTAACTCGGAATCTACTGCGCCTACATCATAACTCGGAATCTACTGCGCCTACATCATAACTGGGAATCTAACTCGGAATCTACTGCGCCTACATCATAACTCGGAATCTACTGCGCCTACATCATAACTCGGAATCTAACTCGGAATCTACTGCGCCTACATCATAACTCGGAATCTACTGCGCCTGCATCATAACTCGGAATCTAACTCGGAATCTACTGCGCCTACATCATAACTCGGAATCTACTGCGCCTACATCATAACTCAGAATCTAACTCGGAATCTACTGCGCCTACATCATAACTCGGAATCTACTGCGCCTACATCATAACTCGGAATCTAACTCGGAATCTACTGCGCCTACATCATAACTCGGAATCTACTGCGCCTACTTCATAACTCGGAACCTACTGCGCCTACATCATAACTCGGAATCTAACTCGGAATCTACTGCGCCTACATCATAACTCGGAATCTACTGCGCCTACATCATAACTCGGAATCTAACTCGGAATCTACTGCGCCTACATCATAACTCGGAATCTACTGCGCCTACATCATAACTCGGAATCTAACTCGGAATCTACTGCGCCTACATCATAACTCGGAATCTACTGCGCCTACATCATAACTCGGAATCTAACTCGGAATCTACTGCGCCTACATCATAACTCGGAATCTAACTCGGAATCTACTGCGCCTACATCATAACTCGGAATCTACTGCGCCTACATCATAACTCGGAATCTAACTCGGAATCTACTGCGCCTACATCATAACTCGGAATCTACTGCGCCTACTTCATAACTCGGAATCTAACTCGGAATCTACTGCGCCTACATCATAACTCGGAATCTAACTCGGAATCTACTGCGCCTACATCATAACTCGGAATCTACTGCGCCTAAATCATAACTCGGAACCTACTGCGCCTACATCATAACTCGGAATCTACTGCGCTTACATCATAACTCGGAATCTAACTAGGAATCTATTGCGCCTACATCATAGCTCGGAATCTACTGCGCCTACATCATAACTCGGAATCTAACTCGGAATCTACTGCGCCTACATCATAACTCGGAATCTAACTCAGAATCTACTGCGCCTACATCATAACTCGGAATCTACTGTGTCTACATCATAACTCGGAATCTACTGCGCCTACATCATAACTCGGAATCTACTGCGCCTACATCATAACTCGGAATCTAACTCGGAATCTACTGCGCCTACATCATAACTCGGAATCTACTGCGCCTACATCATAACTCAGAACTAACTGCGCCTACATCATAACTCGGAATCTAACTCGGAATCTACTGCGCCTACATCATAGCTCGGAATCTACTGCGCCTACATCATAACTCGGAATCTAACTCGGAATCTACTGCGCCTACATCATAACTCGGAATCTAACTCGGAATCTACTGCGCCTACATCATAACTCGGAATCTACTGCGTCTACATCATAACTCGGAATCTACTGCGCCTACATCATAACTCGGAATCTACTGCGCCTACATCATAACTCGGAATCTAACTCGCAATCTACTGCGCCTACATCATAACTCGGAATCTACTGCGCCTACATCATAACTCGGAATCTAACTCGGAATCTACTGCGCCTACATCATAACTCGGAATCTACTGCGCCTACATCATAACTCGGAACCTACTGCGCCTACATCATAACTCGGAATCTAACTCGGAATCTACTGCGCCTACATCATAACTCGGAATCTAACTCGGAATCTACTGCGCCTACATCATAACTCGGAATCTACTGCGCCTACATCATAACTCGGAATCTAACTCGGAATCTACTGCGCCTACATCATAACTCGGAATCTACTGCGCCTACATCATAACTGGGAATCTAACTCGGAATCTACTGCGCCTACATCATAACTCGGAATCTACTGCGCCTACATCATAACTCGGAATCTAACTCGGAATCTACTGCGCCTACATCATAACTCGGAATCTACTGCGCCTGCATCATAACTCGGAATCTAACTCGGAATCTACTGCGCCTACATCATAACTCGGAATCTACTGCGCCTACATCATAACTCAGAATCTAACTCGGAATCTACTGCGCCTACATCATAACTCGGAATCTACTGCGCCTACATCATAACTCGGAATCTAACTCGGAATCTACTGCGCCTACATCATAACTCGGAATCTACTGCGCCTACTTCATAACTCGGAACCTACTGCGCCTACATCATAACTCGGAATCTAACTCGGAATCTACTGCGCCTACATCATAACTCGGAATCTACTGCGCCTACATCATAACTCGGAATCTAACTCGGAATCTACTGCGCCTACATCATAACTCGGAATCTACTGCGCCTACATCATAACTCGGAATCTAACTCGGAATCTACTGCGCCTACATCATAACTCGGAATCTACTGCGCCTACATCATAACTCGGAATCTAACTCGGAATCTACTGCGCCTACATCATAACTCGGAATCTAACTCGGAATCTACTGCGCCTACATCATAACTCGGAATCTACTGCGCCTACATCATAACTCGGAATCTAACTCGGAATCTACTGCGCCTACATCATAACTCGGAATCTACTGCGCCTACTTCATAACTCGGAATCTAACTCGGAATCTACTGCGCCTACATCATAACTCGGAATCTAACTCGGAATCTACTGCGCCTACATCATAACTCGGAATCTACTGCGCCTAAATCATAACTCGGAACCTACTGCGCCTACATCATAACTCGGAATCTACTGCGCTTACATCATAACTCGGAATCTAACTAGGAATCTATTGCGCCTACATCATAGCTCGGAATCTACTGCGCCTACATCATAACTCGGAATCTAACTCGGAATCTACTGCGCCTACATCATAACTCGGAATCTAACTCAGAATCTACTGCGCCTACATCATAACTCGGAATCTACTGTGTCTACATCATAACTCGGAATCTACTGCGCCTACATCATAACTCGGAATCTACTGCGCCTACATCATAACTCGGAATCTAACTCGGAATCTACTGCGCCTACATCATAACTCGGAATCTACTGCGCCTACATCATAACTCGGAATCTAACTCGGAATCTACTGCGCCTACATCATAACTCGGAATCTAACTCGGAATCTACTGCGCCTAAGTCATAACTCGGAATCTAACTCGGAATCTACTGCGCCTACATCATAACTCGGAATCTAACTCGGAATCTACTGCGCCTACATCATAACTCGGAATCTACTGCGTCTACATCATAACTCGGAATCTACTGCGCCTACATCATAACTCGGAATCTAACTCGGAATCTACTGCGCCTACATCATAACTCGGAATCTACTGCGCCTACATCATAACTCGGAATCTAACTCGGAATCTACTGCGCCTACATCATAACTCGGAATCTACTGCGCCTACATCATAACTCGGAACCTACTGCGCCTACATCATAACTCGGAATCTAACTCGGAATCTACTGCGCCTACATCATAACTCGGAATCTAACTCGGAATCTACTGCGCCTACATCATAACTCGGAATCTACTGCGCCTACATCATAACTCGGAATCTAACTCGGAATCTACTGCGCCTACATCATAACTCGGAATCTACTGCGCCTACATCATAACTGGGAATCTAACTCGGAATCTACTGCGCCTACATCATAACTCGGAATCTACTGCGCCTACATCATAACTCGGAATCTAACTCGGAATCTACTGCGCCTACATCATAACTCGGAATCTACTGCGCCTGCATCATAACTCGGAATCTAACTCGGAATCTACTGCGCCTACATCATAACTCGGAATCTACTGCGCCTACATCATAACTCAGAATCTAACTCGGAATCTACTGCGCCTACATCATAACTCGGAATCTACTGCGCCTACATCATAACTCGGAATCTAACTCGGAATCTACTGCGCCTACATCATAACTCGGAATCTACTGCGCCTACTTCATAACTCGGAACCTACTGCGCCTACATCATAACTCGGAATCTAACTTGGAATCTACTGCGCCTACATCATAACTCGGAATCTAACTTGGAATCTACTGCGCCTACATCATAACTCGGAATCTAACTCGGAATCTACTGCGCCTACATCATAACTCGGAATCTACTGCGCCTACATCATAACTCGGAATCTAACTCGGAATCTACTGCGCCTACATCATAACTCGGAATCTACTGCGCCTACTTCATAACTCGGAATCTAACTCGGAATCTACTGCGCCTACATCATAACTCGGAATCTAACTCGGAATCTACTGCGCCTACATCATAACTCGGAATCTACTGCGCCTACATCATAACTCGGAACCTACTGCGCCTACATCATAACTCGGAATCTAACTCGGAATCTACTGCGCCTACATCATAACTCGGAATCTACTGCGCCTACATCATAACTCGGAATCTAACTCGGAATCTACTGCGACTACATCATAACTCGGAATCTACTGCGCCTACATCATAACTCGGAATCTAACTCGGAATCTACTGCGCCTACATCATAACTCGGAATCTACTGCGCCTACATCATAACTCGGAATCTAACTCGGAATCTACTGCGCCTACATCATAACTCGGAATCTACTGCGCCTACATCATAACTCGGAATCTAACTCGGAATCTACTGCGCCTACATCATAACTCGGAATCTACTGCGCCTACATCATAACTCGGAATCTAACTCGGAATCTACTGCGCCTACATCATAACTCGGAATCTACTGCGCCTACATCATAACTCGGAATCTAACTCGGAATCTACTGCGCCTACATCATAACTCGGAATCTAACTCGGAATCTACTGCGCCTACATCATAGCTCGGAATCTACTGCGCCTAAGTCATAACTCGGAATCTAACTCGGAATCTACTGCGCCTACATCATAACTCGGAATCTAACTCGGAATCTACTGCGCCTACATCATAACTCGGAATCTACTGCGTCTACATCATAACTCGGAATCTACTGCGCCTACATCATAACTCGGAATCTACTGCGCCTACATCATAACTGGGAATCTAACTCGGAATCTACTGCGCCTACATCATAACTCGGAATCTACTGCGCCTACATCATAACTCGGAATCTAACTCGGAATCTACTGCGCCTACATCATAACTCGGAATCTACTGCGCCTGCATCATAACTCGGAATCTAACTCGGAATCTACTGCGCCTACATCATAACTCGGAATCTACTGCGCCTACATCATAACTCAGAATCTAACTCGGAATCTACTGCGCCTACATCATAACTCGGAATCTACTGCGCCTACATCATAACTCGGAATCTAACTCGGAATCTACTGCGCCTACATCATAACTCGGAATCTACTGCGCCTACTTCATAACTCGGAACCTACTGCGCCTACATCATAACTCGGAATCTAACTCGGAATCTACTGCGCCTACATCATAACTCGGAATCTACTGCGCCTACATCATAACTCGGAATCTAACTCGGAATCTACTGCGCCTACATCATAACTCGGAATCTAACTCGGAATCTACTGCGCCTACATCATAACTCGGAATCTACTGCGCCTACATCATAACTCGGAATCTAACTCGGAATCTACTGCGCCTACATCATAACTCGGAATCTACTGCGCCTACATCATAACTCGGAATCTAACTCGGAATCTACTGCGCCTACATCATAACTCGGAATCTAACTCGGAATCTACTGCGCCTACATCATAACTCGGAATCTACTGCGCCTACATCATAACTCGGAATCTAACTCGGAATCTACTGCGCCTACATCATAACTCGGAATCTACTGCGCCTACTTCATAACTCGGAATCTAACTCGGAATCTACTGCGCCTACATCATAACTCGGAATCTAACTCGGAATCTACTGCGCCTACATCATAACTCGGAATCTACTGCGCCTACATCATAACTCGGAACCTACTGCGCCTACATCATAACTCGGAATCTAACTCGGAATCTACTGCGCCTACATCATAACTCGGAATCTACTGCGCCTACATCATAACTCGGAATCTAACTCGGAATCTACTGCGACTACATCATAACTCGGAATCTACTGCGCCTACATCATAACTCGGAATCTAACTCGGAATCTACTGCGCCTACATCATAACTCGGAATCTACTGCGCCTACATCATAACTCGGAATCTAACTCGGAATCTATTGCGCCTACATCATAGCTCGGAATCTACTGCGCCTACATCATAACTCGGAATCTAACTCGGAATCTACTGCGCCTACATCATAACTCGGAATCTAACTCAGAATCTACTGCGCCTACATCATAACTCGGAATCTACTGTGTCTACATCATAACTCGGAATCTACTGCGCCTACATCATAACTCGGAATCTACTGCGCCTACATCATAACTCGGAATCTAACTCGGAATCTACTGCGCCTACATCATAACTCGGAATCTACTGCGCCTACATCATAACTCGGAATCTAACTCGGAATCTACTGCGCCTACATCATAACTCGGAATCTACTGCGCCTACATCATAAATCAGAACTAACTGCGCCTACATCATAACTCGGAATCTAACTCGGAATCTACTGCGCCTACATCATAGCTCGGAATCTACTGCGCCTACATCATAACTCGGAATCTAACTCGGAATCTACTGCGCCTACATCATAACTCGGAATCTAACTCGGAATCTACTGCGCCTACATCATAACTCGGAATCTACTGCGTCTACATCATAACTCGGAATCTACTGCGCCTACATCATAACTCGGAATCTACTGCGCCTACATCATAACTCGGAATCTAACTCGCAATCTACTGCGCCTACATCATAACTCGGAATCTACTGCGCCTACATCATAACTCGGAATCTAACTCGGAATCTACTGCGCCTACATCATAACTCGGAATCTACTGCGCCTACATCATAACTCGGAACCTACTGCGCCTACATCATAACTCGGAATCTAACTCGGAATCTACTGCGCCTACATCATAACTCGGAATCTAACTCGGAATCTACTGCGCCTACATCATAACTCGGAATCTACTGCGCCTACATCATAACTCGGAATCTAACTCGGAATCTACTGCGCCTACATCATAACTCGGAATCTACTGCGCCTACATCATAACTGGGAATCTAACTCGGAATCTACTGCGCCTACATCATAACTCGGAATCTACTGCGCCTACATCATAACTCGGAATCTAACTCGGAATCTACTGCGCCTACATCATAACTCGGAATCTACTGCGCCTGCATCATAACTCGGAATCTAACTCGGAATCTACTGCGCCTACATCATAACTCGGAATCTACTGCGCCTACATCATAACTCAGAATCTAACTCGGAATCTACTGCGCCTACATCATAACTCGGAATCTACTGCGCCTACATCATAACTCGAAATCTAACTCGGAATCTACTGCGCCTACATCATAACTCGGAATCTACTGCGCCTACTTCATAACTCGGAACCTACTGCGCCTACATCATAACTCGGAATCTAACTCGGAATCTACTGCGCCTACATCATAACTCGGAATCTACTGCGCCTACATCATAACTCGGAATCTAACTCGGAATCTACTGCGCCTACATCATAACTCGGAATCTACTGCGCCTACATCATAACTCGGAATCTAACTCGGAATCTACTGCGCCTACATCATAACTCGGAATCTACTGCGCCTACATCATAACTCGGAATCTAACTCGGAATCTACTGCGCCTACATCATAACTCGGAATCTAACTCGGAATCTACTGCGCCTACATCATAACTCGGAATCTACTGCGCCTACATCATAACTCGGAATCTAACTCGGAATCTACTGCGCCTACATCATAACTCGGAATCTACTGCGCCTACTTCATAACTCGGAATCTAACTCGGAATCTACTGCGCCTACATCATAACTCGGAATCTAACTCGGAATCTACTGCGCCTACATCATAACTCGGAATCTACTGCGCCTAAATCATAACTCGGAACCTACTGCGCCTACATCATAACTCGGAATCTACTGCGCTTACATCATAACTCGGAATCTAACTAGGAATCTATTGCGCCTACATCATAGCTCGGAATCTACTGCGCCTACATCATAACTCGGAATCTAACTCGGAATCTACTGCGCCTACATCATAACTCGGAATCTAACTCAGAATCTACTGCGCCTACATCATAACTCGGAATCTACTGTGTCTACATCATAACTCGGAATCTACTGCGCCTACATCATAACTCGGAATCTACTGCGCCTACATCATAACTCGGAATCTAACTCGGAATCTACTGCGCCTACATCATAACTCGGAATCTACTGCGCCTACATCATAACTCAAAATCTAACTCGGAATCTACTGCGCCTACATCATAACTCGGAATCTAACTCGGAATCTACTGCGCCTAAGTCATAACTCGGAATCTAACTCGGAATCTACTGCGCCTACATCATAACTCGGAATCTAACTCGGAATCTACTGCGCCTACATCATAACTCGGAATCTACTGCGTCTACATCATAACTCGGAATCTACTGCGCCTACATCATAACTCGGAATCTAACTCGGAATCTACTGCGCCTACATCATAACTCGGAATCTACTGCGCCTACATCATAACTCGGAATCTAACTCGGAATCTACTGCGCCTACATCATAACTCGGAATCTACTGCGCCTACATCATAACTCGGAACCTACTGCGCCTACATCATAACTCGGAATCTAACTCGGAATCTACTGCGCCTACATCATAACTCGGAATCTAACTCGGAATCTACTGCGCCTACATCATAACTCGGAATCTACTGCGCCTACATCATAACTCGGAATCTAACTCGGAATCTACTGCGCCTACATCATAACTCGGAATCTACTGCGCCTACATCATAACTGGGAATCTAACTCGGAATCTACTGCGCCTACATCATAACTCGGAATCTACTGCGCCTACATCATAACTCGGAATCTAACTCGGAATCTACTGCGCCTACATCATAACTCGGAATCTACTGCGCCTGCATCATAACTCGGAATCTAACTCGGAATCTACTGCGCCTACATCATAACTCGGAATCTACTGCGCCTACATCATAACTCAGAATCTAACTCGGAATCTACTGCGCCTACATCATAACTCGGAATCTACTGCGCCTACATCATAACTCGGAATCTAACTCGGAATCTACTGCGCCTACATCATAACTCGGAATCTACTGCGCCTACTTCATAACTCGGAACCTACTGCGCCTACATCATAACTCGGAATCTAACTTGGAATCTACTGCGCCTACATCATAACTCGGAATCTAACTCGGAATCTACTGCGCCTACATCATAACTCGGAATCTAACTCGGAATCTACTGCGCCTACATCATAACTCGGAATCTACTGCGCCTACATCATAACTCGGAATCTAACTCGGAATCTACTGCGCCTACATCATAACTCGGAATCTACTGCGCCTACATCATAACTCGGAATCTAACTCGGAATCTACTGCGCCTACATCATAACTCGGAATCTAACTCGGAATCTACTGCGCCTACATCATAACTCGGAATCTACTGCGCCTACATCATAACTCGGAATCTAACTCGGAATCTACTGCGCCTACATCATAACTCGGAATCTACTGCGCCTACTTCATAACTCGGAATCTAACTCGGAATCTACTGCGCCTACATCATAACTCGGAATCTAACTCGGAATCTACTGCGCCTACATCATAACTCGGAATCTACTGCGCCTACATCATAACTCGGAACCTACTGCGCCTACATCATAACTCGGAATCTAACTCGGAATCTACTGCGCCTACATCATAACTCGGAATCTACTGCGCCTACATCATAACTCGGAATCTAACTCGGAATCTACTGCGACTACATCATAACTCGGAATCTACTGCGCCTACATCATAACTCGGAATCTAACTCGGAATCTACTGCGCCTACATCATAACTCGGAATCTACTGCGCCTACATCATAACTCGGAATCTAACTCGGAATCTACTGCGCCTACATCATAACTCGGAATCTACTGCGCCTACATCATAACTCGGAATCTAACTCGGAATCTACTGCGCCTACATCATAACTCGGAATCTACTGCGCCTACATCATAACTCGGAATCTAACTCGGAATCTACTGCGCCTACATCATAACTCGGAATCTACTGCGCCTACATCATAACTCGGAATCTAACTCGGAATCTACTGCGCCTACATCATAACTCGGAATCTAACTCGGAATCTACTGCGCCTACATCATAGCTCGGAATCTACTGCGCCTAAGTCATAACTCGGAATCTAACTCGGAATCTACTGCGCCTACATCATAACTCGGAATCTAACTCGGAATCTACTGCGCCTACATCATAACTCGGAATCTACTGCGTCTACATCATAACTCGGAATCTACTGCGCCTACATCATAACTCGGAATCTACTGCGCCTACATCATAACTCGGAATCTAACTCGGAATCTACTGCGCCTACATCATAACTCGGAATCTACTGCGCCTACATCATAACTCGGAATCTAACTCGGAATCTACTGCGCCTACATCATAACTCGGAATCTACTGCGCCTACATCATAACTCGGAACCTACTGCGCCTACATCATAACTCGGAATCTAACTCGGAATCTACTGCGCCTACATCATAACTCGGAATCTAACTCGGAATCTACTGCGCCTACATCATAACTCGGAATCTACTGCGCCTACATCATAACTCGGAATCTAACTCGGAATCTACTGCGCCTACATCATAACTCGGAATCTACTGCGCCTACATCATAACTGGGAATCTAACTCGGAATCTACTGCGCCTACATCATAACTCGGAATCTACTGCGCCTACATCATAACTCGGAATCTAACTCGGAATCTACTGCGCCTACATCATAACTCGGAATCTACTGCGCCTGCATCATAACTCGGAATCTAACTCGGAATCTACTGCGCCTACATCATAACTCGGAATCTACTGCGCCTACATCATAACTCAGAATCTAACTCGGAATCTACTGCGCCTACATCATAACTCGGAATCTACTGCGCCTACATCATAACTCGGAATCTAACTCGGAATCTACTGCGCCTACATCATAACTCGGAATCTACTGCGCCTACTTCATAACTCGGAACCTACTGCGCCTACATCATAACTCGGAATCTAACTCGGAATCTACTGCGCCTACATCATAACTCGGAATCTACTGCGCCTACATCATAACTCGGAATCTAACTCGGAATCTACTGCGCCTACATCATAACTCGGAATCTAACTCGGAATCTACTGCGCCTACATCATAACTCGGAATCTACTGCGCCTACATCATAACTCGGAATCTAACTCGGAATCTACTGCGCCTACATCATAACTCGGAATCTACTGCGCCTACATCATAACTCGGAATCTAACTCGGAATCTACTGCGCCTACATCATAACTCGGAATCTAACTCGGAATCTACTGCGCCTACATCATAACTCGGAATCTACTGCGCCTACATCATAACTCGGAATCTAACTCGGAATCTACTGCGCCTACATCATAACTCGGAATCTACTGCGCCTACATCATAACTCGGAATCTAACTCGGAATCTACTGCGCCTACATCATAACTCGGAATCTACTGCGCCTACATCATAACTCGGAATCTAACTCGGAATCTACTGCGCCTACATCATAACTCGGAATCTAACTCGGAATCTACTGCGCCTACATCATAACTCGGAATCTACTGCGCCTACATCATAACTCGGAATCTAACTCGGAATCTACTGCGCCTACATCATAACTCGGAATCTACTGCGCCTACTTCATAACTCGGAATCTAACTCGGAATCTACTGCGCCTACATCATAACTCGGAATCTAACTCGGAATCTACTGCGCCTACATCATAACTCGGAATCTACTGCGCCTACATCATAACTCGGAACCTACTGCGCCTACATCATAACTCGGAATCTAACTCGGAATCTACTGCGCCTACATCATAACTCGGAATCTACTGCGCCTACATCATAACTCGGAATCTAACTCGGAATCTACTGCGACTACATCATAACTCGGAATCTACTGCGCCTACATCATAACTCGGAATCTAACTCGGAATCTACTGCGCCTACATCATAACTCGGAATCTACTGCGCCTACATCATAACTCGGAATCTAACTCGGAATCTACTGCGCCTACATCATAACTCGGAATCTACTGCGCCTACATCATAACTCGGAATCTAACTCGGAATCTACTGCGCCTACATCATAACTCGGAATCTACTGCGCCTACATCATAACTCGGAATCTAACTCGGAATCTACTGCGCCTACATCATAACTCGGAATCTACTGCGCCTACATCATAACTCGGAATCTAACTCGGAATCTACTGCGCCTACATCATAACTCGGAATCTAACTCGGAATCTACTGCGCCTACATCATAGCTCGGAATCTACTGCGCCTAAGTCATAACTCGGAATCTAACTCGGAATCTACTGCGCCTACATCATAACTCGGAATCTAACTCGGAATCTACTGCGCCTACATCATAACTCGGAATCTACTGCGTCTACATCATAACTCGGAATCTACTGCGCCTACATCATAACTCGGAATCTACTGCGCCTACATCATAACTCGGAATCTAACTCGGAATCTACTGCGCCTACATCATAACTCGGAATCTACTGCGCCTACATCATAACTCGGAATCTAACTCGGAATCTACTGCGCCTACATCATAACTCGGAATCTACTGCGCCTACATCATAACTCGGAACCTACTGCGCCTACATCATAACTCGGAATCTAACTCGGAATCTACTGCGCCTACATCATAACTCGGAATCTAACTCGGAATCTACTGCGCCTACATCATAACTCGGAATCTACTGCGCCTACATCATAACTCGGAATCTAACTCGGAATCTACTGCGCCTACATCATAACTCGGAATCTACTGCGCCTACATCATAACTGGGAATCTAACTCGGAATCTACTGCGCCTACATCATAACTCGGAATCTACTGCGCCTACATCATAACTCGGAATCTAACTCGGAATCTACTGCGCCTACATCATAACTCGGAATCTACTGCGCCTGCATCATAACTCGGAATCTAACTCGGAATCTACTGCGCCTACATCATAACTCGGAATCTACTGCGCCTACATCATAACTCAGAATCTAACTCGGAATCTACTGCGCCTACATCATAACTCGGAATCTACTGCGCCTACATCATAACTCGGAATCTAACTCGGAATCTACTGCGCCTACATCATAACTCGGAATCTACTGCGCCTACTTCATAACTCGGAACCTACTGCGCCTACATCATAACTCGGAATCTAACTCGGAATCTACTGCGCCTACATCATAACTCGGAATCTACTGCGCCTACATCATAACTCGGAATCTAACTCGGAATCTACTGCGCCTACATCATAACTCGGAATCTAACTCGGAATCTACTGCGCCTACATCATAACTCGGAATCTACTGCGCCTACATCATAACTCGGAATCTAACTCGGAATCTACTGCGCCTACATCATAACTCGGAATCTACTGCGCCTACATCATAACTCGGAATCTAACTCGGAATCTACTGCGCCTACATCATAACTCGGAATCTAACTCGGAATCTACTGCGCCTACATCATAACTCGGAATCTACTGCGCCTACATCATAACTCGGAATCTAACTCGGAATCTACTGCGCCTACATCATAACTCGGAATCTACTGCGCCTACTTCATAACTCGGAATCTAACTCGGAATCTACTGCGCCTACATCATAACTCGGAATCTAACTCGGAATCTACTGCGCCTACATCATAACTCGGAATCTACTGCGCCTACATCATAACTCGGAACCTACTGCGCCTACATCATAACTCGGAATCTAACTCGGAATCTACTGCGCCTACATCATAACTCGGAATCTACTGCGCCTACATCATAACTCGGAATCTAACTCGGAATCTACTGCGACTACATCATAACTCGGAATCTACTGCGCCTACATCATAACTCGGAATCTAACTCGGAATCTACTGCGCCTACATCATAACTCGGAATCTACTGCGCCTACATCATAACTCGGAATCTAACTCGGAATCTACTGCGCCTACATCATAACTCGGAATCTACTGCGCCTACATCATAACTCGGAATCTAACTCGGAATCTACTGCGCCTACATCATAACTCGGAATCTACTGCGCCTACATCATAACTCGGAATCTAACTCGGAATCTATTGCGCCTACATCATAACTCGGAATCTACTGCGCCTACATCATAACTCGGAATCTAACTCGGAATCTACTGCGCCTACATCATAACTCGGAATCTACTGCGCCTACATCATAACTCGGAATCTACTGCGCCTACATCATAACTCGGAATCTAACTCGGAATCTACTGCGCCTACATCATAACTCGGAATCTACTGCGCCTACATCATAACTCGGAATCTACTGCACCTACATCATAACTCGGAATCTAACTCGGAATCTACTGCGCCTACATCATAACTCGGAATCTACTGCGCCTACATCATAACTCGGAATCTAACTCGGAATCTACTGCGCCAACATCATAACTCGGAATCTACTGCGCCTACATCATAACTCGGAATATAACTCGGAATCTACTGCGCCTACATCATAACTCGGAATCTACTGCGCCTACATCATAACTCGGAATCTAACTCGGAATCTACTGCGCCTACATCATAACTCGGAATCTAACTCGGAATCTACTGCGCCTACATCATAACTCGGAATCTACTGCGCCTACATCATAACTCGGAATCTAACTCGGAATCTACTGCGCCTACATCATAACTCGGAATCTACTGCGCCTACATCATAACTCGGAATCTAACTCGGAATCTACTGCGCCTACATCATAACTCGGAATCTAACTCGGAATCTACTGCGCCTACATCATAACTCGGAATCTACTGCGCCTACATCATAACTCGGAATCTAACTCGGAATCTACTGCGCCTACATCATAACTCGGAATCTACTGCGCCTACTTCATAACTCGGAATCTAACTCGGAATCTACTGCGCCTACATCATAACTCGGAATCTAACTCGGAATCTACTGCGCCTACATCATAACTCGGAATCTACTGCGCCTACATCATAACTCGGAACCTACTGCGCCTACATCATAACTCGGAATCTAACTCGGAATCTACTGCGCCTACATCATAACTCGGAATCTACTGCGCCTACATCATAACTCGGAATCTAACTCGGAATCTACTGCGACTACATCATAACTCGGAATCTACTGCGCCTACATCATAACTCGGAATCTAACTCGGAATCTACTGCGCCTACATCATAACTCGGAATCTACTGCGCCTACATCATAACTCGGAATCTAACTCGGAATCTACTGCGCCTACATCATAACTCGGAATCTACTGCGCCTACATCATAACTCGGAATCTAACTCGGAATCTACTGCGCCTACATCATAACTCGGAATCTACTGCTCCTACATCATAACTCGGAATCTAACTCGGAATCTATTGCGCCTACATCATAACTCGGAATCTACTGCGCCTACATCATAACTCGGATTCTAACTCGGAATCTACTGCGCCTACATCATAACTCGGAATCTACTGCGCCAACATCATAACTCGGAATCTACTGCGCCTACATCATAACTCGGAATCTAACTCGGAATCTACTGCGCCTACATCATAACTCGGAATCTACTGCGCCTACATCATAACTCGGAATCTACTGCACCTACATCATAACTCGGAATCTAACTCGGAATCTACTGCGCCTACATCATAACTCGGAATCTACTGCGCCTACATCATAACTCGGAATCTAACTCGGAATCTACTGCGCCAACATCATAGCTCGGAATCTACTGCGCCTACATCATAACTCGGAATATAACTCGGAATCTACTGCGCCTACATCATAACTCGGAATCTACTGCGCCTACATCATAACTCGGAATCTAACTCGGAATCTACTGCGCCTACATCATAACTCGGAATCTACTGCGCCTACATCATAACTCGGAATCTAACTCGGAATCTACTGCGCCTACATCATAACTCGGAATCTACTGCGCCTACATCATAACTCGGAATCTAACTCAGAATCTACTGCGCCTACATCATAGCTCGTAATCTACTGCGCCTACATCATAACTCGGAATCTAACTCGGAATCTACTGCGCCTACATCATAACTCGGAATCTAACTCGGAATCTACTGCGCCTACATATAACTCGGAATCTACTGCGTCTACATCATAACTCGGAATCTACTGCGCCTACATCATAACTCGGAATCTAACTCGGAATCTACTGCGCCTACATCATAACTCGGAATCTACTGCGCCTACATCATAACTCGGAATCTAACTCGGAATCTACTGCGCCTACATCATAACTCGGAATCTACTGCGCCTACATCATAACTCGGAATCTAACTCGGAATCTGTTGCGCCTACATCATAACTCGGAATCTACTGCGCCTACATCATAACTCGGAATCTAACTCGGAATCTACTGCGCCTACATCATAACTCGGAATCTACTGCGCCTACATCATAACTCGGAATCTACTGCGCCTACATCATAACTCGGAATCTAACTCGGAATCTACTGCGCCTACATCATAACTCGGAATCTACTGCACCTACATCATAACTCGGAATCTAACTCGGAATCTACTGCGCCTACATCATAACTCGGAATCTACTGCGCCTACATCATAACTCGGAATCTAACTCGGAATCTACTGCGCCTACATCATAACTCGGAATCTACTGCGCCTACATCATAACTCGGAATCTAACTCGGAATCTACTGCGCCTACATCATAACTCGGAATCTAACTCGGAATCTACTGCGCCTACATCATAACTCGGAATCTACTGCGCCTACATCATAACTCGGAATCTAACTCGGAATCTACTGCGCCTACATCATAACTCGGAATCTACTGCGCCTACATCATAACTCGGAATCTAACTCGGAATCTACTGCGCCTACATCATAACTCGGAATCTACTGCACCTACATCATAACTCGGAATCTAACTCGGAATCTACTGCGCCTACATCATAACTCGGAATCTACTGCGCCTACATCATAACTCGGAATCTAACTCGGAATCTACTGCGCCTACATCATAACTCGGAATCTACTGCGCCTACATCATAACTCGGAATCTAACTCGGAATCTACTGCGCCTACATCATAACTCGGAATCTACTGCGCCTACATCATAACTCGGAATCTAACTCGGAATCTACTGCGCCTACATCATAACTCGGAATCTACTGCGCCTACATCATAACTCGGAATCTAACTCGGAATCTACTGCGCCTACATCATAACTCGGAATCTAACTCGGAATCTACTGCGCCTACATCATAACTCGGAATCTACTGCGCCTACATCATAACTCGGAATCTACTGCGCCTACATCATAACTCGGAATCTAACTCGGAATCTACTGCGCCTACATCATAACTCGGAATCTACTGCGCCTACATCATAACTCGGAATCTAACTCGGAATCTACTGCGCCTACATCATAACTCGGAATCTACTGCGCCTACATCATAACTCGGAATCTAACTCGGAATCTACTGCGCCTACATCATAACTCGGAATCTACTGCGCCTACATCATAACTCGGAATCTAACTCGGAATCTACTGCGCCTACATCATAACTCGGAATCTACTGCGCCTACATCATAACTCGGAATCTAACTCGGAATCTACTGCGCCTACATCATAACTCGGAATCTACTGCGCCTACATCATAACTCGGAATCTAACTCGGAATCTACTGCGCCTACATCATAACTCGGAATCTACTGCGCCTACATCATAACACGGAATCTAACTCGGAATCTACTGCGCCTACATCATAACTCGGAATCTACTGCGCCTACATCATAACTCGGAATCTAACTCGGAATCTACTGCGCCTACATCATAACTCGGAATCTACTGCGCCTACATCATAACTCGGAATCTAACTCGGAATCTACTGCGCCTACATCATAACTCGGAATCTACTGAGCCTACATCATAACTCGGAATCTAACTCGGAATCTACTGCGCCTACATCATAACTCGGAATCTACTGCGCCTACATCATAACTCGGAATCTACTGCGCCTACATCATAACTCGGAATCTAACTCGGAATCTACTGCGCCTACATCATAACTCGGAATCTACTGCGCCTACATCATAACTCGGAATCTAACTCGGAATCTACTGCGCCTACATCATAACTCGGAATCTACTGCGCCTACATCATAACTCGGAATCTAACTCGGAATCTACTGCGCCTACATCATAACTCGGAATCTACTTCGCCTACATCATAACTCGGAATCTAACTCGGAATCTACTGCGCCTACATCATAACTCGGAATCTACTGCGCCTACATCATAACTCGGAATCTACTGCGCCTACATCATAACTCGGAATCTAACTCGGAATCTACTGCGCCTACATCATAACTCGGAATCTACTGCGCCTACATCATAACTCGGAATCTAACTCGGAATCTACTGCGCCTACATCATAACTCGGAATCTACTGCGCCTACATCATAACTCGGAATCTAACTCGGAATCTACTGCGCCTACATCATAACTCGGAATCTACTGCGCCTACATCATAACTCGGAATCTAACTCGGAATCTACTGCGCCTACATCATAACTCGGAATCTACTGCGCCTACATCATAACTCGGAATCTAACTCGGAATCTACTGCGCCTACATCATAACTCGGAATCTACTGCGCCTACATCATAACTCGGAATCTAACTCAGAATCTACTGCGCCTACATCATAGCTTGGAATCTACTGCGCCTACATCATAACTCGGAATCTAACTCGGAATCTACTGCGCCTACATCATAACTCGGAATCTAACTCGGAATCTACTGCGCCTACATCATAACTCGGAATCTACTGCGTCTACATCATAACTCGAAATCTACTGCGCCTACATCATAACTCGGAATCTAACTCGGAATCTACTGCGCCTACATCATAACTCGGAATCTACTGCGCCTACATCATAACTCGTATCTAACTCGGAATCTAGTGCGCCTACATCATAACTCGGAATCTACTGCGCCTACATCATAACTCGGAATCTACTGCGCCTACATCATAACTCGGAATCTAACTCGGAATCTACTGCGCCTTCATCATAACTCGGAATCTACTGCGCCTACATCATAACTCGGAATCTAACTCGGTATCTACTGCGCCTACATCATAACTCGGAATCTACTGCGCCTACATCATAACTCGGAATCTAACTCGGAATCTACTGCGCCTACATCATAACTCGGAATCTACTGCGCCTACATCATAACTCGGAATCTAACTCGGAATCTACTGCGCCTACATCATAACTCGGAATCTACTGCGCCTACATCATAACTCGGAATCTAACTCGGAATCTACTGCGCCTACATCATAACTCGGAATCTACTGCGCCTACATCATAACTCGGAATCTAACTCGGAATCTACTGCGCCTACATCATAACTCGGAATCTACTGCGCCTACATCATAACTAGGAATCTACTGCGCCTACATCATAACTCGGAATCTAACTCGGAATCTACTGCGCCTACATCATAACTCGGAATCTACTGCGCCTACATCATAACTCGGAATCTTACTCGGAATCTACTGCGCCTACATCATAACTCGGAATCTACTGCGCCTACATCATAACTCGGAATCTAACTCGGAATCTACTGCGCCTACATCATAACTCGGAATCTACTGCGCCTACATCATAACTAAGAATCTAACTCGGAATCTACTGCGCCTACATCATAACTCGGAATCTAACTCGGAATCTACTGCGCCTACATCATAACTCGGAATCTACTGCGCCTACATCATAACTCGGAATCTAACTCGGAATCTACTGCGCCTACATCATAACTCGGAATCTACTGCGCCTACATCATAACTCGGAATCTACTGCGCCTACATCATAACTCGGAATCTAACTCGGAATCTATTGCGCCTACATCATAACTCGGAATCTACTGCGCCTACATCATAACTCGGAATCTAACTCGGAATCTACTGCGCCTACATCATAACTCGGAATCTACTGCACCTACATCATAACTCGGAATCTAACTCGGAATCTACTGCGCCTACATCATAACTCGGAATCTACTGCGCCTACATCATAACTCGGAATCTAACTCGGAATCTACTGCGCCTACATCATATCTCGGAATCTACTGCGCCTACATCATAACTCGGAATCTAACTCGGAATCTACTGCGCCTACATCATAACTCGGAATCTAACTCGGAATCTACTGCGCCTACATCATAACTCGGAATCTACTGCGCCTACATCATAACTCGGAATCTAACTCGGAATCTACTGCGCCTACATCATAACTCGGAATCTACTGCGCCTACATCATAACTCGGAATCTAACTCGGAATCTACTGCGCCTACATCATAACTCGGAATCTACTGTGCCTACATCATAACTCGGAATCTAACTCAGAATCTACTGCGCCTACATCATAACTCGGAATCTACTGCGCCTACATCATAACTCGGAATCTAACTCGGAATCTACTGCGCCTACATCATAACTCGGAATCTACTGCGCCTACATCATAACTCGGAATCTAACTCGGAATCTACTGCGCCTACATCATAACTCGGAATCTACTGCGCCTACATCATAACTCGGAATCTAACTCGGAATCTACTGCGCCTACATCATAACTCGGAATCTACTGCGCCTACATCATAACTCGGAATCTAACTCGGAATCTACTGCGCCTACATCATAACTCGGAATCTAACTCGGAATCTACTGCGCCTACATCATAACTCGGAATCTACTGCGCCTACATCATAACTCGGAATCTACTGCGCCTACATCATAACTCGGAATCTAACTCGGAATCTACTGCGCCTACATCATAACTCGGAATCTACTGCGCCTACATCATAACTGGGAATCTAACTCGGAATCTACTGCGCCTACATCATAACTCGGAATCTACTGCGCCTACATCATAACTCGGAATCTAACTCGGAATCTACTGCGCCTACATCATAACTCGGAATCTACTGCGCCTACATCATAACTAGGAATCTACTGCGCCTACATCATAACTCGGAATCTAACTCGGAATCTACTGCGCCTACATCATAACTCGGAATCTACTGCGCCTACATCATAACTCGGAATCTTACTCGGAATCTACTGCGCCTACATCATAACTCGGAATCTACTGCGCCTACATCATAACTCGGAATCTAACTCGGAATCTACTGCGCCTACATCATAACTCGGAATCTACTGCGCCTACATCATAACTCGGAATCTAACTCGGAATCTACTGCGCCTACATCATAACTCGGAATCTAACTCGGAATCTACTGCGCCTACATCATAACTCGGAATCTACTGCGCCTACATCATAACTCGGAATCTAACTCGGAATCTACTGCGCCTACATCATAACTCGGAATCTACTGCGCCTACATCATAACTCGGAATCTAACTCGGAATCTACTGCGCCTACATCATAACTCGGAATCTACTGCGCCTACATCATAACTCGGAATCTACTGCGCCTACATCATAACTCGGAATCTAACTCGGAATCTACTGCGCCTACATCATAACTCGGAATCTACTGCACCTACATCATAACTCGGAATCTAACTCGGAATCTACTGCGCCTACATCATAACTCGGAATCTACTGCGCCTACATCATAACTCGGAATCTAACTCGGAATCTACTGCGCCTACATCATAACTCGGAATCTACTGCGCCTACATCATAACTCGGAATCTAACTCGGAATCTACTGCGCCTACATCATAACTCGGAATCTAACTCGGAATCTACTGCGCCTACATCATAACTCGGAATCTACTGCGCCTACATCATAACTCGGAATCTAACTCGGAATCTACTGCGCCTACATCATAACTCGGAATCTACTGCGCCTACATCATAACTCGGAATCTAACTCGGAATCTACTGCGCCTACATCATAACTCGGAATCTACTGTGCCTACATCATAACTCGGAATCTAACTCAGAATCTACTGCGCCTACATCATAACTCGGAATCTACTGCGCCTACATCATAACTCGGAATCTAACTCGGAATCTACTGCGCCTACATCATAACTCGGAATCTACTGCGCCTACATCATAACTCGGAATCTAACTCGGAATCTACTGCGCCTACATCATAACTCGGAATCTACTGCGCCTACATCATAACTCGGAATCTAACTCGGAATCTACTGCGCCTACATCATAACTCGGAATCTACTGCGCCTACATCATAACTCGGAATCTAACTCGGAATCTACTGCGCCTACATCATAACTCGGAATCTAACTCGGAATCTACTGCGCCTACATCATAACTCGGAATCTACTGCGCCTACATCATAACTCGGAATCTACTGCGCCTACATCATAACTCGGAATCTAACTCGGAATCTACTGCGCCTACATCATAACTCGGAATCTACTGCGCCTACATCATAACTGGGAATCTAACTCGGAATCTACTGCGCCTACATCATAACTCGGAATCTACTGCGCCTACATCATAACTCGGAATCTAACTCGGAATCTACTGCGCCTACATCATAACTCGGAATCTACTGCGCCTACATCATAACTAGGAATCTACTGCGCCTACATCATAACTCGGAATCTAACTCGGAATCTACTGCGCCTACATCATAACTCGGAATCTACTGCGCCTACATCATAACTCGGAATCTTACTCGGAATCTACTGCGCCTACATCATAACTCGGAATCTACTGCGCCTACATCATAACTCGGAATCTAACTCGGAATCTACTGCGCCTACATCATAACTCGGAATCTACTGCGCCTACATCATAACTCGGAATCTAACTCGGAATCTACTGCGCCTACATCATAACTCGGAATCTAACTCGGAATCTACTGCGCCTACATCATAACTCGGAATCTACTGCGCCTACATCATAACTCGGAATCTAACTCGGAATCTACTGCGCCTACATCATAACTCGGAATCTAACTCGGAATCTACTGCGCCTACATCATAACTCGGAATCTACTGCGCCTACATCATAACTCGGAATCTAACTCGGAATCTACTGCGCCTACATCATAACTCGGAATCTACTGCGCCTACATCATAACTCGGAATCTAACTCGGAATCTACTGCGCCTACATCATAACTCGGAATCTACTGCGCCTACATCATAACTCGGAATCTACTGCGCCTACATCATAACTCGGAATCTAACTCGGAATCTACTGCGCCTACATCATAACTCGGAATCTACTGCACCTACATCATAACTCGGAATCTAACTCGGAATCTACTGCGCCTACATCATAACTCGGAAATCTACTGCGCCTACATCATAACTCGGAATCTAACTCGGAATCTACTGCGCCTACATCATAACTCGGAATCTACTGCGCCTACATCATAACTCGGAATCTAACTCGGAATACTGCGCCTACATCATAACTCGGAATCTAACTCGGAATCTACTGCGCCTACATCATAACTCGGAATCTACTGCGCCTACATCATAACTCGGAATCTAACTCGGAATCTACTGCGCCTACATCATAACTCGGAATCTACTGCGCCTACTTCATAACTCGGAATCTAACTCGGAATCTACTGCGCCTACATCATAACTCGGAATCTAACTCGGAATCTACTGCGCCTACATCATAACTCGGAATCTACTGCGCCTACATCATAACTCGGAACCTACTGCGCCTACATCATAACTCGGAATCTAACTCGGAATCTACTGCGCCTACATCATAACTCGGAATCTACTGCGCCTACATCATAACTCGGAATCTAACTCGGAATCTACTGCGACTACATCATAACTCGGAATCTACTGCGCCTACATCATAACTCGGAATCTAACTCGGAATCTACTGCGCCTACATCATAACTCGGAATCTACTGCGCCTACATCATAACTCGGAATCTAACTCGGAATCTACTGCGCCTACATCATAACTCGGAATCTACTGCGCCTACATCATAACTCGGAATCTAACTCGGAATCTACTGCGCCTACATCATAACTCGGAATCTACTGCGCCTACATCATAACTCGGAATCTAACTCGGAATCTACTGCGCCTACATCATAACTCGGAATCTAACTCGGAATCTACTGCGCCTACATCATAACTCGGAATCTACTGCGCCTACATCATAACTCGGAATCTACTGCGCCTACATCATAACTCGGAATCTAACTCGGAATCTACTGCGCCTACATCATAACTCGGAATCTACTGCGCCTACATCATAACTGGGAATCTAACTCGGAATCTACTGCGCCTACATCATAACTCGGAATCTACTGCGCCTACATCATAACTCGGAATCTAACTCGGAATCTACTGCACCTACATCATAACTCGGAATCTACTGCGCCTACATCATAACTCGGAATCTAACTCGGAATCTACTGCGCCTACATCATAACTTGAATCTACTGCGCCTACATCATAACTCGGAATCTAACTCGGAATCTACTGCGCCTACATCATAACTCGGAATCTACTGCGCCTACATCATAACTCGGAATCTAACTCGGAATCTACTGCGCCTACATCATAACTCGGAATCTACTGCGCCTACATCATAACTCGGAATCTAACTCGGAATCTACTGCACCTACATCATAACTCGGAATCTACTGCGCCTACATCATAACTCGGAATCTAACTCGGAATCTACTGCGCCTACATCATAACTCGGAATCTACTGCGCCTACATCATAACTCGGAATCTAACTCGGAATCTACTGCGCCTACATCATAACTCGGAATCTACTGCGCCTACATCATAACTCGGAATCTAACTCGGAATCTACTGCGCCTACATCATAACTCGGAATCTACTGCGCCTACATCATAACTCGGAATCTAACTCGGAATCTACTGCGCCTACATCATAACTCGGAATCTACTGCGCCTACATCATAACTCGGAATCTAACTCGGAATCTACTGCGCCTACATCATAACTCGGAATCTACTGCGCCTACATCATAACTCGGAATCTAACTCGGAATCTACTGCGCCTACATCATAACTCGGAATCTACTGCGCCTACATCATAACTCGGAATCTAACTCGGAATCTACTGCGTCTACATCATAACTCGGAATCTACTGCGCCTACATCATAACTCGTATCTAACTCGGAATCTACTGCGCCTACATCATAACTCGGAATCTACTGCGCCTACATCATAACTCGGAATCTACTGCGCCTACATCATAACTCGGAATCTAACTCGGAATCTACTGCGCCTACATCATAACTCGGAATCTACTGCGCCTACATCATAACTCGGAATCTACTGCGCCTACATCATAACTCGGAATCTAACTCGGAATCTACTGCGCCTACATCATAACTCGGAATCTACTGCACCTACATCATAACTCGGAATCTAACTCGGAATCTACTGCGCCTACATCATAACTCGGAATCTACTGCGCCTACGTCATAACTCGGAATCTAACTCGGAATCTACTGCGCCTACATCATAACTCGGAATCTACTGCGCCTACATCATAACTCGGAATCTAACTCGGAATCTACTGCGCCTACATCATAACTCGGAATCTAACTCGGAATCTACTGCGCCTACATCATAACTCGGAATCTACTGCGCCTACATCATAACTCGGAATCTAACTCGGAATCTACTGCGCCTACATCATAACTCGGAATCTACTGCGCCTACATCATAACTCGGAATCTAACTCGGAATCTACTGCGCCTACATCATAACTCGGAATCTACTGTGCCTACATCATAACTCGGAATCTAACTCAGAATCTACTGCGCCTACATCATAACTCGGAATCTACTGCGCCTACATCATAACTCGGAATCTAACTCGGAATCTACTGCGCCTACATCATAACTCGGAATCTACTGCGCCTACATCATAACTCGGAATCTAACTCGGAATCTACTGCGCCTACATCATAACTCGGAATCTACTGCGCCTACATCATAACTCGGAATCTAACTCGGAATCTACTGCGCCTACATCATAACTCGGAATCTACTGCGCCTACATCATAACTCGGAATCTAACTCGGAATCTACTGCGCCTACATCATAACTCGGAATCTACTGCGCCTACATCATAACTCGGAATCTACTGCGCCTACATCATAACTCGGAATCTACTGCGCCTACATCATAACTCGGAATCTAACTCGGAATCTACTGCGCCTACATCATAACTCGGAATCTACTGCGCCTACATCATAACTGGGAATCTAACTCGGAATCTACTGCGCCTACATCATAACTCGGAATCTACTGCGCCTACATCATAACTCGGAATCTAACTCGGAATCTACTGCGCCTACATCATAACTCGGAATCTACTGCGCCTACATCATAACTCGGAATCTAACTCGGAATCTACTGCGCCTACAGCATAACTTGAATCTACTGCGCCTACATCATAACTCGGAATCTAACTCGGAATCTACTGCGCCTACATCATAACTCGGAATCTACTGCGCCTACATCATAACTCGGAATCTAACTCGGAATCTACTGCGCCTACATCATAACTCGGAATCTACTGCGCCTACATCATAACTCGGAATCTAACTCGGAATCTACTGCGCCTACATCATAACTCGGAATCTACTGCGCCTACATCATAACTCGGAATCTAACTCGGAATCTACTGCGCCTACATCATAACTCGGAATCTACTGCGCCTACATCATAACTCGGAATCTAACTCGGAATCTACTGCGCCTACATCATAACTCGGAATCTACTGAGCCTACATCATAACTCGGAATCTAACTCGGAATCTACTGCGCCTACATCATAACTCGGAATCTACTGCGCCTACATCATAACTCGGAATCTACTGCGCCTACATCATAACTCGGAATCTAACTCGGAATCTACTGCGTCTACATCATAACTCGGAATCTACTGCGCCTACATCATAACTCGGAATCTAACTCGGAATCTACTGCGCCTACATCATAACTCGGAATCTACTGCGCCTACATCATAACTCGGAATCTAACTCGGAATCTACTGCGCCTACATCATAACTCGGAATCTACTGCGCCTACATCATAACTCGGAATCTAACTCGGAATCTACTGCGCCTACATCATAACTCGGAATCTACTGCGCCTACATCATAACTCGGAATCTACTGCGCCTACATCATAACTCGGAATCTAACTCGGAATCTACTGCGCCTACATCATAACTCGGAATCTACTGCGCCTACATCATAACTCGGAATCTAACTCGGAATCTACTGCGCCTACATCATAACTCGGAATCTACTGCGCCTACATCATAACTCGGAATCTAACTCGGAATCTACTGCGCCTACATCATAACTCGGAATCTACTGCGCCTACATCATAACTCGGAATCTAACTCGGAATCTACTGCGCCTACATCATAACTCGGAATCTACTGCGCCTACATCATAACTCGGAATCTAACTCGGAATCTACTGCGCCTACATCATAACTCGGAATTTACTGCGCCTACATCATAACTCGGAATCTAACTCGGAATCTACTGCGTCTACATCATAACTCGGAATCTACTGCGCCTACATCATAACTCGTATCTAACTCGGAATCTACTGCGCCTACATCATAACTCGGAATCTACTGCGCCTACATCATAACTCGGAATCTACTGCGCCTACATCATAACTCGGAATCTAACTCGGAATCTACTGCGCCTACATCATAACTCGGAATCTACTGCGCCTACATCATAACTCGGAATCTAACTCGGTATCTACTGCGCCTACATCATAACTCGGAATCTACTGCGCCTACATCATAACTCGGAATCTAACTCGGAATCTACTGCGCCTACATCATAACTCGGAATCTACTGCGCCTACATCATAACTCGGAATCTAACTCGGAATCTACTGCGCCTACATCATAACTCGGAATCTACTGCGCCTACATCATAACTCGGAATCTAACTCGGAATCTACTGCGCCTACATCATAACTCGGAATCTACTGCGCCTACATCATAACTCGGAATCTAACTCGGAATCTACTGCGCCTACATCATAACTCGGAATCTACTGCGCCTACATCATAACTCGGAATCTAACTCGGAATCTACTGCGCCTACATCATAACTCGGAATCTACTGCGCCTACATCATAACTCGGAATCTAACTCGGAATCTACTGCGCCTACATCATAACTCGGAATCTACTGCGCCTACATCATAACTCGGAATCTAACTCGGAATCTACTGCGCCTACATCATAACTCGGAATCTACTGCGCCTACATCATAACTCGGAATCTAAATCGGAATCTACTGCGCCTACATCATAACTCGGAATCTAACTCGGAATCTACTGCGCCTACATCATAACTCGGAATCTACTGCGCCTACATCATAACTCGGAATCTAACTCGGAATCTACTGCGCCTACATCATAACTCGGAATCCACTGCGCCTACATCATAACTCGGAATCTACTGCGCCTACATCATAACTCGGAATCTAACTCGGAATCTACTGCGCCTACATCATAACTCGGAATCTACTGCGCCTACATCATAACTCGGAATCTAACTCGGAATCTACTGCGCCTACATCATAACTCGGAATCTACTGCGCCTACATCATAACTCGGAATCTAACTCGGAATCTACTGCGCCTACATCATAACTCGGAATCTAACTCGGAATCTACTGCGCCTACATCATAACTCGGAATCTACTGCGCCTACATCATAACTCGGAATCTAACTCGGAATCTACTGCGCCTACATCATAACTCGGAATCTAACTCGGAATCTACTGCGCCTACATCATAGCTCGGAATCTACTGCGCCTACATCATAACTCGGAATCTAACTCGGAATCTACTGCGCCTACATCATAACTCGGAATCTAACTCGGAATCTACTGCGCCTACATCATAACTCGGAATCTACTGCGCCTACATCATAACTCGGAATCTAACTCGGAATCTACTGCGCCTACATCATAACTCGGAATCTAACTCGGAATCTACTGCGCCTACATCATAACTCGGAATCTACTGCGCCTACATCATAACTCGGAATCTACTGCGCCTACATCATAACTCGGAATCTAACTCGGAATCTACTGCGCCTACATCATAACTCGGAATCTACTGCGCCTACATCATAACTCGGAATCTAACTCGGAATCTACTGCGCCTACATCATAGCTCGGAATCTACTGCGCCTACATCATAACTCGGAATCTAACTCGGAATCTACTGCGCCTACATCATAACTCGGAATCTAACTCAGAATCTACTGCGCCTACATCATAACTCGGAATCTACTGCGCCTACATCATAACTCGGAATCTACTGCGCCTACATCATAACTCGGAATCTACTGCGCCTACATCATAACTCGGAATCTAACTCAGAATCTACTGCGCCTACATCATAGCTCGGAATCTACTGCGCCTACATCATAACTCGGAATCTAACTCGGAATCTACTGCGTCTACATCATAACTCGGAATCTACTGCGCCTACATCATAACTCGGAATCTAACTCGGAATCTACTGCGCCTACATCATAACTCGGAATCTACTGCGCCTACATCATAACTCGTATCTAACTCGGAATCTACTGCGCCTACATCATAACTCGGAATCTACTGCGTCTACATCATAACTCGGAATCTACTGCGCCTACATCATAACTCGGAATCTAACTCGGAATCTACTGCGCCTACATCATAACTCGGAATCTACTGCGCCTACATCATAACTCGGAATCTACTGCGCCTACATCATAACTCGGAATCTACTGCGCCTACATCATAACTCGGAATCTAACTCGGAATCTACTGCGCCTACATCATAACTCGGAATCTAACTCGGAATCTACTGCGCCTACATCATAACTCGGAATCTACTGCGCCTACATCATAACTCGGAATCTAACTCGGAATCTACTGCGCCTACATCATAACTCGGAATCTACTGCGCCTACATCATAACTCGGAATCTAACTCGGAATCTACTGCGCCTACATCATAACTCGGAATCTACTGCGCCTACATCATAACTCGGAATCTAACTCGGAATCTACTGCGCCTACATCATAACTCGGAATCTACTGCGCCTACATCATAACTCGGAATCTAACTCGGAATCTACTGCGCCTACATCATAACTCGGAATCTACTGTGCCTACATCATAACTCGGAATCTACTGCGCCTACATCATAACTCGGAATCTACTGCGCCTACATCATAACTCGGAATCTAACTCGGAATCTACTGCGCCTACATCATAACTCGGAATCTACTGCGCCTACATCATAACTCGGAATCTAACTCGGAATCTACTGCGCCTACATCATAACTCGGAATCTACTGCGCCTACATCATAACTCGGAATCTAACTCGGAATCTACTGCGCCTACATCATAACTCGGAATCTACTGCGCCTACATCATAACTCGGAATCTAACTCGGAATTTACTGCGCCTACATCATAACTTGAATCTACTGCGCCTACATCATAACTCGGAATCTAACTCGGAATCTACTGCGCCTACATCATAACTCGGAATCTACTGCGCCTACATCATAACTCGGAATCTACTGCGCCTACATCATAACTCGGAATCTAACTCGGAATCTACTGCGCCTACATCATAACTCGGAATCTACTGCGCCTACATCATAACTCGGAATCTACTGCGCCTACATCATAACTCGGAATCTAACTCGGAATCTACTGCGCCTACATCATAACTCGGAATCTACTGCACCTACATCATAACTCGGAATCTAACTCGGAATCTACTGCGCCTACATCATAACTCGGAATCTACTGCGCCTACATCATAACTCGGAATCTAACTCGGAATCTACTGCGCCTACATCATAACTCGGAATCTACTGCGCCTACATCATAACTCGGAATCTAACTCGGAATCTACTGCGCCTACATCATAACTCGGAATCTAACTCGGAATCTACTGCGCCTACATCATAACTCGGAATCTACTGCGCCTACATCATAACTCGGAATCTAACTCGGAATCTACTGCGCCTACATCATAACTCGGAATCTACTGCGCCTACATCATAACTCGGAATCTAACTCGGAATCTACTGCGCCTACATCATAACTCGGAATCTACTGTGCCTACATCATAACTCGGAATCTAACTCAGAATCTACTGCGCCTACATCATAACTCGGAATCTACTGCGCCTACATCATAACTCGGAATCTAACTCGGAATCTACTGCGCCTACATCATAACTCGGAATCTACTGCGCCTACATCATAACTCGGAATCTAACTCGGAATCTACTGCGCCTACATCATAACTCGGAATCTACTGCGCCTACATCATAACTCGGAATCTAACTCGGAATCTACTGCGCCTACATCATAACTCGGAATCTACTGCGCCTACATCATAACTCGGAATCTAACTCGGAATCTACTGCGCCTACATCATAACTCGGAATCTACTGCGCCTACATCATAACTCGGAATCTACTGCGCCTACATCATAACTCGGAATCTACTGCGCCTACATCATAACTCGGAATCTAACTCGGAATCTACTGCGCCTACATCATAACTCGGAATCTACTGCGCCTACATCATAACTGGGAATCTAACTCGAATTAACTGCGCCTACATCATAACTCGGAATCTACTGCGCCTACATCATAACTCGGAATCTAACTCGGAATCTACTGCGCCTACATCATAACTCGGAATCTACTGCGCCTACATCATAACTCGGAATCTAACTCGGAATCTACTGCGCCTACATCATAACTCGGAATCTACTGCGCCTACATCATAACTCGGAATCTAACTCGGAATCTACTGCGCCTACATCATAACTCGGAATCTACTGCGCCTACATCATAACTCGGAATCTAACTCGGAATCTACTGCGCCTACATCATAACTCGGAATCTACTGCGCCTACATCATAACTCGGAATCTAACTCGGAATCTACTGCGCCTACATCATAACTCGGAATCTACTGCGCCTACATCATAACTCGGAATCTAACTCGGAATCTACTGCGCCTACATCATAACTCGGAATCTACTGCGCCTACATCATAACTCGGAATCTAACTCGGAATCTACTGCCCTACATCATAAACTCGGAATCTACTGAGCCTACATCATAACTCGGAATCTAACTCGGAATCTACTGCGCCTACATCATAACTCGGAATCTACTGCGCCTACATCATAACTCGGAATCTACTGCGCCTACATCATAACTCGGAATCTAACTCGGAATCTACTGCGCCTACATCATAACTCGGAATCTACTGCGCCTACATCATAACTCGGAATCTAACTCGGAATCTACTGCGCCTACATCATAACTCGGAATCTACTGCGCCTACATCATAACTCGGAATCTAACTCGGAATCTACTGCGCCTACATCATAACTCGGAATCTACTGCGCCTACATCATAACTCGGAATCTAACTCGGAATCTACTGCGCCTACATCATAACTCGGAATCTACTGCGCCTACATCATAACTCGGAATCTACTGCGCCTACATCATAACTCGGAATCTAACTCGGAATCTACTGCGCCTACATCATAACTCGGAATCTACTGCGCCTACATCATAACTCGGAATCTAACTCGGAATCTACTGCGCCTACATCATAACTCGGAATCTACTGCGCCTACATCATAACTCGGAATCTAACTCGGAATCTACTGCGCCTACATCATAACTCGGAATCTACTGCGCCTACATCATAACTCGGAATCTAACTCGGAATCTACTGCGCCTACATCATAACTCGGAATCTACTGCGCCTACATCATAACTCGGAATCTAACTCGGAATCTACTGCGCCTACATCATAACTCGGAATTTACTGCGCCTACATCATAACTCGGAATCTAACTCGGAATCTACTGCGTCTACATCATAACTCGGAATCTACTGCGCCTACATCATAACTCGTATCTAACTCGGAATCTACTGCGCCTACATCATAACTCGGAATCTACTGCGCCTACATCATAACTCGGAATCTACTGCGCCTACATCATAACTCGGAATCTAACTCGGAATCTACTGCGCCTACATCATAACTCGGAATCTACTGCGCCTACATCATAACTCGGAATCTAACTCGGTATCTACTGCGCCTACATCATAACTCGGAATCTACTGCGCCTACATCATAACTCGGAATCTAACTCGGAATCTACTGCGCCTACATCATAACTCGGAATCTACTGCGCCTACATCATAACTCGGAATCTAACTCGGAATCTACTGCGCCTACATCATAACTCGGAATCTACTGCGCCTACATCATAACTCGGAATCTAACTCGGAATCTACTGCGCCTACATCATAACTCGGAATCTACTGCGCCTACATCATAACTCGGAATCTAACTCGGAATCTACTGCGCCTACATCATAACTCGGAATCTACTGCGCCTACATCATAACTCGGAATCTAAATCTC